>NW_027397067.1:39396579-39439079 GCF_003265705.2 Callorhinus ursinus | reverse complement strand
CCCACAGAGGTCAGACCGCTGTAGCCCGGTCCTGAGAATTGTGCCTGGGACGCAGGCTTCTTGCATGCATTCAGTGACCTTCTCATTGAGCTAGGTCGTGCGCTCCACCAGTGTTTGAAAAGCGGAATCGGTCCCCCGGTTCGCAGGAAGCTTCGGGTCCGCCCTCTCATTCCTGTCATGCCCCCACAGGCCAACTTGCCCCTGCTGCAGCGCGAACTCCTGCACTGCGCAAGGCTGGCCAAACAGAACCCTGCCCAGTACCTCGCCCAGCATGAACAGCTGCTTCTGGATGCCAGCACCACCTCACCTGTTGACTCCTCAGAGCTGCTTCTCGATGTGAACGAAAACGGGAAGAGGCGAACTCCAGACAGGTGAGAGGGAGGAGGGCCCTGGCCTGACTGTGGCCTTTTCCTCCCATCTGTGCTTCGAAGACCTGTTTCATGTCCCGTCCGGACTGCTGGGCGCCCCACCCCTCCGGCGAATGAGCAGTGAGCTCGAGTGGCCATCCGTATGCTCGCGCTGGCCTGGGAGTCTCTGGCTTGTGTCCGTCAGGCTGTTGTGCAGGTTCGTCTTGGCCGCCTGTAATAATAGAGCCAAGGGTGATGAATGATATTCAAACGGGCTAAGTGCCACCGGTGGTTCTTAGAAACACAGTTAAGATGAAAATTCTCATTTATTACATAATTCAACCCAGCCACGTATTTTGTCCTTCCCATGTGAGGAAATCTGCCCTTCTGAGTTTTCTCGGAACGTGACGGTTTTGAAAGCTGACCTTTGTGGGTTGCTCAGTAAACACAGTGCAGTAGCTATTGAATTGGGGTTTAGAGGAGTTAAGAGAAAACTTCTGGGAAGCTAGATGAGCTGAGTGAAGATTAGCATTAAGAGAACTAATGGCATTTTTGTTGAACAGTTTATCAGGCAATATTCATTCCATCAGGCACACTGCTCTCATAACTGAGAATTCTGAGAAATGTAAAATAAAGCCCCTTCTCCATTTAACCCTACAAAGTAGTTGTTGAATAAGGCGTATTCGTGAAATTCCCTGTGCACCTATTAAAATGATTTTCTCGAGTACCTCATCCTCATTTACAAATATTTTCTAATAGAGGAATTTGAAGTCTTATTAGCAGCATCTTGCATCATATTTACAAAAATATGGAACTGTATTAAAATGAAACCGTGTTCAGAAACATATTTGTCATATGCTTTGTTTCCTTTCTCTCCTTATCCACTTTCTGTCTGCATTTCATCAGGCATGAGTGAAACAGCCTTTGAGAGGTTAACATTCTGGCACAATTATGTTCCAGATTCATAGGAGCTTTTGATCTTGGAGCTACTCAGAGACATCTATCTGTGACCGACTTAGCTACCCTTAAATGTATTAGCTGCTTTGCAAATCAGAATGTTATTAAAAGCCAGCCAGTTTACATACAGTTATTACATAATCCTCTGTTAAGCAGTTTTTATGCTACAGTCTCTGGAATTTTTCTCCTCTTGACACGGGACCTTTTGGTAGTGTAAAATCCGAAAGCAAAAGGTTAAACATTATTTTACTTCTGACATGCTATAGACCCACCTCCAAACATGACCTGCCAACAGTGCTGCTTTCTCGTTTTTGCAAGCCATTTTTCCTTAGTCATATTTAAGCATTTAGTACTTTAGCTTTGAAAGGCAACTCCTTAATCCAGGTGTCTGAATGGCGTGTCCACAATGATACTGAAAACCAAGAAGTGGCCCAGGGAGAGAGGATTCACGTCTGCCTTCCTGTCAGATGCTAACCCCTGTACCCTGCAGGAAATCCTTACCGTGTGCCTGTATGGAGATGTTGCAGCTCCATTTTCCAAGGATAATGTCAAAGGATTAGGAGAGGCTGGATGGACAGTTGTGAAGAAAACATTTATTTGGGCGGAGGCTAGGGTACCAGGGAAAGCTTTGGATAGCTGTGATAATTCTATAGGCAAAATTGGAAGTGTTCTAGAAACCCCAACTGCTAAGTGACAGACCAAACTGTTTCATTTCCCTTCTCTATATCGCAGCCATTTCCCCACAGATTTTCTTTCCCAGTGTTTTATATTTGAAGGTGTTGTGCCTGCAGGCTTTGCTTGGAGGATGCTGAGGTGAGCCTTGAGCAGCATGCTAACACTGATATGGAAACCTCCTGTAAATTCCACAGATAATCAGCATTTTTCTTTTGGAGATCTGTAGCTGCGTTGTGCATGCACGTTTGCATTTGATCAGGTAGAACTTTCTTAAAAGTCTCCAATCTTGTTCTTCCTTCGATTATTCATAGGCCGTTGCTGGAGTCCAGAATTCACACAGTTGTTCTTTGTCTGGAACATTCTTTTTCTAGTGGAACCCTGAAGTGTGTGTTTTAATGGAAGGATGGCAAATGGATTTCCTTAGAGTTAGGAGGACGGGTAATGAGAATATGTTGTGTAAATACATTTGTATCTTGTGGGAATATGATCAGAGCCAAGAAAATATGGGTCTCTACAGTATTTTTTTGCATATATTTTCTGCATCTTGTTTGCATATGCATTTTCTTCTCCTCTGGTTATTTATCTGTATATCCAGATCTACTATATGAAACTTTATAGAGTATGGAGCTGTCTGACAGCAGAGCTTTTTTTTGTTTTACTGAATGTTTTGTTGGTGCATATGGTCTGACATGGATGAGCAGCCACGGTGAGATTTTGGAGTCTATTAAACTGGCTCATTAAAAAGATCAATCTGTTTCTGTAATAACACTGGGAACCATCAGTCACTAAAAGAGGGAAAAACTGACACCTGAGGAGAAAACACATTTTGGTAATTTGTTCATGACATGTCACGAACAAAAGAGTGCTCTATATTTTGTTTACAACTTTGGGGGCTTAAATTCTGTGACGATTGCAGATTTAATCTACTAAACAATCATCATGTGTTTCAGGGATGGGTTGTGGCAAATTTAACTTCCTTCTCATCCTTAAATATGATTGCCACTGGTAATGTTTCTTCTTTTTTTAAACATTATTGTTATTTACAGAGAAATGAAGACTCTGAGGGAAATCTATGAACTCATTTTTTTTTCCTGTAAGAAACAGTGAAATTTATTCTACTTTCTTTTTAAAATATCTCCAGGGTGAGCTTCTGAACAAATATACTAAATTTGTAGGTCTGTGGTAGAATACTGTAGAACCCAATTTGGAAAAAGGCAATTTTCATTTTAAAATCATGCTAGTTTTTTCTAAAATACTAAGGAAAATAAATAGAAAGTTCTGATTTCTACTCTTTGTTAATATTTAAGAGTTGATTGGTTATAGTAGACCTTGGTTTTGTCATTCTCTGTTGGGAGAAGCTGACAAAGGGGATAGGAAGCTTCCTGGCGCTGATTAAATGAAGTGACTGCTTTCAAAGATAAGACTAGAAGCTAAGGGCACTCTTTAAAACTTCTCGCCATGACAGTCATGAAGACATTCAGACTTTCACACGGAGTTGAGGAGGGAAAGAGCAGTTAGAGAAGGCTGCATTCTTCTCAGACAACAAAATGCATAAAAATTACTAAGGTGAAAACACCTGTGTTAATCATTGCTATCTGTCTTTTCTCACGATGTCGCATTAGGCTAGCTTTTTTTTTATAATTCATGTTTAATATTACGTTTGCATCTGTTAATGCTGATTTTCTGACTCAGAGAATCCTTCTCGTTTAAGAAATCAAGCTGAATGATCTTTGGGTTTGTATGGGTAATACTGTTTCTACCTCCACCCCTTACTATTTCAAATGATCAATGTTAAATATTAATCCTCTTCTTACATATTATCATTTTAATAGAACTGTGCTTTAAATCATTCTCAGCTTAACACATCTAGACTTTATTATGGAGGCCACCCAGTTGCATTAATATGTATTTTGTCCTCCCTCAATAATTAAATATTATTCTCTAAAAAGACTTGTTTGACCTTTAGAATTCTGTAGCTCGTCAGCTGGGAGGGATCTTATGGATCTACCAGGCCAACCCTTTCTCTTTACGCTTGAGGAAATGATGGCCCGAAGAACTTGCTGAAAGTCATGAAGCTTCTTAGGGGCAAAACCAGCATATTTACAGACCTGAAATCTTGCAGTTGCACAAAATATGTTTTAATGTGCAGTTTAAAGAAGGAAAGCTCAACTAGGAACTAGGGTTTTTTTTCCCCCTTACTTTTCCTCATTTATTTCTGCTGAGTAATTGCTCAGTTGGGTAAATGTGATGGTATGATATTCTGGGGGTTTATAAATCTTTTTAACGACAGAGGATCCACAGTCAGCCAGGTTTCCTGGCTTAATGAGTAAGTTAAAAAATGTTGAATGTTGGAGGGTCCGAAGACAGTCATTTTGAAACTGTGTTGGTTGAATATGTAAGATTTGTCATCACAGCACACACCAGCTGATCCAGGTAGGCCCATTTTTCCGTTTCTGTAACATAAATGGGATTTCAGTATTTTTGTCTTTCTAAAAAGAAAAGAGAGGTGTACTTTACAACGAATTGGAGGATTAATTGGCTGTGCCAATCAGAATTAAATTTGTATTGTTACCGCGTTCAGTTTTCTGTGACAAAATATGGGGAATTTATGTTACATTCTTTACAGGCTAACTCAAGCAGTATCTACTATTTGAATGAAAGCTTCCCAATCATAAATATTAAAAATAGTTACTATTTTACTGAGCACTTGTGCCAAGTCTCATGCTAAGTAACTGACATATTAATATATAGTGATTTCCCCCCCCATCTCTGGGGCGTATGTTCTTTCCAAGACCCCCAGTGGATAGTTAAACTCTATATATACTGTGTTTCTTCCTATATGTATGTACCTGTGATAAAGTTTAATTTATAAATTAGGAAGCATGTTATTAACCACAAAAATAAAATAGAAGTTATAACCATGTTCTGCAGTAAAAGTAATGTGAATGTGGTCTCTCTCAAAATATCTTCTTGTACTGTACTCACTCTTTCTGTGATGATGTGGGTTGATAAAATGACTATGTGATGAGAGGAAGTGACGTGAATGACGTAGGTGTTGCGATGTCGCATTAGGCTAACCTTCAGACGATACGTTAGGAGGAGGATCATCTGCTTCTGGACTGCGGTTGACTTGGGAACTGGAACTGTGAAAAGTGAAACCACAGATAAGGGGAGACTACTGTATATCTAGCACTTTATTTTCTACCAGGCCTATTGTATAGAGGCAGGCTGGGTAATGTGTCTGAGGTCACGTGGCTTATAAGAGGTGCACTGATGGGATTCTGACCCCACGGTCTCTGACTCAAGCATCTATGATCTTATGATTATGATTCTTACACCAGGCGTGGAATGCCCCACCTTGAAAACAAAGTGATTTAATTAAGTTATTGAATGCCACGTATGTGCTAGGCTCTCTATGTGGATTTTTCCAGATCGTCCTTACTAGCTCTGAGACAGTCATCTTCATTTTGTGGATGAAAACACTGAGGCGCATAGCGGTTAAGCTTTCTGAGTTCATACGGCCAGCAATTAGCAGTACCAAAACTTGAGGCCAACTCCATAGCCCCTGCTCTCTTGAGTGCACCTTGTGGAGTGAGCTTTACTCCTTCTAATGTCCCAGTCCACTTTTGTACTGTTTTTATGCTACCTGCCAAATTCAGGTCCTGCATGAATGTATAGAAACCTTACATCTCTAATTAAATTGTGTTTATGGTAAAGATTAATTCCCAGCATCCTTCCAAAAAGAATTTGTCCTAGTACTAAATGATAATCTTATGAGGAGGGTTTTGGGGGATCGTGGATTATCTTGGTCATCTTTGTATCCCTGGTAAAGCTTAGGATGGTGCATTACACATACTGGGTGTCTGAACCAAAACAAAGCAAAACACCACACACACAACACAACACACACAACAATGCCAACAATGCTACTTGAACAAATAAAGTTAAGCATTGAATGCAGTCATTTCCCGTAGTGTACCAAATGTTCTCTCTCTCAAGAGTCTTGCTTGCTTGCTTTCTTGATTACTGTCTTGCTTTCTATTGTTTTTCAACCATCTGAGCCACCCAGGCGCCCGCTTTCTATTGTTTTTAAAAGATGCATCTCTGAAACACCCACAACAATGAAAATAGCCATGTGTAGTCCAGGAACAAAATGCCATGATTGGTTCACTGACCAGAAAAAAATGGAGGGTTCCAATTGGAATTTATAGGTAACTGATTAGAAAAAGAAAGCACAGTTGCAGATAGATGGCAGGAGCAGGGGAAATTGAGTACCTTGCAGTGGCCAGTAATTAATTAGGAAAGGCATGAGGACAGCCAGTAGCTAGCTGAGCAAGTGGCAAGCTTTAGGAGACACAGGAGGGAAGACTCAGATGGCTCTGTGAACCTACGTATTGTGATTCTTGAAGGTCCACAGGTGTTGTGGCTGTTATGTCTGGAGTGGCAAACACCCACCTGCATCTTATTTGCTCCCGAAGGTATTAGCATGTGCTGCTCAGGAGGCTGGCTCCTGGGTGCTCCTTTAACCATGGAGAGATTGAAAGCATTTCTTTCCAAAAGGCCCAGCAGTAATGGTCCTGTGTCATTCAGCTCTTGTCTACATATCCCACTTCGTCCAGGGAGAGAGGCAAAGCACTGAAACCGCTCTGGGGTATCATGAAGAATTTGGTTTGAATTTCATTTTAAGGAGGCAGGTAATTTGTAATATGTTTTATTTCAGATGCCTTACTCAACACTGGTGGGCGGAAAGGTGGTATATAAAATTTTTATCTAAACTTACCTAGTTCCTGACAATTCCTGAAGAGGCCTTTTGCTGATTCGTGTTTTGAAAAATATGACGTCAAGAATGATTTTACCCCCCCTTTTGATTCAGTATTCGGTTAGTCTGTGGAAACCTTAACAGATCACATGTGTTAGAAAAGGGAAGGAAGGGGGCGCCTGGGTGGCTCAGTCGTTCGGCGTCTGCCTTTGGCTCAAGTCATGATCCCTGGGTCCTGGGATCGAGCCCCGCCTCAGGCTCCCTGCTCAGCAGGAAGACTGCTTCTCCCTCTCCCACTCCCCCTGCTTGTGTTCCCTCTCTTGCTGTGTCTCTCTCTGTCAAATAAATAAAATCTTTAAAAAAAAGGGAAGGAAGATGTGTTAAAAATTAAATTATTAATGTCTTTGGGCTCTTTAAACATAGAGCTATAACCTCCTGAGATTTAAGTCTAGATTTCTAAAATACAAGAATAAATATATGTATCTTTTTATTGTGAGTGTCTGCTGGCATCTTAGCCCTGGCTCTGGCTGAGGCTCTGGTCGAGTGGGACAGTGGTATGAAAGGCCGAGATAAGGTGTCCTGGACTAGGCAGAGGTACCTGTGCTGGAGATGCTTAAGAGGCCCTTGGCAGGACTTGATTTGGAGAAGAAAGTTGTAGCATGACTTCTAAGTTTCTGCTTGGGTGACAAGTGACCGGTACACGGAAGTACCAGAGAAAGATGAGGTCAGTTTGGACATGTTCTCTTTGAAATACTTGTGATAACTCAAAAAAGTGAGCCCCTAAAGCAGGTATTTATTTATACCGGGAGTAAGATTAGAATTACTAAGTTTCTTCCTTACCATCTTAAGGCTTATTATGCTGTACTGATTTGCGTCTCCCTAGAACAATCTTTATCGTGATATTTTCCCCATAAAAAATTTTTTTTAAACTTAAGTCTGTTCTAGTCATAGGGGATTGCTCCTTTCCTTGAATGTTACACTCTTTTTTATAAATAGGGAATGTCAGTGCACACTAGCTAGTCATGACTTTTGAAATATTTTATGTAGAGGAAAATGTTTAAAAACCGTATGTTTTCTTACTAAAATTGTTCATAGCCTCTGTTATTGAGGAGCTGGGGGGCGAGGGAACAGCCTGAGATGGGGTAGAATGTAATTTAGGTTGTCTGTTAAGTTTTGTTGTGTTTGTTTTAATGTTTATTATTTCCCATTCATCCCATTTTACTGGGCAGGAAACTGAAACCAGAGGTTAACCTTCCCAAGGTCACACAGTTGCGTCCTGAGTGGCCCTTTATTATTAGGGCCATCAGACTCTTGAGAAGTGATTGGGATCAGAATGTTGAAGTGGTTGGATTATGTTGAGGAAAATTTCTCTTGGTAGGGAGAGAGAATATTCTCAGGCTGATTTAAAACACAAACAAAAAAATGCCTTCCAGAAATCTCTGAGACATGACGGACTTCCCACTAGAATTTGAGTTATTTCAAGAGTATGCTGGTACAGGACAATGAAAAGTAATGGGACAATTTGTTCGTTTAGCCCAATACACTTTGGAAGGGCAACATAAAAAGAGTTAATTTGGAATTTGCTCAAGCAAATGAGGTGTAGATAGTTGTTGGCATTTCTAAAGAAGAAGACAGACAAATAGCAATTAAGATGTTTTAGTTACCTTTGTGGACGTACATCCTTTGAATAGGGTTGGCCTTATAACCAGACGGGGTGACTTGTGGAAGCACCAGGGAGACCTTTCATAGCTTTGTTTCTATGAACTGTGAATGTTTTAATGCTTTGCTGTTAAAATATAACTACCTTTGTGAGGTGATGAGCTTTATTGTTTCCTTAGCTAGCAGAGGGATAGGACAGCAGGGTCCTGATAGAAATGATAGGACAGACTCAGGACCCAGCCCTGCTTCGGATATTACCATCCTTGCTTTAGGGGGAAAAACCTCTTTTTTCGTAATAATGGGTCAGTGAAGTAATAGCACTGATCAGGCAGCTGATCTGAGGGTGAAGGTGAATAACATATATCCAACCATTTTGAAAATTAAAAGAATTCTTCCAATGCTGTGTGTTGCTGTTATTGAACAAGGAGAGGCAAAACCAGTAAGTCGAGGTGGTTTGACAGCTGGGTCAGAGATGTTTGCATATTTAGAAATGCAATAGGGACTGCTCTAAGGTATTTAGAGGATATTTTCTATTTTTGCGCGTGCGCATGCGCACACACGCACACACACACACACACACACACACACACAAAACTAGCTACAAAAAAATTGTTCAGAGCAAAGAATAGAGAAGTTCTCTGTTGGCTAAAGTGGTTGACTTCAACACAGTTTGGCCAGAGAAGCATTAGCCCTGTGTTTGTTTCAATCATAACCATGATGTCTTAACTATGGCATTTAGATGTAAATATAGAATAATTGAATTTCAGGGCTTTCAAACTAGGGGAGGGACCTCAGAAATCATCTAGTCCAGTGGTTTTCAAACTTGATTTTAGCAGCAGACTTTGTCCTTTAAAATGAAACCCAAACACTTGTAAAACAGAGAAGAATAAGTGGGTTCCTCTGGCCCTTGAAGTCTTGATTGTTTGGGGGGAAAATTCTTCATTGCCTGCAGAATCCCGTAAAAGCACCTCAGGTGGCACAGTTTGAAAACCACTGATCTAGTCCAACCCTTTCATTTTACAGATGAGCAAACTGAGGTCCAGAGAGGTTAAGTGGTTTGCCCAAGGTCATACAGCTAGTCGTGGAAGAGCCAGGACTAGATCTCAGGTCTCTTGATTCCCAGTCCAGGGCTCTTTTCCACTACACCACCCTGCCGGTAAGGTAGGTGCTGTGTTAGCATTATGTTCATAGCTACTAATAGTCTTCAGTATTTTCCAACTGATTTATGCTGGTGATGTGCATTGAATGTTGAAGTGTTTCATTGAGAAATGTATAGGATATAAAAATATGGATTAGAATGGCAAATTTGCTCTTAGAAGATAAATTGATAGCTAGATTGTTCCCTTTCACTTTAAAAAATTATTTTAAAGCAGTGCATTCAGGTAGTATCTGAGATATATTGGGCATTTTCATCTGATATCATTGATCAAGATGGATGGAGTCCATATGTATCAGATACCTACTTTGATGGGAGCAGCATTGACTTCTGGCTGCTACTCTCTTGGGGACCATGCCCTGCTGTCATTTCCAGTGTTGACCAGGCTCCTGTTGCTAGATTAGCGCATCTTTCTTCAGCATGTAGTGGGCATAAATTCATTTCACGTTAAACTCTGCAGTTCTTTGTGTGCTTGGGCCTTCTGTCTCTAACTCTTACTCACTCCTCAATCTGGTGTGTGTA
Source organism: Callorhinus ursinus (assembly GCF_003265705.2). Classification (NCBI taxonomy): domain Eukaryota; kingdom Metazoa; phylum Chordata; class Mammalia; order Carnivora; family Otariidae; genus Callorhinus; species Callorhinus ursinus. Next base: position 39,429,004 of record NW_027397067.1, on the reverse strand, counting down.
AATTGTCACTGGGGCTCTACCCTGAAGGGACATACAGGATGGTTCATGGCAGGATCTTATTGCTCTGATCTCCGTATCTCTGTTGTTGAGTTAGTTTCCATGCAGATGCATCTGGTGTTATCAGAGAGTATCCTAGACTCTATCTAGGAAACTAGGGAAAGTGTCTTAAAAGGCCTCTATGCTATTGTTACCAACCTAAAATCAAAAAGGCATGTAGAAATCTACAACTACTGTGATTCGGTAGAATTCTCATGGAGAAATTTCCTAGGGAAAGTAGATATTATCACTGGTCTAAGGATAGAGTGCTGGTCTTGTGAGGAGAGCCGAATACAAAGGAAACAGTGTAGGAGCTGTGATTTCGGTCAAAGTTGGGATGTGATTTGTTCCTATTATACTGAATATATTGAGTTAGTCTCTAAGAATAGAGATATATCCAGGCCCCAAATTTTTTTAGCCCTAATTCTGTGTGAGAATCTAGGAGCAGTGATTAGTTATCAGGGCCTCATTTGTAGACTGTATGCCTTCTGAAAGCCAAGTTCAGAGCTCTGTATATCACATCATGAAGTGCAGTCAGGGTGTGCCCATCTTGCCCAGAGACCTGATGACAGGTCACACAAGCTCTCTGGGCAAGGGGCTCACTTTCAGGTAGCTCTTTCTGACTGCTGGGGAAGACAGTATCCATGTCCCAGACATTGCATTGCTTTATTGTATTAGTTCAGTGTGATCAGCCCTTGCCGGCAGAACTATCTGTGATGATGACAATGTACCATTATCTGTGCAGTCCAGTACCATAGCCACAGGCAGTGATGGTGAGTACCTGAGATGTAGCTACTGCTCATGAAGAACCAAGTTTAAACGTAATTTACTTTAGCTTCCATTTCAACTTAAACAGCCGCATGTAGCTATTCTATGGGACAACACAGCTAGCTCTTAGCTGTTCTCTGACACGAAATTCAGATGCTGGGTTGGATAATTGGAATGGGAATCCCTTCAGATTTCATCAGGAGAGGGATGCCATACCAACTGCTTCGATGGATCTTCACCAAAGACAGTTCAGTTTTAGGATAATTTGTTTTAAATCAAGTACTCGTCTTTTTTGAATAAATATGCTAGCTAGAGGGGGAGATTTAAGTTTCCTCTTACTTTTGACCTCACCACACATGTGAGCTACAACCAGAAAGATATCTGCCAGTTCGGTGAAGAGCGAACCCATTTTCTCATGTGTGTGGTCTTGTGATGACTTAGACCTCAGCATGGGTTTCAGTGAATTCCCATAGGTCTTCTGGGAAGCCGAGTTTAGAAAGTTTCTGGCCAATAAATAAATATTCTGTTTATATTGTAAGTTCAAATGTGAGTATCTGAACTATGCTGGCTTCTGAATAACATGATGAAATTTTTTCTTCTTCCCCCTTTAGAACCAAAGAAAATGGCTTTGACAGAGAGCCTTTGCACTCAGAACATCCAAGCAAGCGACCATGCACTATTAGCCCAGGCCAACGGTACAGTCCAAATAACGGCTTATCCTACCAGCCCAATGGCCTGCCTCACCCCACCCCACCTCCACCTCAGCATTACCGTTTGGATGATATGGCCATTGCCCACCACTACAGGGACTCCTATCGACACCCCAGCCACAGGGACCTCAGGGACAGAAACAGACCTATGGGTAAGACTGAAGAATCTGTTCACTTCTTAATGGCATTGGATGCTTGAAGACTCACATTATTACTTCTCAACTGAACTTGAGGCTTGAAATCTATGATAGGGGTAAAAATTTTCTCTCTTTATATTGTCTCCTTTATGAGAACAGTTGGTTAGTATGAGTACGTTCTTTAACACCTGTGCTTTCTCTCTCAATTACTTACGGTCTTTATGATAGCAGACTAATTTTTTTTTTTTTTTTGGAAAGGGGTATCTAAATATAAAATTCTCAACAAATGCAAAGTGAATTTTTAGTTTTTTTTTTAACATTAGAGATTTCATATTCAGCCTGTCTGCCACAAATATTTTTTAAAATGTTAAAATGTTTCTTTTCTTTCATTGTACTTTTATTTCAGATAGTCTTAGAGTTTAATTTGATTTTTCCAGTCTTCGCAGTACTCTGTATTTGAGAAATATGAGATTGAGTGATGTCTCTGACTTAAATCAACAGATGTTCTTTGAGGAATGGTTTGGTACTTTTTTCACCGGCAAGTGACAGTGATTAAATTTAGTATTGACAGTTTTGTGTCATAGATCAAAGTACCAAAGAAAGAATGAGTTTAGGTAAATATGTGATCTGTTTGCTTGTGTTCATTCCTTCTTTACATAAAACTATTGAAGGGAAGCATTTAGGAGACATTGCCTTCTAAAGAACAAATGTCTGCCATGCAAAATAAGAGGGAAAGGGAACAAGGTAAGATCTGATACCGCGAGATCAGGGGTTGAGGGAACAGCATCAGAGCACTGCTCTTTTTTAATTCTTGATTTTGGCGAATTGAGCTATTGGTAAACTGAGAGCGGTCGTCACTCCTTTCTTCTTTTTCCATCTCCTGTGTCCACCACTTACCAGCAGGACTTCTTTAGTCAGCTAATTACTGCCTAGCTTTCCTGACTCGTAGAGTTGGTGGGCAGGGTAGCGGAAATATCAGGGGGTGAAGTCTAAGTGGAAAACTAGAACACAGGGCCGAGGACGCAGAACTCTGGGAACAGTGGTCAGCCCATTATCCACTGCTTGAATAGTGTTTTTAGCCAGAGACAGAGATAGTGTGATGAGCAGAAGTTTATGTAAACTTTCTCGCTAGGCTGCTAGCAAACAGGGCTGCCATATTTGGGTCTTTTTGCCTTTTCTACATTTAACCCTCCAAATGTTCAGAAAATAGAAAAGGAGGCCCAGGGTGAGGGGACGGGCGATGACTGAGGCCCTGGTTGTGAGACAGTCAAAAAGTGGTTCTGCTTCCCCACAACAGTCACTGCTACAGTTCTGTAGTGTGTCAGAAAATGGCTAAGCATATCATTTGTGCTTTCTTAATAGCCAGTCTGTCTCATGTTCTCTCAGGTACTATTTCCTGAAGAGCTCTCAAAAGTGGTTATGTCATTTTTCAACCTGGATCAATATTTTGACCCTCCCCCCATCAAATGTGGTAACAACCTCATTCTAAGTAAAGGTCTTGCCATTTATTTATGACTTTAGGCCCCCAAACCATGATTGCTCATTTTCAAACAGAAGTGGACTCACCAGGTCATTGTAAGACCAATTCAAGATATCTTGCTCTTGTAGGTGCTAGAAAATGGCTTCTTTGTTAGGCAGCAAATGCTATTTTATAAAATATTAGTTCCAGTGCACTATAAAGTAATCAGCAAGGAAGTAATTAGGCTTATGTGCAATGATTATGTTTTCATCTAGTAATGTAAACTATCCCTTTATGAATTATATCTATACCCACTGGTTTTATGTGATTTTTCTTCAGACCACGTTCCTTACCTTTTAATTATATTAGCTTATAAAACTAATAGTGCTAATCTCTATAAATATGTGCAACTACTTAACCATCCCTAAAGTCTGGCACAGTTTAGTGTGTGTTAATGTAAAATAAAATCTTGATGTATGAGTAACAAATGGTGGTGTTACATCAGGCTGCCATTTTGAGAATATAAAAATTGTCATAAATGTATACTTAGTCTAGAATGACTTATAAATGCCTATTATGTAGAGACATACACTCACTAGAATCGTTTAATAAAATACCTTTACAAACAGCATTAGTTTATAAGTAAACTTAAGAGTTTTAGTCTAGTTAGCTAAAATCTTATAAAACTATAAGAACTAGTTAGGATTCAACATTATTGTCAGATTGCCCACAAGTGGAAATGTGCTCTTTAATGATTATGAGCTATTTTCCCCTAGTATATCCCTTTGGTATTATGAATATAAATGAAAATTGCGTGGTGATGAATATTTAAGTATCTGAAATAGAGAAATTAATAAATGCAAAATTTTGAGTTGACTTAGATTTTCTTTTTCAAAGATTTGATTCTATCTAACAAATGACCTTCAGAGTGCAGAAGCAGCAAATGATATATTTTCTTACCAAGTATTTGGGCTCAAACGTGTTTCTAATGTGCTTTTCTTTTTTTTTTAATGAGATGAAGCTTAGCAATATTCCACAAATGTTGGAATCTCATTAGCCACAGACATCCTATGGCTCATCAATATTACTCCGGGTGTTAGAACTTGTATCATCCTATTTTTAGGTCTGCTGAATTTTTGAAACTTTTTTTTTAAGATTTTATTTATTCATTTAGAGAGAGGACAGGAGCAGGATGGGAGGAGGAACAGAAGGAGAGAGAGAATCCCAAGCAGACTCCGTACTTAACGCAGAGCCTGTTTCAGGGCTCAATCCCATGACCCTGAGATCATGACCTGAGCCGAAATCAAGAGTCAGATGCTCAACTGACTTAGCCACCCAGGCGCTCCTGAAACTTTTGAGACCTCTGGAGTTCTTGGTCCTTAAAAGCAAATAGTAAGATGCCTCCTTTGTGAAAGTCGATGCCATATTTATATCTTCATCACTCTCTGGTTGTTTTCTGTGATGACTCATTTCAGCGGTAGTGTTTTTATTTCCTACAACACAAGCAACAAAAAAGTCAACAAAAATTACATATTTGCAAACATTTCAACTTGAAATAGTCACAACAAACAGAGTAATAACTAAATAATTCTTTTCCCCCAATGTCTTTTCTATTATGCAAATTAACACATATTTGCAATTTTACGTTTTTACCAATAGGTGGCATTGACATTTTTAACTTTAAAAATGTACCTCTGAACATGTTCTAATTAGATAAGAATGATGTGAAGTGTTTTATATTTAGCTTTTTATTTAATATGAGAAAGCGCCGTCATGTCTGTGCACCTCCATCAGGTATAAATTAAGTTGCATTTCATGGTTGGCTAAAAAGAGTCATGTGACTCGTCATCTTTATTTCTCTATATCAGGTAAAAGAAGGGACTTCTAACCACTCTGACTTCACAGAAAGTGAAATGCGGTATCTCCTAAGTCTCATTGTCCTCTAACTACCCCGTGATGCCCTTTTGAGAAGGAGCCTACCTAGGTGCCTAGAAGCCCAAACCATGCCAGACTTAATTTGCTATTCAGAGTAATGGTGTGAGAAGTACTAACCAAAAAGGGGTTTTAATCATTTAAAATGGAAAATATTGCCATAGTCCAATGCCTTTCTTTTGTAGTAGAAACTAAGGTGTTTCCTCCATAATGAATTTGTAAGATGAGCAACACGTTTTCCGGTATCTCTGCTCATAGCCTTCCACCCTGTCCTCTCAGTGAGACACATTTGTTTCTGTTTTGATGAGCATCCTACCTAATTGCTCATGGCCATTGCTGTTGTTGCTCACTTGGTAAGCTTTTCCATGTTACCTTCTTGTGTTGTACCTTAACTGTGATGCTAATGAGCATTAATACTTAAGGTTATAGATTTCAAATTGGGATTTTTGGTTTCTTGGCTTGGATTTAAGATATTTGTCCAAAGTTGGGGCACCTGGGTTGTTCAGTTAAGCAGCCAACTCTTGATTTCAGCTCAGGTCATGATCTCACAGTCGTGAGATCTAGACCCAGGTCAGGCTCCATGCTCAGCAGGGAGTCCGCTTGAGATTCTCTCCCTCCCTTTCCCACCCCCAACTTGAGCACATGCGCGCGCGCTCTCTCTCAAAAAAAAAATCTTTAAAAAAAAGATATTTGTCCAGAATTATACCTGGTATGTTGCATTTTTTATTCCTAAATGATGTCCAGTGTATTTCCTTAAAATTTTTTTTTTTTTTTGTAAATCAAATGAGTATATATTGCTTTCATATTTTGCAAGCCCTCTCTTCATGGCCTAATTTCATCATGGAAGTATATGCAATAGGGTTGTTTCATTTGGCTGTGCTGAAATGTGGAAAAATTTTACCGTGCTCGTTTTAGAAAAGCATATCCCTGCCCATGTAAAGTGATTTATGCTGCCTTTATTTTTAATGGTAGAAAGCCACACTTTGAAACCACTTAATGTCTCCTTGTGGTTTCTCGTATTTATTAAGAGTTAGTATATATTTGTATTTTCAATTTGGGAACATTATATGGATAACCGACTCAGTGTTTGGTGTCACTTTACTCCCCGTTCTTCCTACATAAAAGAAAGGGTTCCTACCATCTGACCTCTCACATTCCTCCTGGTTTTTTAACATTTTATCATTCTATGAAGAGCCCATTAGGCAATTGTGAATGTGAGTATGACTTATGTCTCCATTCAAAATCGAATACATTTTCACATCATTTAGTTTAGTCTTTGCTAAGTGCCTGTGTGTGTATGGATTATGTCCTGAATGCTGTAGGGTGATTCAGCCTTCTTCTCTACATTCGTAGGGTTGCATGGCACACGTCAAGAAGAAATGATTGATCACAGACTAACAGACAGAGAATGGGCAGAGGAATGGAAACATCTTGACCATGTAAGATGTCGGTAATCACTTAGGTTAAAATATGTTTCAAAATCAACTGGAGTGGGGTTTTATGATAAAAGAAATGCTGGGGATGCTTTGAGGTTATTATGTTTTGTGCTGTCCTTGAAGAAAGTAATGAGTGGGAATGTTTGTGATAAAATACAGGATTTGATTTCTACATTGATATCAAAGGCACTAACATAAGAGAAATGTGAGGTCGTCGAAAGGAGCCCTCAGAGCCAGATCCGTGGGTTCCTGTTTTATTGCAAACGGGTCACTGGGTTTATACAGTAATGGGATTAGTATTGGGAACTTGGCTGTGTGCCTTCAGCCAAACTCTCTGTCGTGAGTCATGTTCACGCGTCCCACGTTTTACTCTCATTCCCATTGAGTTTACTCCTCTGTCGGGTCTCCATTTCAAATCCGACCTGTGAAAATACTAGGCGGAAGGAAGCCTTCGGGAACACGGTGGCGTCCTTCATCGTCCCGCGGTAGTCTGTTCGCTGCCCGCCATAGTGGTTCGGCGGTGGTGATGGCTGTGTTCTTCCCCCGTGCCCGTCCCTCCCACAGCTGTTGAACTGCATCATGGACATGGTGGAGAAGACGCGGCGGTCCCTCACTGTACTGCGGCGGTGTCAGGAGGCCGACCGCGAGGAGCTGAATTACTGGATCCGGCGCTACAGCGACGCCGAGGACTTGAAGAAAGGCGGCGGCGGCGGCGGCGGCGGCCACTCCCGGCAGCAGAGTCCCGTCAACCCGGACCCGGTCGCGCTAGGTACCTTTCCTTTGGGTGGACACGCCGAACAGATAGTTCTCACGCTCGTAGTGCCGATTTCACGTTCAGTGGGGTCTTTGCAAAAATAAAGGGTATGCCGGGCCTTTTAGAGCGGTACACACTTCACACCCCCAGTCTCCGAGAGGAAGCCAGGGGACTGGCTGACGCAGAGGCGGGCGCAAAACTTAAGCTCCTCTTTTCAGGGTAACGCTGCGCTCCGGGCAGAGCTTCAAGGCCGGGCCAGGGTTTCACCCACGTCACCGAGAGGTGTGCCCCTGCACAGCCCGGCTCTTTGCACCCAGCCCCCCAGCGTGCCAGAACAAAATCGCAGGGCGTCCTGAGCCTCTGAGGCTGCAGCAAGCTCTCCAGGGAGCTCGGCTCCTGCACACTGTGTTGGATGCGTGTTGTCTGATTTTTAATTGAAGACACGGTCTCTAAGACAGCCTTGTTTTCCAGCTGTATCTTTTATTTTCGTAAAACACTTAACCAGGAAGAAAGACCTATCGGGTTATACAGTCTGCCTGCTGACACTTGCAAATTAGTGATGAAGGGAGCACTGTCTTCTGGTGACTTGAGCTTAACCTAGATGGCGTAAAGCCTTCCTTTTATTTTTTTTTTCAAATTTTTATTTAAATTCTAATTAGTTAACATATAGTGTAATATTGGCTTCGGGACTGTGTAAAGCCTTTATTGATTCTAGTTATATATACAACTGTTATAGTTGTGCTTTAGAAATTGAATGCTTGATGTGTAGCCATATCTAATATTGATATATGGAGATTGTTGAGGTTATAAATAGAATATCATCACAAATACTGGAAAGAGATCCTGAACCTGGGAGATTTTTTGAGTAGCCTGTGAACTTTTGTCTCAATTAATAACAAGATGTTACCATTTACACTGCTGGCTACTACACGTGGGTACCATCTGAGTAAACTTAGTGGAGATGGATTTGTGTTGATCCGTGTTCCCTCATCTCAGTTTTCTTATTTGTTTAGCCACACACCTGTCAACTCACTCAGGGCGCAGTCTGCACCGCAAACCAAACTAATTACACACGTGTAGATTAAGCTCATGACTTTGGCCTCATTATCACCCCTGGCTGATTATTAAAAATTAAAAACTTGTCTGTTACCTGGCTATTGATCATACTATCTTTTTTATCAAAATTATTCCTAGGCAATAAAGTTTCCTTTGTGCTTTAGGTTTGTGGATTCCTGCTAATCCCTGAATGCTGAATGCTTATTACCATAATAAGTATTAGATAAAGAAAGATTTCAAATCACTTACTTTACCCACTAGGTATTATTCTAAAGCATGGTACATTTGTTAGGCTACATTTAGGCAAGTAATGAAAATAGGTTTAATTTGAACCAACATCGGTCCTTGTAAAACTATTTAGAGCAGAGTTGAATAAGTATCCTGTTTATTTCCTTGTTGTGAACAAAAACTTGTTAATCATGATGGATCTGTTCAGGACAAATAAAGGGGGTATTCGTAACCATGCAGTGTAGGCAAAAATTGAAAGCCTTAACTAAATAAAATTTTAAGAGTAAAAGTGTTCAGTTTAACCTACTTTATTGAACTGATTTTGTTGAGTCAGTACTTATTTATTGAGCGTTTACTGTGTGCCAGGCATTGTGTTAGGCAATGTAATAAAGGAATAAAATCCTTCCTTCCTTCCCTTGAGGAACTTTTGGTATATTGGAGAAGATAGGCGGGGCCACAGCTAGTGGCCACTAGTGGCCTGGCACTAGATGGTCCCTGAACTGACAGGATTAGTATTATCTGCTGTCTACTGTCAAAGAAAAAGTTCGGAAACTGATGGGACTTCATGCCTAAGTGAGTTATTTTCAGCCCACAAAATATAGGACACATTATATCATCACACTGTTGCATACACATTCTGGTGATGCAAATATATATTGTTCTCGAGGACGATGGGTTTAGTTTCCCTGTTAACTAAAAGAATAAAGTTGGTTTTAAAAACTTCTTAGGAGTACCCAAATTACATTATTTCCGATGATGCTTAATGAATTCATAGTTTTGGTCATACAAGGTTGCTTTGGCTTTAAGCTTTTGTAGATTGTATTATTCAAAGACTACAAGCATTTCCTTTCTTTGTTTGGACTCTTTTTTTCTTTTAATAAACAGTCATGTTCGTTAGGGCCACAGAACCCTAGACTGCCTTTTAGAAACCATCCCAGCTGGAGAGATAACTTGTCAAAAGCCACACAGTGTGCAAGTTTAAGCATCCCACATGGCCTTTCCTAGCCTCTAAGCCTGTGAGTTTTATTTTACGGGGCTGGGCTGTGGCTCTAAGACAGACGGTGGTTGGTAATCATGGACCACACTCATACACATTGTTTTTGAAGGTTCTCTCCTAGGTTTTGGAGTTGAATGTATTGATGTGTAAAGAAAGGATCAGAGATTACTGGCTGATGAGTCTCATTTCTGCCTCCGGAAAGTGTGTCGTGGTGTGTGTGTGTGTGTGTAGACAAGAACTGTGGCTGTGTCTGTATTTTTATGTACACATAGATCTCTGTATCCTGCAGTTACATTACCTGTGTTTCTTTTAGCTCCATTCTCTATTCTGCAGCTGCTACAGAGGTCAAATGAGACCTGCAGAACTTCAGAATAATATTATAGAAGATATCTTTAGTTCAAAATATTTCCTTGGTTTCCTCCCTAGCTTGGAAGCATTGGCAGTTTTCAGTCACACACACAGACACTCTTGAGCATTTTTAAATTGCATTTGGGGACTGGACAGAGGAGAACATAACCTCCATGACCACTCTGTTGTACTTGTTAAACTTACTCCCATTCTCACTTTTGAAATATATCCATAGTGTTAGGTCAGTGTGAGGAATTAGTAAGAGAACATGACTAATCTATTACTAACTGAATTTTGGCGAGTTTTCCCTAGATATTAATTAAATAAAGTCTATTTTGAATAGCCTCTTGAACAATTTTAAAATTGAGTACATACTGAGCCCATAATGTTGTTTTGACTCAAAAACAGGTTGGTATCTTGAAGAACTCCTCAAAATATTAGATTTTTTCCTTGAGATCATAGATTTGTATTATTTTTATTGTTATTACTAACTTTCCAGGAAAAACACCAAATATTCAAGTACTAAAGTTAGAAAGCTAATTTTTAAAACAATTGTCTCTATTTTCAAAGTATGACTTGTTCTTTGTACATTTAAGTTTTGTTACATTGTGGATTTCACCCAAGAGAAGCTAATGCCATCAGAATCGACACATAGGGTCACTGAAGTAGAATTGCTTTTGTCCAAATAGGTGGGTAGGTGCTGATTAGCACTTCATGGGCCTGAGTGTTGATCTGGGTCTCTCTGCAGCTGCTTTTCTCCTCCTTTGCCTCCATTCCTCTTTTCGCTCAGTGTGCTGTTCATATCACTCTCTTGGCTCCTGACATTTTATTTCCTTCAAATTACTTTCTTTTTACTGGCTGTGTACTATTCTAGAGTCTTCCTATAGTTCATCTTGTATTTGTGCTTTCCCTCTGTGTTTCTCAAGAAGTTCTTTATACCATTAGAGTTAAAAGAAGTATCCAGAGACTGAGGCATAAATCTCTGAAATAGGAATGCATTTTTCCCTTTTTTAATTTTTTGAATGTTTGGATATTGTGATGAGAATGTATGAAATTTTGAAAATACTTTCATGTATGTTTTGGTAAGGGTTTGACTCTTGCCAGAAAGAGACATGTCAGAAAGAGGCTTTTTGTTTTAAATGGAATGAAAAGTCCAGTTGATCATTCATAAAAAAGCTCAGGAATTCTAAGTTTGGCAAATTAATACCACCCCTGCCTCAAGTAGATTGGTAGGGAAATTGGTATTTTAAAATTCCACTGGCCAGCAAGCTTTATGATTGTCATATAATTGAATCATAGAATTTCTCATTACTGTCTAAAACCTCAGGTAATCTAGTATGAAGGTTAAAAGCACAGATTGTCTGGGTTCAGACACCTGGTTCCTCCTCTTCCTAGTTTTGTCACCTTTGGCAAGTAATTCTCTATGCCTCAGTTTCCTCGTCTATAAAATGCGAATAGTAATAATACATACTTCATAGATGTTTCTGTATTAAATGAGTTAATAGGTATAAATCATATGGGACAGTGCCTGACCCATAGTAGATGTGATAAAAGTAATGGCTATTATTATTCTTTCTAATACGTAATCTCAAAAAGAACTTTAAAGGACAGGGGTACATGAAACCAACTTGCTTCGCATCCAAGATTATAAAATTAGAGTAGATTCTTAAGTATTTTTTTCATTCTGAAAATACATTGAAACAGTAATTTTTAGGTGACTATGTAACAGGCAGAAAAACTAGAAAAGGGGAATTCTGTCTTAAACACAGTTAAATCTGTTGTACCTTTGGGACCCTAATTCATAATACAAGGCTCTGGAAAAATAGTTTGCTCCCAACCAAAGAAATATATCCTGTCTTACTATCAGATTATAAAAACCACAACCATGTTATTCAGAGTATATCTGCATATAAAAGTTTAGAGTTTTGTATACTTGTATTGATTCCTTTAAATCACATCATGAAATTCATTTCAAGATCATCATTCATCTTAAGTGCCCACTGTATTTAAGTATATTGGGTTTAAAAAGATGGGAGTAATAGATACACCCATCTTTTAAAAACAAGAGATGATTGCCTCCTACTAGGTATTTTTTATTGTTAAAAACAGAATCCTAATGTAGTTCTGGCTTCTAGGTTTGGTTTGGGCTTCTGAAACATAATATTGAGGTTTCTGAATTAATTATCCTTAAAAATAGTAACTAGCATTTGTAAAGATGAACCCACTTAACCCGTCCTTTCTTTTGGTGGTTTTTTGTGAAAGATATTATCATGCTCTCAGCCTCATTCTGCCCACTACAGAATGAAGGCCATACCTAGGTGCTGCCAAGCTTTGAGCCTTGCTGTCCTGGGTCAAATGAGGTCCCATTGATTCTCCAAAGGCTATCAGCTCATCCCTTCATATATATTGATGGCGGCCCTTGCTGTTTCTAGTATCCAGTGGTCTCCATTCTGTCATACGTGTAGTGCATCTTGCATCTCCTACATCATAGATTGCTTTTCCTGATCTTCCACATTTCTTATAACTACTCCTGTACCTTGACACAGTCCCTCTCTTCATAGACATGTTCTCTTCTGGAGGCTCCTTCTCCTCTCACCCCCAAACAGTTTGGGTCCCAAAGCAAGCCAAACTCAATTTGGGACTTTTCTATAATTTTGCAGTCTTTCAGTAGTTACATATGTATACGTTTCACACTTTAAACCATCTCCTATAGGCTCTTCTGTCTTTGTTTCTATGACTGCATTTTAATAACTATCCATTTTATATCAACTGATGTTTTATAGGTGGTCAAGATTTAATGGCAAATAAAAATTCACTGCTTTAAAATCCGGGCCTTAAAAACGTAAGGTGTTTTGCGTAGGTTTGTCTAGAGCAGTCAATATTCTAAATTAAAGAAGTCCTCAGAGGGAAGTTGTCTCTTGTAATATTGAGCAACTTCAGGATTGTTTTGTTTTTTAAACTCAGTATTGCCCATAAAGACATTGTTATTGCTGCTACTTCAACAGAAGTGAAGATAGTACATTTTTTCATCATTTGGTTTCTGTAGCGATGGTAGTATTCATCAGTGTATCAAAAATAGATTCTGAGTACATCTGATCGCTCCATTCCTATATGCATTTACATATATATGTAAATCTGTGAATATTTTATAAAAATTTTTTTGCCTTTAGATTCTTATTTTGAAAAGAAGTTCTTTTAGAAAGTAGGGTGGGATTAAGAAAACTTTTACTTGATTGGTTTTGGTGTTTCTGTTGGGTTTCAAGGTCAGGTGCAGTTTGAGTCTATATGTCACTGAGAATTTTAGGGATATATAGCCAACTTGAAATATTGCATAACTTTCCAGTGTGGTATATGGACCCTCACAATCTGTACAGCTCCGGGGAAGGTGGGCGCCTGATTTAAGCCTTATACATTATCTTTGAGTAAATTTGGGGACTATAAACATTTATGAGTTTTAAATAAAGTTTATACAAATATCACGTAAGAAATTTGAGGACTTCCCAACAAGAACTAAGACAGAGAACTGCTAACTATGGAAATAACTTCTATCCCCAAGTGACATATACTCAGGGAATAAAAAATTACTGTTGTATATTGCTTAATCCAAATCTCTTGAGAGGTTTTTTTGTTTTTCTTTTTTCCTTTCCTTTCTTTTTAAGTTTTGTGCTATGTGGATTTAAGTGCTGGAAGAAAAAGAAACTTTAAGGTGCTTGTTTCCGCCTTACTTATTGATGAGGAAATAAGTGTCCATTCTTATTGGACAGCCTACTAAATAATAACAGTGATAACAGTTATGAGGGTAATAACTAATTACCCTCTCTAATGTCCAATGAGAATTTGGGATGTGCCATGCTGAGCAGGTACTAGGAAGTACCTCTTTCAGTCTCCACAGCAGTGCACGCAAACGTTGTACCAGTATCCCCACTTTACAGATGTGGTGACTGAGAGACGCAGAAACTAACCTGCTCAGTGTCACCTGACTCGTAGGTGGCAAAGCCAAGATTCAGCTTCACTGAGCTCTAGAACGAACTCTCTTCTACCTATGCTCTCAGGGGCGGTAATTAGTTTCTTTCATGCATGGCCTTCGGATAACTTAACATTACCTTTCCCATTCCCTGTAATAATGATTGGCCATTTATAAATATTTTTTACCAAGCTGTTGATCTTTTCTTAATCCAATAAATGGAAAAAACTTTTTTTTTTTATCTGCTTTGGAGAAGGCATGGTTTTTCTTTATGTATCTATTCTTATACTAAGGCCAAAATCTATTCCTAGAAAACCGTCTTTAAAAGCTGCCATAGGTTTCTCTCTGTTTAATTGTGTCATATGGCTAAATGTGAACTTTATTACACTTTATTTCTTCAGGAAATAGTTATAGTGGTGTGGAAGGTAATCCTGATGAATCTAATTAGCCACATCACATTTCCTTGAAGTTGTGTGTGCACCAGTTTTTATCTAGCTGTTTTATGAATGAAAATTACTTAAATAAAAACATTTTGGTTTTCATCGTTTTCCTTACAGAAATCAATGTGTGCATGAGAATAATCATGAGAATGGGTATTTCAAGTATATCTGATTATCACATAATCATGAAATTATAATGTAAAGTTTTAAGAATTTGTATATTTGGAATAATTACAGATTTAAGAAACATTGCAAAGATAATACAGAGAGTTTCCAGATGCCCTTCATTAAGCTATAATAAGCTTTTGCTAATTCAGAATAATTGAGGAAATCTTCAGTTTTAGCCACTATCAGTGTGCCCTACAAGGATTCAAAACATTCAGACCTATTTAAGGCATTCAAATGTAAAATGATACATACTTAGCTAAATTGAGTGCGCTTTTCTCTGTTTTCCATATTCTATATTCTGGTACTTGACATTTCTTATAAATTAAGGGAAAATCTTAATTACTTGAAATTTATCAGGGGTTGAATGATTGTTCTATTTATAAAAGTTAAAATGATTTTTTCCTGCCCCCAAACCTCTAAATACGTAGGCTTTCATTGAAAAATTCAATATGGAAGACGTGTAGTACATATTTTAACTATGGAAGACTGTGTACACTTTCAGTTTATTCTCGATCATATATAGAAAAATGTAAAAGGTGTCCTGTCATTTCCACAAACATGTTATTTTGGAGGTTAGCATTCCTACATCAACTTATTGTGATCTGTTTTCTCAAACTTTTAAAATTTGACAAGGCTAAGCACAGCATTTCATTTAAAGTGAAACGTCATTTTCTCTTTTAGAAAGCATGTACTAATCTTGTTTTGTTAACTGAATATCTCTGAATCCATTCTAATGATTCTTTTCTCCTTCCACCCATGTCAAATCCTTACGATCCAATTTGTGTGAAAATGTTTAGTGCCCAGCGAGATTTTTTAAGAAGTCATTGGGAGAACTGGTTAACCATGGAGTAAGGCTCACTATTTATTGAAAGGTGGTGGTATCAGAGCTATGTGAAAATTGTATTAGCCTGGGCGCCTGGGTGGCTCAGTTGGTTAAGCGACTGCCTTCGGCTCAGGTCATGATCCTGGAGTCCCAGGATCGAGTCCCGCGTTGGGCTCCCTGCTCGGCAGGGAGTCTGCTTCTCCCTCTGACCCTCTTCCCTCTCGTGCTCTCTGTCTCTCATTCCCTCTCTCTCAAATAAATAAATAAAAATCTTTAAAAAAAAAATTATATTAGCCTAAGATTTGATTTTTTTAACTACCAGTCTGACTCTTGAAAAGAAAACTACCAAATACAATTTATTTTCTTGAACAAAATAAACATGCCTATAGAAATTCCCAGAGTGACAGGGTTCTGGGAGCAGTGCACCCAAACATCCTATTGGATAATGAAATCATTGAAGTTGTTTAATGTTGAGCGTACAAGGCATTTAAGCCAATGACTTTCTGTTTTCCTTGAGCTCTGATGACTGGCCTTGCTATTTGTGTTTATTTTCTAGAGGTGAAATCCTCAGCCTTTTAGAATGATGTTTTTGTAGAGCAGCCAAGAGAACGGGAAATTGCTTGCTTCTATTCTGTGTAATGACATAACGTGCTTATGGTGCTTTCTTCCTCTCCCCACCCGCTTTGCATCCTTTTCCTAGATGCGCATCGGGAATTCCTTCACAGGCCTGCTTCTGGATACGTGCCAGAGGAGATCTGGAAGAAAGCTGGTAAGAACTGTTGAAAAACATGAGTCTAGTGTTGTGGCAGCTGTGTGCAGTTGTTCATGCAGTGATGGGAGGAGCGACAAGGAGGGCCTTTCCTGCTAACGACAACAAAAACAGAACAGGCGCCCCACCACAAACCAAAAATTTAAAATCCTAATTAATATCCTTCCACCGGACCTGACTAGAACACGGAATAGTTTCATTTGAGGAACATCTGCTAGTGCCACGTAATTGACCGTCGGAAGGTGTTTCTGTTGTAAACCCGTTTTTCAGGTGCTCTCATGGTTTCGGGCTAAAAGCTTGCGTAAGAGGTCTCAGCTTGCATGTGCTTTACTCTTAATGAAAAACTAATGTTTTAGAAATTCAATTGCGTACGTCAGTCCTTTCTCCTGATTTTTAAAAGTGGAGATACAATTGGCACGTCTCCGAAATTCTTTAAAAAATCCTAACAAAACTAGTTTTGTTGAGGTACTCCCAGATTTATGACTACAACCAATACTTAAAATTGATCTTCCGGGCTAATTAATATTCAGTGACCAGAACTAAATTGTTTCCTAAATTAAATGACAAAGTTGCCAAACTTCTGTTTTTCCCGCCTGTGTACACTATCAGATTTTCATTAAGAGATACTGGTCTCCATTTTGGGGCTGATTTAAAGTTCCCGGTGACACTGACTGCCGAAGGTTCGGATCTGGCAGAATCTTGGGGGACACCAACACTTAGAAAAGTTGAGCCAAAACCTTGCAAAATCTGACTCAGGAGAGAAAGCATAAAACCTGTTTCAAGAGTTAAAGATGATGTGACAGACACATACTGTGGCTTTGAGCTGCTCTAAACTCCAGCTATTAAAATAGTTTGGAGAAACTGGAAAATGCTATTTCTGTAAAGGGTCAGATGGGCATAGGGCTGGGATCCCTAATCAAGGGGAAATAGTGAAGGGAAAGGGTCTCTTGGGGTTGTGATTTGACCCACCTGTGTCCGTAGTTCTTTGCAACTTGGCTGATGCTCTGATCGTTTGGCTCTTACCCAAGTGTTTTTAAAGATTTTCTAAGAAATACGTTTTTCTAAGAGTGATAAGGAGTTTCCAAATCTATGGTAGACCTGGTAGCTTACACTGAGAATCAGAAGGCTCTCTTGGCATGTCCAATGTGCAAATCAGATAGATTATTCAGCTTAAAGGTTATATATGTTGCTAAGCTGCATAGTCTTACCAGATTTATAGCATCACCTCTAAGAAGATTTTCTTCCTGGGTCATGGGGTACTCCCAAGCTGTTAAAATCTGCCAAGTGTCACCTAGCTGGAAAAAGAATTGCCACATCTTCTTTCTGACCACTTTTCTTCCCCATTTTTAAGCTGTCAGTGCAACTTACTCCAATAAGAGACACAAAGAATTGCCATTTTGGACAGCAGAAGGATGACATTTTATGTTGAGGGAGAGAGTCTTTCTCCGCATTTCCCTTGTTTATGTGTATTTAAGTTAAATCCTTGATAGTTCATAAAGAAAAATTGACAGGAAAGCCTTGTGTAATCCAAATTCTTTTTCTGTGCTATTATCTGCTCAAGTCTTTGTTTGACTGCTATTATGCGAGAGCAGATTTTCCTGAATATACCACCTTTGTTGGAAAGTCAACTTGAATAGCTCTGCACAAAGGAAGTCCTACCATAAGTGGTAAGCAATTGGAAGCAGATTCAAAACTGCACTATATATTTGCCACTTAATCAGGTTCTTTAAAAATTTGACATGTTGTAATCTATTGAGTCCACTCTTATTTTTCTTCACTGTTTTGTGGGTTTCTGAAACTAATTCTGGGTATACTTGACATCGTGGGGGCTGCACAAGTAGAGAAAGAACAACCCTTGCTTCTATTATGTCCGTGGACTCTCTAAGAAGCATTAAACCTTATCAAACGATGCCCAAAACATTTTTTAGATGTGCCTATATTCTATCTTAGGGCTTCAATCTAAAATAGGACTTGGAAGTGGGGTCGATTACATGTGTGTATTTGTGTTATTCTCATACCAGTATCCCTAATCTGCTGTACAAAACCAGTTTGGGGATAGTTTTCTATGGATAGATGCTAATATGAAGGAGTATATTAAATCCCCAAGGTACAGGCGACAGTTTCATCTGGAAATCTTGAATAACTGCTTATAATATTTATCTTCATAGGCGTCTTAAAAACCATTTCTAGTGTTCACAGTGTCAAGGCATCCAGCATAATGAAAACACTGAGGGCAAAATATGACATCTGCACTCAGCTTGTTACAATTTGAAAGCTTTTTTCCCCAAGATTCTAAAATTTGCTGTGGGCAAAATTTTTTTGGAAGAAAACCTATAAAGTATGTCTTTGCAATCAAAGTATTATACATTACCTTTGTGGCAAAAGATAAGTAAATAAAAGAAAGTTTAAAGCATTTGAAAAATATCAAAGGGGTAGAGCTCTCAAAATTCAGTGTATTATAACCAGGGTATCCTTTTTCACAGGAAATATAATTGCAAAAAGTATGTCCTGTGCATGAAAGTATATCATACAATATTTAGCACCATTTTATTTTGAAATGATTTCAGACTGGCAGAAAGGTTGCAAAAATGGTATAAAAAATTGCCTTATTCTTTTTACCCAGTTTTCCCTATTTTACTGTATTTCGTTTAATATCTTTCTTTTCCTCTTTCCTTCCCTCCCTTTCTTTCTCTGTTATGCATGTTTTCCCCCAACCCTTTGAGAGTAAGTTGAAAATCTGATGCCCTTTTACCCTAAACATTTTAGTGTGTATTTCCTAAGAACAAGGACATTCTCTTATATAACTATAGTACAGTTACCAAAATCAGGACGTTAACAGTATGTAACTCACAGACCCCATTCAAATTCTGCATGTTACCCCATTAAGAGTATAACAATGTAATAGTGTAACAATACACATTTTTAAATATTTTGGGTCCTAACAAATGTTGAAGGCCGCATCGGTTTTCCCCTGTAATTACTATTTTTAAAAGCAACAGCGAAAATAACACACTGTAAAGGTATGAAAAATCTTCATAAAATTGAGGGGAAAATCTAACGTAAAGATGGTTTTCAAATCACAACCGAGTGTTTTTTTCAGTATATTTCTTTTTCAAACGATCAGTGAATGTTTGCAGTTGGTAATAAATATTCAAGCACCTTGCAAATGTCCTACCAACTCTCTTTGCTGATCTGTATATGCCTGTGGGATTAGAATAGGAATGCATAATTTAAATATAAATTGCCTGATTTGCATACACAATTAGTCAAGCTACAGCTTTGATCGTAAGCAAAAATTATTGTCCTGTATTACCACTTAGATAGAATTTTAATTCACCTTGAATATTCAAACTAAATTAGACCCTGGCTGTCTAGTTAGAAGGGCAGTACTTCCCTGGTGCCCCCGGTCGTTTATGATAGGGTAATAAAGGCATCTTTTCACCTCCTGGTGAAGAAAGAGCTGCAAGCTCTGTGCGGTACTCTGTTTCTATCCAGATTTTAAATGGCATATCTTAGAGCAACCAACAAAGGCTTAACATATTTTAGTTAATATTTCCAGTCTGGATCTTTCCCTTATATTTTAGTTTATAAAACCTAGCAGACAGTAATTACAAATGAAAGAACTTCAGAAATAATGTGGCTGGTGTGACAGAGCCTACAAAATTCATGCCAGCTAATTACTAGTGGAGAGCTTTTGATGATCCTCAAGGCCTGGGCTATAGATGTGTGAAATAAACCATAGACGTTTAAGAAACCATAGGAATATTTGCATCTCTTACATTTTTAATCTACAGTAAAACATTTTTTTATTAGGAATCTATGTTTTTAATTAAACAGAACATTTAATTAAGGTGCTTTTTAAGTGGGTGAAACAATTAAGTGCAAACACTTGAATGAAACATGTCATAATTAGTTTTAATAGAGTGTTAATTAGTACTAGGTTTGCCAAGTTAATAATTACTGCTTATTAAATTTTCAATTAATCATTGTCATTTTGCTTTGAATAAAGATGAAAATTAGATAAACTAATTTAGGGGGAGGATATTTTCCCTTGTTAATTAGAACAGTTAATTTTTTTAAATGGAAATTACTTGTTTTAGTTGTCAATCTCATATTGTACATTAGTCAAATCTTTGCACCCTTTCCACAGCCAAAAATAAAGAGCTAATTTGACACCTTGCAGGTTTGTAGGCAGGCCTGATTGTTTTGGCCTCTGGTATGATTCGATTACGTTTGTCTAGTGCAACAGTTGGTTATGCGAAGCTGTGTATATATTTGATTGAGTAGATGGGCAACAGCTTAAAACTGGGAAATGAGAAAATGATTTTTAAAGAACCCTATCATTTAGCCTGAAAGGGCATAAATCCACATGACTCAGGAAATGACTTAGGAAAAAGAAAAGCCAGATCATCTGTTTCATCCTGGATGTTCTTTACAAGGTCTACATCGACATAATTGCCATACGAATTACCTTTTACTATCGTGCTGTATGTTTCACCAGCAGAATAATTGTTAGCACTTAGATATGGATATGTGTAAAATCCATCCCCTTCCTCTTTTCTTCTGAACGCTTTTTAACATGAACTCCCTATGTGCATATTAAACCTATAGCCTTGTGGCAAACCACCTTAATGTGTCTGAATTATCCAGGCAGGTTTCTGGTGGTGATTTTTGTCCTTTAGCTACGTGAGTCTGGTCTCCTAATCATTTTTGGAGGTACTAGTTTGGTAGAAAAGTTGTAGTGATGCTAGAGTAGTTTAAAAACTATTCCCAGACATGCAAGTTAAAGGAAAAAAACAAAAAAAAGATCTCACCCTTTGTTTTCCAAAATGAATTTCAGAAAGCTGCTGGCTATTTAGACAGCCAGGAGAACTGCCCAATAATTGGGATGGGAGTCATGCCCGTTCTATAGAATTGTGTTTAACAGCGATCAGGATCCAAGGTCCTGCGCTAACAGGGAAATGTTCTCTCGTCCGGTGCGGCCTGCCTGGCATGCAGAGGAGGCGGTCAACGAGGTGAAGCGCCAGGCGATGACCGAGCTGCAGAAGGCCGTGTCGGAGGCCGAGCGGAAAGCCCATGACATGATCACGACCGAGCGTGCCAAGATGGAGCGCACGGTGGCAGAGGCCAAGCGGCAGGCGGCAGAGGACGCACTGGCCGTCATCAATCAGCAAGAGGATTCGAGCGAGGTGAGGGGCTGGCGGGGGCTTCCAAGGCAAGCAGATCGTTTCCACTAATGCGAGTGCTCGGGTTTGAGTCCAGGAGGTCACAAATAAAAGCGGGTATTGGATTTTAGACAAACCGATCTTTGGCAGGGTAGGGATCAGAATAATTTGGGGGGAGTTCTAGCGCTTGTGGAATCCATCAAGAGCTTGAGCAAATATTGTCTTTATTAAAGACCAAAAGGACAACTCTGCCAAGAAAGGTTTTTAATGTCTTTGGTGGGAAATGCTCACAACTTCCTAGCACTGTTGAGAGGCTTCAGACTCAGCTGTGTCACACGTGTCTGTCAGCGTCTGTGTGTGGTTTCCTTCTAATAGAAGGGGTTCCGTAGAGATGCCCTGTGCAGACATGCTCTCCAACGAGGTACTGCAGGGCCGGCATCGCAGCCCCTCCCTTCACTATTGGTCCTAAATTCCAGTGCAAAAACGGCCTCTGCATCAGCTCAACCTTCCTAAGCCATCCTCTGCACAGTCTCTTTTTTCCACATTATTTGTAATAACCACGATGTTGGCCATCACCTCACCACTGGAGGTGGTATTATTTGAGTGTATTAAAATACACGCATGTAGGGCGCCTGGGTGGCTCAGTTGGTTAAGCCGCTGCCTTCGGCTCAGGTCAGGATCCTGGAGTCCCGGGATCGAGCCCCGCATCGGGCTCCCTGCTCAGCGGGGAGTCTGCTTCTCCCTCTGCCCTCTTCCCTCTCGTGCTCTCTGTCTCTCATTCTCTCTCTCTCAAATAAATAAATAAAATCTTTAAAATACACGCACATAGCCCAAATGGCTCAAGGATCTGGGAAGTAACTAAAACACGGTACTTAACAGAATGCTTTTTAAAATTAGAGCCTGCAAAGTCAGAACAATATGGTAATGCTTCACATTAATTAATGCAGCCCCACAATCATCCCCTACCCTACAGTAACTCAGATAAAGGACCTTAGTTAGCTAGTCTCACCGAGCTGAACTAGCAGGAGCATCAACTGATAAATCAATGGTCTACTACAATACATATCTATAATTTGTGAGGGAGAGTAAGAATTTAATTTGTACCAGGCTTCTCTGTAGATGAAAGACCCTGCGGGAATCACTCAATGCCGAGAGTTTCTATTTAATGTGTAGCAGATGAATAACAAGGGGACAAAAGGAATTGATTTTCAACATTTGAAAGTTTCTCAGGAAAAGAGGGACAAAGGGAAGTTTATCTACTCTTTAACTGCTGACTTTTCCATTGTCAAATTAAGCTAAACATAAATTCAATTTTATTGGCATCTTGTGGCTAAGATATTTAAGGACCTTATTTTGTGTTGTTGTTGTTGTTGTTGTTGTTTTTTAATTTCTAACATCCTTTGGAGAGAATTTGTCCTGCTCCATTTAAGTTAGTAATACCATGAAGCACAGTAGTTGTCTTCACTAGAACATTATCACTTACACAAGAACACTTTAGGGCTGTTATGTATAGTAAGAGTATTCTGTAGGCCACTAAATTCTAAAGATGGATGTTTAGGAAGAAATTGAGAACTAAGTCTTTGTATTTGGGAAGTAGCATTCTGTATTCCTTCAGCGGCTAAAAGCTTTGTACCTTTATTCCTTACATCTATCCAGAAAAATACATGATCTTGACACTAGTATTTAACATTTATAGAAATAAGGATCTTTATGGTCATTTTTGGATGCAGATCATCTGAAAGGCAACTTAAGCCTGATTTCTTACTTTTCTTCTCTTTAAACTGCAGTACCTCTTTAAAGACTTAGAGTCAGGGTGGGGGGCTTGATCCCTCCAATAACTGAGTTTCTTTTCTTCAAAAGCAATGTAAACATTTTCCTGAGAATAGGAGAGCAAAAGGTGGAAGAGAGATTTCATTGGAACGAAGCTGAGACTCCTCTAGACTTGGACAAAAGTCTGTACACACTGTAAGAGTCGTTTGACCAAGGACTTGACAGAGAAGTTAATCCCCTAGCCCTAAATTAATGTTGCGACTTCTTCTGAGGAATGACTGACGGGGTCTGGGAATAGTCTGAGTGCCTGGTGGTAGTAAGTTTAGTCGGCTCTATCTTTTGCCCATATTTATAGGTAAATACTTTTTTTATTTCCCCCCCTTAGGGATTCTTTACTTTTAATTTATGAGTGAGAGCAAAACTTTGAATCCAACACATTATTTTTCTTTAGTCTGCTCTTTCCTCACACTGAGGAATATACGCCTTTTCATAGAAATGACCTGATAAAAGTCACCCCAGCAGCGATGATTGCAAGTCACCTCAAGTGTAGAAAACTCCGTGGGCCCCTCCAGGACGGAACCAGAAGAACTTTGGCTCCCGGGGGCTAGGATATAACTCCCTATTCCAGCCTTCACCATGGTTGGCTCCAGGGTGGGACTCTCTTAGGCCAGGACTGCTTGGCCCAGCTGATGTGCAGAGAAGAGAGTTCAGGTACTTCTCAGAACTCTCTTCTGTTTCAGGGGGTTTTCTTGAATTTTAGCTACTCAACCCCAAATAAGACCCATCCAGTATTGTGCTGTAGAAATTTGATAAATTGTTCTTTGTTTTCTTAGAAAAATACATAGGAGGTCTGGCTGCCATAGTAATTGGTTAAAAAAAAAAAAATCCCATTAAATATAGGAACCACTGATTTAAAAACTGTACTAAGAAATTAATGGGCATTCCTTTAAAAAAAAAAAAGTCGTGTTTGTGACCTGCCCAGGGCAGTTTGTGATTCAATACGTAGAACTCTAAATTACTCCTATCCATGTATTCATGTATTCTTTCAATAACAAAGTTTTGAGCTTTTATTCTCCGCCGGGGAGGATGCTAGGCACTGAAGATACCTCTGCTTTCATGTAGAGTACAGTTCATTAGAGGAGGCAAATCACTAAATTATAAGAGTCTTAACAGGTTTAGTGTGAAAGCTTCTGGAACTTGGGTTTCATTTCATGTGGTACTGAAGGGTAATCAGGAACTGGTCAGCAGCTGCTCCCCTCTCCCTCCACCCCCATTGCTTCATCACTGTGTCCTTGGGCAGGGGGCACGTCAGCGCCTCTATGCAGGAGGAAGAGAAAAGGTGGAAAAGGAAGCCATGCCAGGCTTTGAGAACAGGAGGACTCTGGGTCTGGTGAGTGTTTGGGAAGGCTCACTCAGGCTGCAGGGTGGAGAGAGACCAGAGGAAACAAAAAGGAGGAACTAATCTGCTTCAGGAGACAGATGGGGGTGAAGATGCTTGAGAGTGGCACTGGGGGTGGAGGAAATTGTATCTGTTGGCTGGGAACCCAAGAGATAAGACGGGCAGCATTTCTTGGTGGGTTGGCTGTTAAGGAAGAAAGAAGAGGGGTTTGGGATATACACGTCAGGTGATCTTACTTGAACGGGCTTCAGAAACTCAACTGGTTTTGATCTGCCCGGGGTGTATGTTTTTCCTTTGGGGGAGAGGGTTGTTGGAAGAGGTAACCTTCATTTTTTTGTGTGTGCGTAAACAACACTGGTTAAAACATTTTAAGAAACTCAAATCAATGACTGAATCCAGCTAGACAGATCACCTCTGTGAATTGGAAAGCGTAAATAGCACAAAGTCCTTAAATAGCTTGTGCTGTTTAATGTGAAAATCAGGAGAGTAGTATATAAAGGCGGGGTACAGGGTGACCATACCTCCCAGTTTGAGTGACACAGTCCTGGTTTACCTCTGTTGTCCCATGTAATTACCAAATGGTCCCTTTTATTCTCAAGTATTCTGGTTTGTATAGTGAATTATATGGCCACACCACTTAAAGGCCATGCTCAGGCGATCTGATGGTCATCTTTTGCTAGCAAAGCTCCAAGGCAGGTGCATGGGGGCAAAAGAATCCAAGGGGAGGACCTGAATCCTGGCTCCAGCTCAGTTACTGTATCAAGAACCCTGGGGCAAATCATTTCATTGCTGTGGGTCTTTATTTCTTCTTAAGGAATGAGATGTTTTTTGCTACCGTACTCACAGGAGTGTTTAGAAGTTTTTTGTCTGTTTTTGTTTTTTATTGAAGTATAGTTGACACACAGTGTTTTGAGGATTTTTTTTTATACCTGCATTTTAATTCAAAGTGTTTTGAGAGCTGTAAATGCAAAGCATCATTATCTGCTTATATTTCCCACAGTCTGTCCTGCATCACAAAATACACTAAGCTTTTCTGACTGAAACAAGTCTTTTTCTCCCTTCTCTCTCTTAGTTTGAGGCCATCTCCTATTATAGACATGTACCCATCTCTTACTTAGATCATACATGATCTAATCTGAAACTACAAAAATGCATATGTAGTTAATATAAATGTACAAAATATTATTATTCTCTTCAGAGGGACTTCAAAAAGAAATCTGAGCTTCAGCGTCAGAAGACCAGCTCTCTAGACCGAGTTTCTTCTGAGCTGTTTGTGTTAAGGGCCAGTGCTCATGAATACCTCATTCTATGATTTCTGAATTTAGTCTTCCTCTTTCTACCTGTTTTCACACAGGTACAGTGGACCTACTAATGCCCATTCTGCTTAGGAAAACCACTGCTTCTGAAAAGTAGGCAGTAAAGAATGGAAAAATTCCAGAAGGAGGAGACAGGAGTTGAAAATCTTGAACTGGGGAGAAGAGCAGTAGGAAGGTGTACAGTCCAGAACGACTAGGCACAAGTATTATTGCGGGGGGGCGGGGCATGTGGTTTATCATCTACGCAGGGACTCTTCTCAGTGGAAAAGGGGGTGCTCGCGCCAGGACGGGCCAGTCCTGTACACCAGGCTGTCCCTGGCATGCAGAAATCCTCACTCAGCATAGTTGGTGGAGTGGCAGGAAGTTTGGCCCGAGGTGAAACCGGCCGACCTGCCGTGAATGTTTAACTCTAATTAGAGTAGAAACTGCTTCTTGTATTCTCTATGCTGTAGCACATTTACTCTTCCTGTGAGTCCAGGTAGTGTAGACAGTGCTCTTGACCTCATTTTGCGGCTGAGGTTAGGCTTCTGCTCAGGGTCTCAGCAGTAAGTGTGAGCGGGCCCTCAACCCAGACTGGCTGCCTTCTTAACAGCCACATGGCAATAGAGGAATTTTTTTTTCCTGATTATATATTAGTGTATCTATTTCTTCATTGGACTTCCTTCAGATTATTCCTACCTAGTTCTCTAACTTTACTTGGTTTTATAGACTAATAATTATTATTATAGTAGAACGATGCTGAACTTGGGGCAGACATCTAAGCAGTATGATAATTTCTGGGTGGCTCAGTCAGTTAAGCGTTTACCTTCAGCTCAGGTCATGGTCCAGGGGTCCTGGGATCGATTGAGGCCCTGCATCATCCAGCTCCCTGCTTAGCGGGGAGTCTGCTGCTCCCCCTCTCGCTGCCCCTCCCCCTGCTCATGCTCTCCCTCTCTCTCTTTTGTAGCGTATAAAATGTATTGCACCTAGAATATACTTAGAATATACCTAGAAATATATACTTATATATACTCAGAATATACCTAGAATATACTTAGAATATACCTAGAAATTTGATTTATAAATGCCAGCATTTATAAATCAAAATTAAAAAAAAAATTTACCCAATCTGGCCATCTTAAACTGTTTATTTTTTTCATATTCATATCTGGTTCCCATCCATATATGGTTTTTTCCCAATGAACATTGTCAGATTGGGCCTATTTCCAAAGAACCTGCTACAATTCTTCTTTGAGATCCATAACCAGTTCTAGCTTGGGGATTGAAGCGAATGACTGCAAGTGGGCAGAGAACAAAGAGTAAATAATTATGCTATTGATAGTTTTGAATTTTAAGCCACCAAATTGATATCCACCTCCCTCCAGATTAAAATAGCCTTTATTTATTATTCCAGCATAGGTGCAGAACCTCACAGTTTACATTGAAGTTGGACATTTTTGTTGCATTTAAAGAGAAACACTGATCAAATCTTTAAACTTTATATTTCCAGAACGTGCTAAGCCCTGACAGTGTGAGCCAGTCACTCTGGGAGGTTCATCTTCTTTACTCCTTCTAGACTTAATGGAACCACCCCCAGTGGACTACTCTGTGCAGTATGTCCCAAACCATAGAAACTTGACCTCAGTGGATGCTGTAGAATTAGTTATGACACAGTTACAGCCCAGGAGTCTCGCATCATGGTTCCTATTAGGCCCCCATGATCCTGTCAGACCCATTGATCCCAAGAACAGTTTGGAGCTTTCAGAGCATAAACTGTGATTCTGTGTTACAATAAGATTTTTTGTGGTTGTTTCATATTAAAAAGGCCAGCTGTTTGCATCCATAAATGTTCCACGGTATAGTGGATGGAGCGCTGGACCTGGAATGGTCTAGAGTGACTCACCTCTTAGAGCTTTGGTTTTCATTTCTGTAAAACTAGGGTAATGTTTATGTGTCTCAGTTTGTAAGGTTGTTGAGATGAGTGGAAGTATTTTATAACCAAGTCACCTTCCAGGTGAGCAGTTATGGATCAGAAAGAGAAATGGAAAACCAGTTAAGAAGCTGTTCTACCAGGAAGGGCAGGGAAGGAACTTGCATAGTAACTGTGAGCTTGGAAAGCTGGGAGGAGAGACCATGGAGGCAGGATTGTGGGGACTGGCACTGAGTCAAAGAAAGAGGAGTTTCTAATAAGATGACAAAGTCTTGAACATGAGTGTTGCCAGGGACTGAAGCAGACCACACCAGAGAGTCAGGTTTAGGGAATACTGACTTGGGTGACAGGAGCATCATGGTGGATTAGTTGGTGAATGGAGTCTCAGAAAGTAGCTCAGGAAGGAAATAAAAAAGGGCTGGAGAAACAGGCTGGAGTGTCATTTTGTTACAGCTGATAGCTGAAACCAGGAGGAGGGCTGATGAGGGAGAGCATAGGAAGGAAAAGATTGTCTTACCTTTATGCCCCCTTCCCCCTCCTGCCAAATATTTATTTTTATTTATTTTTTTAAAGAATCAGTTGTTTTTTTAAGATTTTATTTGTTTGTCAGAGAGAGAGAGAGCCCAAGCAGGGGGAGTGGCAGGCAGAGGGAGAAGCAGGCTCCCTGCTGAGCAGGGGGAGCCCGATGCGGGGCTCCGTCCCAGGACCCTGGGATCGTGACCTGAGCCAAAGGCAGACGCTTAACGGACTGAGCCACCCAGGCGCCCCCCTCCTGCCAAATATTTAGAGGGAAATGAACAGAGAAGGAGGTTACAGTGTAACAACAGAATCTGAGTATCTCAACACAAAAGTTAGAGGGAATTTCAACAAAGGGAATTCAGAAAAGAGGAATGGGGACGTGGGGACGTGGTCAGTAGTGGCGAAGGTTTTGAAGGTCTGAGGACAGTGAGGGTACAGAAAAGGTGGTCACTGATGAAGCGGAAGGGGAGGTAAGCTGATGCGTTTTCTACGCAGCTGTCAGTGTCGGGGGGGAGGCGTGGGGCCACATACCCTGCCACGATTGAGATCGGCTTGTTTTCTCCCGGCCAGTGCCAAGAGCTGTTACATTCTGCCATTTGATTCAGGACTTCCTGAACATCAGGCACCGTGCTTAGTGCTGACCTCATCCTCAACAACCATGCAGTTCTATCATTCCCGTGTTGTAGGTACTGTTGCTTGAGGGGTTAAGTACCTCGCCCCATGGGTCTGAGGCCACTAAGTGAAGTAGTTGGAAGTGAAACCCGAGACAGGCTGACTGAAGCCACTCAACGTCGGAAGCTGTTTCCGTTGCACACCATGATACCTTGTCTTTGGTGCTCCAGCTTCCTGTGCCAACCTCTGTCTGCCTTCAGGAGTGCAGCACCCTTCTAACCTTATTCCGGCTAAAACAGGCTCTAAGAGGAGCACCTGGGTGGCTCAGTCGTTAAGCGTCTGCCTTCGGCTCAGGTCATGATCCCAGGGTCCTGGAATCGAGCCCCACGTCGGGCTCCCTGCTCGGCGGGAAGCCTGCTTCTCCCTCTCCCACTGCCCCTGCTTGTGTTCCTGCTCTCACTGTCTCTCTCAAATAATACATAAAAATCTTTAAAAAAATAAATAAAATAAAACAGGCTCTAAGAAATATCCAAAATGGACAGTGTGTGGCACTTTGGGGGAATGTGTTTGATTTGCAGTCCAAAGGCCTGGGTGAATCAAACCTTGGCTATATAGTTTCATATCTGCGTAACTTGAGGCAAGTCATTTACTGTAAAAGTTATTTATTCTTTGGGCCTCAGTTTCCTAAGCTGCAGAATGTATTTGAAAGTGGATTTCAACTGTGTGGTGCAAGGCCAATGTAAGATGTGACCTTACTGTGAATTTAAGTCCATGTGTTGTAGAGTTCTTTATATTTGGGGAATTTTAATTATAATTCAGTTTTATTCATTGAGCATCATTTGCATGCAAGAGTTTTTCTGGAGAATTGTAGGTGAGTATAGACCTGGAGAAACTTAAAGTAATCAGGAGAAAATGTTTTGTTTCTTGGAAAAAGAATTTCCAACAGAAAGAACCAGAAAGGATATTACTTTCCAGGTAAGGCTATGAAAGACCATTCTCAGTGTATCTAAAATAGGAAGAAGGAAACAATTTTGTTCTTAGGGGTGAAGAAAATGGCTGGTATGAAACAAAGTAGCAACAATCTTTGACACAAAGCTTTGGCATTTCCAAGCTTCAGTTCATTATTTCCCTTTCCATCTGTAGTATTAGCACATTTAGCAAAAGGGAGGGTTGTATTCAGCCTCATATTCTTTGAGTCACAGCCTAACTTTGGTCAATGGCTGACTCCCGTTTTTCAGATCAGGGGAAAAATACTCTCTATGCCAGAAAGGGAATAATAATATCACAAATAAGGGAAGACAAAGTGCCGTGAATTTTGGAAATGAAATTTGCTATGAAATGGTATTCTTGAGCCTTCTACATGTCACGGTAATTCAGTTGCCAGCATCATTCTTTAGAGGACTGAGAGGGAAGCTCAGTTATAGGATGGATGGATGGATGGATCGGAGAAAGGAAAAAGGAAGGGAAGGAGGGGAGGGAAGGAAGAAAAAAGAAAGAAAGAAACGAACAAACAACTATCAGGAAATACTAGCCTGAATATAAAAAGCATAAATTGAAAGATGTAAAATTAGATTAAACCATTGTTGATACACCCCTGGGTATTATACACAGTTTGCACTTTCCACCTTTGTGAACAGCAGAAAGCTTAGAAATTTCAAATGATCCAAATTAGGGTACTCACGAGACTCTACACATTCCACTGTCCCCAGAAGTGTGACGGTTGAGTGGCCGAGTGCCCCTGGTCAGGCATCATTCTTGCAAGTATGGATGAGCCAACAGGAAATTCAGTAGAGCCACCCAAGAGAAATGTATTAATAGAAATTGCTTTGTCTGTTTTCTAATGAGCTTTTAAAAAGGAGTATGTACTTTGGAGGGTTTTTTGTTTTTTTTTTTTTTTTGTAAATGGAACTCTTGCGCTAAAGTTCTCCTGCACATTCATTGCCATGCCATGTTAAGAGCAATAAAAATATGTAGCTCCCCCCCCCCACTAGCTCATTTGAATTGCTCTTTGTTGTACTTTGCTACAGCTGAGGGTTGTTTTTGTCCCGAGGGTGGGTGGTAAACGAATGGAATCGAACAACCTCGGAATGGGACTGGAGGTGAAACTAGCCAGAGCTCTTGAATCCTGGGTCAGAACCCAGTGATGCTAGGCAAAAAAGCTCAGTTTCCAGCAGCTTCATGATCCAAAACATCTGTTTCTGTATTTGGCATCATTCCACTTTTTTATTTATAAAGAAGTTCCCATTCTGTCCCTTCTTTCCACTCCCCAGCACATGCATTTGTAATTACCTGGTTTAGTCTGTGTGTTTAATCAGCTTAAATTGAGAAGGTTGCCTACATCTGATTTCAATCTGAAGTGCTGGGCAGTTACCACCCTTGTGCCTGCCAAACTGAGCCTCTGCCAGAAAAAGGATAAGACTCACACCAGGCTATTTCCTAAAGAAGCCACTTGACTCAGATTAGATATTTAATTTCCTTAAAATATTGTTTTGGATCCAGGTTTCTGTTCTCTAATTGGGATTTTCTGATATAATTTAGGAATTTTGCTTATTTGTTGAGTTTCTTCCAGAATCCAGCTGGCATTATTCTAAATGCCTAAACCTCAAGGAAGTAAACTTCACTGTGGGCGCTGAGCATCATACTTCACTACTCTGAAGGATGGGCCAGGCTTAACGTTGTTCGTGGCTTTGTTAGGACCATTACACACACAGTGTGATTGCATTAATTTTGACGGAGAAGGGCTTCTAAGTTATAGGAGAAACCTCTGATCCAGAGGTACAGGTCTCTTGAAATATTTTCCTGGATAAATTAAATTGAAGTAGAAAAAAAATTACTTTGCTTTAATCCCATTTTTATTTATGACATTAACATACAAACCAGGTTTCTAAATCTCCTCAGCTATGTTCACTTAAAACACCTCCCACTGACCATAGTTTGAGGTCTTAAATTCCCCCCGCCCCTTCACTGGGCCATAATTTCTGAATGGTAAAGAAGTAAGAATGTATAGCTGAGTTCTACGTTTTAAACCAGAGTTCTGGAGTTTAGAGGCTCCCAGCACTTTAAAAGCCTATAGGAGCCCCTTTATTTGTTCGCAAAATTAGATTGACTGCTAAAAATCCCTTTGTATATTTTGGACATTGCTAAAACCATACATACCAGGCTGATGGACTGACATTCTACTGGGGTATTTTTAGTAGATTTATAAGCCTGCCTCAGGCCATATACAACCAGCATGCTGGAAGCAAACCAATGCGGGCAACACAGTGGGGAGATGTTTAATAACCACATATATCAGGGCCTTTAAAAAGGTATTTTAATTGTGACACAACCACAGAACAGTCAGCTGGGTTGGGGTTACCATAGTATAGTCAAAAGTTTGTTTTGCAAGAAAATCATCAAAACCAAGGAAGATAAAGAATAAAAAAGATTAATGGCAGAATGCTAAGCTCACTTGGTATAGTATTTCACACTGGGAATGGCTTTGTCAAAGGAACCACGGACATTTAACGTTGGCTTCCGAAGGTCCTGCCATTTCCTGCAAGGGCCCCTGGCAGCTCGGGCCTTCCTTTGTCCCGGACGATCTCTCCCATCCACGTGCTCTTCTACCTCTGGGGTGTCTGTGCTCTGATTCATGATGTGTTTATCTCAGAGTTTAAATCT
The DNA here is from genome assembly GCF_003265705.2 of Callorhinus ursinus. NCBI lineage: Eukaryota > Metazoa > Chordata > Mammalia > Carnivora > Otariidae > Callorhinus > Callorhinus ursinus. The sequence goes on along the minus strand of NW_027397067.1, from coordinate 39,396,629 downwards.
TAGACGCAACCTCATTTCTGCTTTTCTCACTCAGCTCTTGTACAGCAGCT
>NW_027397067.1:39109079-39391579 GCF_003265705.2 Callorhinus ursinus | reverse complement strand
GGGCTGAAGCACATCTGTAGCCGTCCAGCTCCAAAGCGTGCCTCTGGAACAGGAATTGGCCTATCCATGATCAGTGAATAGGGAATGATGTCAGAACAACGCCAAAGGTCAGGTTGGTTTCAGCGGGATGCCACCCAGGCAAGAGGTGTGGAGGGAGAATTCCATCTTTCCAGAGGAGCCGAGACCTTGCCGGGCTTAGGTTAGATAGCAGCTGCATGCGCGGGGCCACAGAGGCCCCTTGGCTGAATTTTGATGAAATTAGAAATGAACGCCTACACTGGTCGACCTCTCCAGAGAGGTTCCTCCCAAACTCAGGAGGCTCTGGCTCTTGTGGTGCTGGGCTCCCTGGGCACACCTGAATGGCAGACCTGCTGGGGCAGAGCTTGCTTCCATGTGCCTCGTCCGTCGTCCTTGTTTAATAAAGCATAGCCAGCATTTTCACTCTGGTTTTTGTCCATTGTTACCGTTGGCTGTGGCAGGCTCTAGCTTTGCCGGGACGTCCAAATCCTCCCGTGTGACGAGTATTTTCACGTGCTCTAGTTATAAAGTTGGTCAGAGCTTGAAGCCCTAACCCTTCTTGCCCCTACCCCGTGAACCCTGCTTATTTTTATGTGTCATTTTCGGAACCACAGGATTTGGGTTCTGTTTTGGTTCGTGTTTTTGTTTTGTTTTGTTCAGTAATGTATGTACCACGTTGTAGCAGCAATTTCTTTTCCCTCTGAATGTTCTCGACTTTGTGGGCCAAAAAATTGTTGCAAAGAACAGGAGGACCAAGCCTGTGCAAAAAAAAAGCTGTGCCTGGAGAGAGGACATGAAAGTAAATGCTGGTTAAGTGGGAGGATGGCTTGTGACCATCCGTTCAGCTTCCCCCATGAGCCAGCGGGGTTCCTGCCCCCAGGATGTGGCTTCTCAGACCTGTCTTCCAGGGAAATGTGGCTTTTCTCACATTTCATACTCCAGAAACAGGGAAAAAAATATTTTAATAACGGACACCTCTAAACCCACTCATCTCCAATAGGGTTGGATACTCAGTGATTTATTTTCACAAAAGACAAACCAGCCTGATCTAAATTCCCTATCCTTTAAGATGTTCATGTATCTTTTTTTTTTTTCTCTTCAAAGTGGAACAGGCCAGAAACTAGCAGACAAGAACAGAAATGGGACCCACTGAAATAGTTCCCTTCTAAGTAGTTCTTGAAAACACCTCTGTGACATTTTCATGCGAATGGATGTGTTGGGCAAATGGGAAATGCTTTGTAGTTTATATGAAAAATACGAGCAAATCTAGAGACTTTTAGGTGGTGGACCCCATTTTTTCTAGAAGTGTTTAATGATGTATTTGATATTATAAAAGAATGTGTCTGCCATGAAAGAACATACAGCTATTTCTCTGCAGTGGGTGGGGAGGGAAAGAACAAAGGGTCACTATTCTGTATGGGGGTGTATACCCTTACTCTAAGGTGAATAAATAAAGTTGTGTTTGCTCAAATCTGTCCCTGGTCAGTCTGTTCTCAGTCATACTGGGGAAACTGAGTCAGACAAATACAGTGGGGTTTTTTTGTTTTGTTTTATTTTGTTTCCCCATCTCACCTCTCCATCCATATAAGCAGGGATGTAGGACCAAGTTCTTTACTTCTTCACTTTTGGAATTTTCAAGTGCAGGTAACATTTGTTGAAAACTCTTCAACGTTATATATGGGGCGTCACGAGAACTTAAGATCGAGACCATAAAATTGTCTCTTTTACTCTAATAAAAATCACATTTGAATGGGGGGAAAGCTTCTGACCGGTAAGAGAAAGAATATCTGCTCTTAGTTCTTAATGCCAGTGTTCTGTTGTTGGAGTTCTGTACTGCACTGTCAAGAAAGAGATAAATGACCCAGTGGGAATCTGAGACAGTGGGGAGCATACAGCTGCCCGGACACCATGGCGGTCCCTACATAAATCAGTGGCAACTGGAGCCCTTTTCAGGGCCTCATGCAGGGCCAAGCACCCAGTTAGCACTCCATAAATATTAATTGTGAATACAACTGTGAGTCTGCAGCTAGAATGATATGGTGCCGGTTTTCCCAGAAATGGACAAATTGGCTGGAGGAACAGAACACCAGGGAAATGATTTAACTGCTTGAGGGAGTGAAGAGGGAAGATCAAACCATTTGCAGCTGATCGGACGGGGACAGGAGGCGGTGTGACCGCCGCTTACAAACGTCAGAGGACACAAATGCCAGAGGGGTGAGGGAACCGCTCAGTTCACTGTGTGATGGGATGACTGTGGTTATCGGCGACAAACACACAACTGTTAAAGTTCTCGCCTATTCCTGTAGGACACCACCAGCAAGGTATTGGAAAATACTTTGGGATTTCAGACAGCGATCGGCCCAGAGCGAAAACCGGTGTAGCCGGGACCTCACAGGCTCTGGTCTGACCACTTAGGGCGCCTCTAGGATCTGGAGTCCCACCTCTGCCCCATTTGCCTTGGGCTTCTTTCCTCTCTTTGGGTCTTCTGTCTCCTCTCCTAGGTCTGTACACAGCAGACTTTTTTATATTTGGAAGCATTTCCCTTCTTTTACCTTAGTACTTTCTTCTTCAGACCATACCCGCCTGCCTTCCTTACAATTCCAGGAAGGCTCCTCTGTGAAGCTTTGAAAAGGCCAGCTCACCCTTGTTCTCTCAGAACCAAAGCCTAGGCAATATGGCCCCCAGGTGCCAGCGAGTCTGACGGCAACCTGCTGCCCCTGAGTCGCTCCAACAGTGCAGGGATCTCCAAGATCCGGCAGATCCTCTCAGCCAGAGCTACTTCTGTCCCAGAAAAAGCTAACGTAAGCAGTTGATATCACAATCAAAGGTTACATCCTACTTCCCTTGAATGTGTCAACATGATCCACCAAGCCACTTAAGAGGAAGTGGTGACGATACTGTAGACATGGAGGGTGGGGAAGAGACTAGGGAATGTGCCTCATAAATGTTCTGTGACAGGAGCTGAGAATGAAAATGGGCAAAATGTGATCATGATCATACTTCACACGCTGGGGTTCAGCAAACTGGTTAGCATATACTTTCTTCAATATACAATCATGTCTCAATTACTGAGAGATTATCCCATCTCTCTAGGGAGTTCTTACTTTCCATTACCCTCTTCAGCTCTCATTATTACTATTTAAATGATTCCTGGCAGATCACCACAACATTGAGTCATGGGCTTTCTGAGCTTGGGAAAGGAAGAGGTTTCTCTTTAAAAAAAAGAAAAAGAAAAAAAACACTAAAACTAAAACTAACAAAATAAATGAACAACAACAAAATAAACCACCAACGACCACCACCACCTTGGGAAAATCTGATGTCAATGAATGCCTTCCAAATGTTGTTCTCCTTAGTTGCTTCAAAATGACCTGGGCTGTCTAAAAATTGATTTCTGGGTCTCCCTGCTGACCTCCAGAGTCAGATTCTCTAGGGAGACATTTGTAAATAAGATAAATATCTGTCCTCCTGGGGCTTATATTCTGGTAGGAGAGAAAGATAAACAAGTAATTAGATAAATATTTAGCTATTGACAAGTGCTAGAAAGAAATATCAAGCAAGATAGGGCCTTAAGCAGTGATGGAATACAGTGGCCCTGTATTCATTAGGATGGCCACTGCAGGAAGGCCCCTCCAAGGAAGTGACCTTGAAGAAGAAACTTGGATGTGGAGTGAGCCACATGAACCTCTGAGTGGGGAGCATGCCAAGCACGCAGAGGGAGTAGGTGCGGGGGCTTGGAAATGGGAGCGAGCTGAAGGGCTTGAGGAACTGTGAATGGTAGGACGTGGAAGCGGGCAGTAGGGCTGAGGTCAAGTTAAGCAGGAGGCAGGATCTGCAGGGCCATACAGGGAACACGAGACATTTTTGCTTTCTTGTAAGCGAGATCTGCAGCCACATTTAGGGACCACTGATGGTGACAGTGGAGTCATGGTGATCCTGTGCTTATTGAAGGAGAACACGTGTGCGACCGAAGGGCTGGGGCAAGAGCGTGGTCACCACAGGATGCGGGCAGAGGCCCCACGGTTTCCCAATCAGTTCAGTTAATAACTCGATTTGGGGGGAGTCTGTCTTGACTTCAGGGAATGCTCTCAGAAGGAGCAACACAGGAACGAGGGCAGGGAGATGCCACAAAAAAGGTGTGAAGATGCTATGGTCTGAATGTGTTCCCCTCAAATCGATATGTTGAAAACTAACCTCCAAGCTGACGGTAGTAGAGGTGGGGGCCCTGGGAAGTGATTAGGTCACAAGGATGGAACCATCATGATGGGATCAATGTTCTTATAAAAGCCACTCCACAGACATCCCCAGCTCTTCCACAGAGTGAGGATACAGTATGCGACCCAGAAGAGGGCTCTCATCTGGTCATGATGATGCTCTGATCTTGGACTTCCAACCTCTAGAAATGTGAGCGTAAATTTCTGCTGTTCAGAAGCCACCAAGCCCGTGGCATTTTGTTGTAGCCGCCCTGACGGACTAAGACAGACCAAGAGAACATTCCTAGCAGAGGTGACCCACGAGTATAGGGACAGATGCCCACACCAACATGGCATGCCTGGGCAGGAACCGACTCCAGAATTTCGCTGAAACGTAAGAAATAAAGCTGTGCCCCCCCCTCCCCCGCCCCGCCACCCCACCCTCTGAAGGGAGGGAGAGCTTCATAATAATAGCATTTCTTAAGAGACTGGTAATGGCTCGACTTACTTCTTGTGTGTGCAAAAAGTAAATAAATCATTGATTCCTTGCTTACTTGAAAATGAAAGTCAATATTGTCTTTGACAAAGAGAAAGATTTTTGTATTCCCAATTAAACTTGTTGCAAACTTGTTTTAGACGGTGGATACTGCTATTTAAAACCTATCTTCTGAGCATGTGATGAAGGATAGAGAGTCTGCAAAAAACCAACAGCAGCCTTTTACAATTCCACTTATTACAATTGTGCATTTTGCTGACAAAGTCACAGACAGTAAAATTAAGGTAAGTGCAAACTGCCCATTTGGATAGCAAGTGATACATTCTTTTTGCTCTGTTAGCAAAGACTTTGAAAGATGTTAGCGAGGTTCTTCTTTCTACTATGACTACCATTTAACATGTTCTCCATAAAGTAGGTACCAGGTATCACTGTGGAATTGAACTGAATATAAGGACTACACATACACACACACTTGTGTAACACACATAACACACACACACCTTGCATATACTATCTAGAATATTCATGTACCTTCATGAACTCTTCTTACAATGTTGTCATCTAAGTTACTTTCAGTAACTTGGTCACCTGTGGTTCTGGGTCAAAATACAAAATATGCTTGTAAAAGGTCTTAGGTTGATAATCCCAGGCTGGAAAGAAACCACTAATAAGAGAACTGTAGCTTGGTCAATGAGTAACTCAGCATTTCTCAAACTATGTTCACTGGAACTCTGCTTCCAGAAGCCATTAGCAGGCACCCCCCGGGGGAAAGATGTAAAAAGCATTCAGTGATCCACACGTGGGCAACGTTATAATTTGTACCCCTTAAAGGATCTGCGAAGTCTCGCATTGGAATAATAAGGTAGTTTCGTATACTCTCACATTCCCCAAACTTATGTGAACACTTTCACAAAGACATCTATTCATAAGAGCTTCCATAATATATTTTCCCCTATCATCTATCACATTTATCATAAACAAGACTTCACAAGGAAATAAATCTTGGCCGTCTATTCCCTTGTATTTCATTTACAAAGGTCAGCTCCTTATCATCTCCAAAGGCACGCCTACCACAACAGTCTAACTGACGGTCTTCCCCAAATTCAACGTTTAAGTTTTGATGAATTCAGAGAGGGACCTTCCTTGGCAGCTCAGTTGTCTCCAGAATAAAGGCTGCTCATCATGGTCTGGATTCCAGGCTCTTTGTAATCAGTCACCCTCTCTCCTTCCACTTCTAGATCCCACGACTGTCCTCGGCAAATCTCCTTGCCAGCAGGCCATATTTATTTATGGATAAATTAGCTTTCTTCCTCTAGCCTCTGTGCCTTTGTCCGCAACCTCTTTACCACTGGAGTGCTCTTGATATTTCCCTCTAGTGGAAAAAGTCCCTGTTGGCCCCCCGACCCCACTTCATTCTTTTCTGTAGCATGAACAAGATCAGTCCCTTCACAAACTCCTCACACTTAGACCCGTGCTGCTGCTTTCACTCTCGTGGGCAGTTTGGAAAGTCAAGAGAGTGGCTAAGAACAACACAGGACGGGATTAGATTTATATCCCAAGTCTGTCTCACCCAAGTTAGTCTGACTTTCCCAAGTCTGTTCTAACGTATGAACTTGGACAAGATATTTCACCTCTCTTTGGCCCAACTAATTTTTGGAAGCAGAGGAGACTGTATTATGAATTGCAAATGAGCTCATAGTGAAGATTTTATGTGTTTATGCTTTGTGTCTCTAACCACGTTATCAGCACACTGGTCTTGTACTCCTGGTATACTTTGAGGTCCATGTAGCAAATGCTCTGTTGTCTCCATTGCCACCCATCCCGTGAATTTTGTTTGCACGCGTGCAGGTGATAAGAAATATGTCACCACTGCCTCTTGCCCAGCAGAGAATGGGAGATGCCATCCATTGTAAAACACCTCAAATTTCAAATATGCAAAAATGTCAGAGAAGGTGTGTTTTGGAGTAAATGAAATATTACACCATCCTCATACTACAAATGAGATTCAAACAAGTTAAAATACTTCTTCTTCATTATAAAGCTAATGAGCAGAAAAGCCTGGTAATGTCTCAGAACTGATGTCGAAGCTTACCTACGTGGCATACTACCTATCTTCAACTGAATGCCTCCCGAGTGGATTAAATCAGTAACATCTACAGTGGCTGCTATAGCTGTACCTGGCTTAGATGAAGGCACAGTTTTCAAGGGGTGACTTTCTCCAAGAGATATTGCTGGCCAGCCATGATTTCCAGGACTTAGCATCAGGAGCTCTAAGGCAAACCCCTCAATGGCAAGCTGCTCTCCTTCTCCAGCTTCAAGTGAGAAAGCTAGCCTCTAGGAAGTATAGCCTCGGGTGCACATCTGGCAATGGGAGGGAATGTATGGAAAAGAATGGACTCGGTCCATCCACCCATCCACTCGTCCAGCCCCTGTACATGCACTAGACTTGGAATTTCAGGGTAGGGAAGGTAGTTGGGAGTCTTGGGGTTGCTCAGTTAGTGTGTTCTTATTGAGAGGTAGTTTGCATAGTGGTTAACACCCCAGCTTTGGATCCACTTGCAGTACCGATGAACCATTTACCAGCCCTGGACAAGGACCTTTCTGTGCTCAGATTCCTCATTTGTGATATTAGAAAAATGAATTGGCTTTCTCGTAGAGTAGTTGTGGGGATTAAACGAGATAATGCACATACAGTACTTAGCAGAATGGCTGGCACAGGGTAAGGACCCAAGAATTGATTGCTGTTATCATTTTTAATGCATTAAAAAAAATCTAAATATAAAAACAAGCAGAAGGCAGAATTCGTAAGGAGCAGAAAATGCTCTACTATTCCTTCCTTCTTGCCTGATTCCCTGGAAAGTCATTGAAAATGCTAGCAGCCCTATTTTGAAAAATGCAATCTAATTTGCATCTGCTGGGCTTTCCAATTCCTAATGCCCTTCTTTTTTGCTTATAAAGTATCTATTTCTGTAGAGTTGGTAGATCCAGCCTTTATCCTGGATGTTAGTGATAATGCCTTGTTGTCCTCATTCTTACTAATCATTTACATTTCAGAATCAACAAAAGCTAAATAAACTATTGTAGGCTGAATCCTCACCTAATGGCCCTGCTATTGTGACTATTTTAGTGGAAAGAAGTTGGCAAACTCCAGACACCAAGAGACTGTCCTGTCTGCGTGTTTGTACTAAACGACCATCCGTCTGGAGCAACTCTGTGTTTTGGCATTTCTTTTTCTCCATAGAGATAAGTGATTTTTTTTTTCTTTTACCTCACAATCTCAGCGAAGGTTTTAGAAAATACAGTTTGAGGCTTATTCATCTCATTACAAACGATCAGGAAAGGTTATGAGAAGTATTTTGGGCTTTCTTTTTGCATGCTATTCCTAAGATGGAAATGCACAGAGTATGTATTGTAAAATAATGTATACATCAGGAACATGTATTGATTGAGTGCTAACAAGTGTTGTAATGCATCATCTCAGTAAATCCTCACAAGGCCTATGAGGTATTATAGTTGTGATATTTTATTATTTTCATGTATTTTAAATTTATTTTGAGTGTATTTAATGATTTACTTTTATAAAGAGTTATCATTATCATTGTCACGATACCTGAGGAAATACGGAGACGCAGGCGGTCTTCTAACTTGCCTCAGGTCACACAGCCAGCCTTTGAATCCCGGCCATCTGACTCCAAAGCCTGCACTCTTGCTCTTTTGTGCTGCAAACGTTAAGGGTTTTTCTAGCTCTAAAATAAGATTCTATGTTGCTAACTCATTTAAATGCTATTCTTTATTTGGGTTTTAAAATGTTTAGTGAAAAAACATGTTATAATTTGGGGGAACAGCTGTATACTTCATTTCTCTTTTGTAGCCTGGATAACGGAGCACTCTTTATAAGTAAAATCATGCTCTTTATTCTTCCCTTGGAAGAACTGGGTAAGTGGCTCTTTGCAAAGCAATGAAGTAAGAAATGTATTATCCCCCAATTGGGTGAAATGCATGCCATTAGAAGGAATAAGATCCATAATCTAAGTCATTCTCTCTCCATGGTAAAATGTTCTTGTGCCTTAATTAAGGAAGAGAGAACATGAGAGTTCAATAAGAGTCAAAGTCTGTCCTGTTGTGAGGCGTCTTAATGGATTTTCACACCTGATTTCCATCTGCAGATGTAATCAGTAAGAATGGAAGAGGTCTGAGGAGAGAGCTCTTATGGAGTTCAAGGAAGCAACACTCCAGATATTGTAGTTAGAGATGAGGTTTACAAGAGCAAATCGATAATTTTTCATCATTTCTACCAGGAGTATTAATCAATATGATCAATATGACTACTTAAGAAACAATGTTTGGACACAAACATTGGAAAGGAAGAGTGGTAGTGAATACTCTATTGTATGTTAACTAGCTCTGGACTTGGGAGAGGCAATGTCACAGTCAATGTGATATATAGCCACCATAATCATTATACGGTGTTTTGAGGCCAATTTGTGCATGTGTGGCAATTAAAAATGATACAAAATTGATTCTCTAAAGCAACCCTTCTAAAAATGATACATTCGAGCTTGGGTTTTTGGAAACCCATATTGTCAATGCATTTATCTTCCCACTTGCTAAGGAGTCACTTGTACATTGTATTTAATCTAAATAAATAAAATCCTTTTTTTTTTTTGCTATTACCGGTTGAAAGAATTTATTCAACAAATATTAATTGCTAGGTTCTGTGTCAAGTCAGGGCCTGTAACTGGCACAGACACGAATGCAAATGACTCATAATTTCATGGAATTTACAACATAGTGAGGCAATAAGAAACCAGTGGGGCCAGGATTCAAAGCAAGTGTGTAGGCTGTGAGAACTCCCTGGTCTTATATACCATCTAAGAGCAGTTCCTAAATCCACTTGAAACAGAATTTTCAGGGCACCTGGGTGGCTCCGTCGATTGAGCGTCCAACTCTTGATTTCAGCTCAGGTCATGATCTCAGGGTTGTGAGATCGAACCCTGCGTTGGATTCTGCTCAGTGCAGAGTCTGCTCGAGATTTTCCCTCTTCCTCTCCCTCTGCCCCTGCCCCCGCTCGCTCTCTTTCTCTCTCTCTCTCTCTTTCAAATAAATAAATCAATAAATCTTAAAAAAAAACAACAGTTCTCCCTCTGTTCTCCGAGAGTCTTATTATCAGACTTATTTATTCATCATTTTGAAGGTGTTCACTGCTTGCTGTTTAAGTACTGCAGAGATCTTTTTCTTGTGAAAGTACTTGGAGGGGCGCCTGGGTGGCTCAGTTGGTTAAGCCACTGCCTTCGGCTCAGGTCATGATCCTGGAGTCCCGGGATCGAGTCCCACATCGGGCTCCCTGCTCAGCAAGGAGTCTGCTTCTCCCTCTGACCCTCCCCCCTCTCATGCTCTCTCTCTCTATCTCATTCTCTCTCAAATAAATAAATAAAATCTTAAAAAAAAAAAAAAGAAAGTACTTGGAAACCCATCTGAGCAAGGACAGCCAGACTTCACCAAAACTTAGAAGTCATCATACAGCACCTCTGTCTTTCCTCAGGCTGGTTTTTTTTTTGTTTTTTTTTGTTTTTTTCCTGGACCTCTGCTCTGTTCTTTCTGTGAACCAGCTTCCTCTAAAAGGGCATAGTTTCTGTTCCTCTGTAATCTTGGCTCCACGTGATTTTGGGTTACCATTTCAGTGGACATATGTCACCTCTGTAGCCACTGAGGATCTTATGAATAGACTTCTGTTCGGGCTGTTTCCCAAATTGAAAAGCCAAAACTCTGTTTTCCAGCCTCTGATGGGGAGTAGGCTTTACCAAACAGAAGCACTCTCCTGGAATGGTTTTATTCAGAAGGGATATCATGAAGAGCCAGGTGTAGTTGCTGCATCGAATCTGTATTCTCATGAGAATAGCAGAACACGGAGGAGAGCTGTCAGGCATTCCCCAGGCAGTAATGGCAGGTATCCCAGGGACAGTGAAGATACACACAAATGAAGTGTCCATGGTGTTATCAGCCATGTCTGTGCCTAGAAGGGCCTCTACTGGCAAGGCTTAGTGTGCAATTTGGGGATTTTTCTTGGATGTAAGACTTCCAGTCTCTGAAGGTTCCATTAGTTTCTTAACGGCTTTTAATAAACTCATTTTCTATTTAAACCAGCTTAAGTGGGTTATGTTGCTTGTAAGCAAGATCTTTGATTACAGATTTCAATTTCAAAGCTGTAATTTTCACCAGGTTCAGAATTCAGAACTATCAAGTGTAATGAGTCCTATCAAGCAATAGGCATACTTTAATGTGTTAAAATAGATAGGTCAGTCTGATTCTAAGATTGTCAGAAGAGACAGGAAGAGTGTGAGAACTGAGAGCTTAGTGCTTTGCAGTGCAGGAGTTGTGGTCAAAGTGAGATTTGAGTCCTAGCTTTATTATTCATTGACTAGCTTGACCCAGTTATTTAATCATCTGGGTTTTCATTTTTCCGATCTGTAAATAGGGATAGCAAAATTATATTTTGCAAATTTCATATTTGGCATATGAAGAGTGGTTAGTAAAAGTAAGCTCTCCTTATAGTGTTTATGTAGATATTCACTTTGATTTTTGTGATTTGTTGATAATGATAATTACTTATTGGTTTATTGTTCAGGAATCTTAATGGAGACAATATGATCAAGATCATCATTGGTCCCTCATGTCATACTAGCTGGATTGGTCAGTGTAGAATAACTGCTTCAACAAATAACACTAAAATTTCAGAGGCTTACCACATTCGTGGTTTATTTAATACTTAGGCAACAGTCAACTCATTGTTGGTCATTTCTCATCCAAGTGGCAGTTCTGGGACCTAGATCTTTCTGCTTTTCATCTCTTCCCTTTTGTGGGTTCTTGGGAGTCCCCTGCAGTTAGCCAATAGATGGGGAGGAAAACAAACAAACAAACAATGAATGGTTGTCCATAGTAGAGATCTACAAGATAGGACTGCCAAGTGTCATGCATCCCTTCTGCCCACATTCTATTGAATAGAACAGTCTCATAAAGCAGTATCCAAGTGCAAGGAAGGCTTGGAATATACCTGTGTCTTAAATATATCATATAACTGTGTGTGCAGGAAGAAAGGGGATACAATTTGGTGAACAACTAGCTGGTCTTCACCCTATTTTACTCTTTCAGTCTTGACAAATAGAGTAGAGTCCCCAAATTGGGATACAGCAGCATCCCGCATCTTGCTTAGAATTTTGTCATCTAGGGCGCCTGGGTGGCTCAGTCGGTTAAGCATCTGCCTTCAGCTCAGGTTGTGATCCCAGGGTCGTGGGATTGAGCTCCACGTCCGGCTCCCTGCTCAGCGGGGAGCCTGCTTCTCCCTCTCCCCCTGCTTGTGTTCTCTCTCTTGCTATCTCTCTCTCTCTCTCAAATAAATAAATAAAATCTTTAAAAATAAAGAATTTTGCCATCTAAATTGGCTGTGAGTTTCCTCAGGTGTTTCTTTGGACACTGAATACAATCCCAGCCCAAAGGTATATATGAGAAGAACAATCATACTTCACACTCCTGCTTGTTCTGAATAAATATGACTGGATTTGGCTGTTGCCACATACTGGAGGCAATTCTTGTCTTAAACAGAAAGAGACCCAGATTCTTCTTTTTTTAAATTAACATATAATATATTATTTGTTTCAGGGGTACAGGTCTGTGATTCATCAGTCTTATATAATACCCAGCGCTCATTATAACACATACCGTCCCCAATGTCCATCACCCAGTTACCTCCTCTCCCTACTCCCTCCCTTCCAGCAACCCTGTTTGTTTCCTAAGATTAAGAGTCTCTTATGGTTTGTCTCCCTCTCTGGTTTTGTCTTGTTTCATTTTTTTCCTCTCTTCCCCTATGATCCTCTGCCTTGGTTCTTAAATTCCACATATCAGTGAGATCATATGATAATTGTTTTTCTCTGATTGACTTATTTCACTTAGCATAATGCCCTCTAGTTCTATCCATGTCATTGTAAATGGCAAGATTTCAATTTTTGATGACTGTGTAATATTCCATTGTAAAAATATATACCACATCTTCTTTATCCATTCATCTGTTGATGGACATTTGGACCCTTTCCATAGTTTGGCTATTGTGGACACTGCTACTATAAACATTGGGGTGCAGATGTCCCTTCAGATCATCACATTTGTATCTTTGGGGTAAATACCCAGTAGTGCAATTGCTGGGTCATATGGTAGCTCTATTCTTAACATCTTGAGGAACCTCCATACTGTTTTCCAGAGTGGTTGCACCAGCTTGCATTCCCACCAACAGTGTAGGAGGGTTCCCCTTTCCCTGCATCCTCTCCAACATCTGTCATTTCCTGACTGGTTAATTTTAGCCATTCTGACTGGTGTGAGGTGGTATCGCATTGTGGTTTTGATCTGTATTTCCCTGAGGCTGAGTGATGTTGAGCACTTTTTCATGTGTCTGTTGGCCATTTAGATGTCTTCTTTGCAAGGAGACCCAGATTCTGTTTATTTATTAATTACCAGAAATACAAATCCTTACATCTGGAAATTTAAACTGTTTTTATGGTGGTTGATTGGTTAAAAGAAGCAAACTGGTTTAAAAAAGAATCTACCTCAGCTTTTTGAGTTCGGATTGCTTCTTGGCCTTGTAAACTGTGCGGACGCAAGGTCTCTAAGTGGTCATAATTTCTATCTCTAACTATACTACTGAGTTCTGAAATGTCAACATGTACATTTTTATTCTGAAAAATAAAAAGGATTTAAAAATACCTAATGGAAACTTAATGCCAATGCATTGCATTGCATAACTTTGAAGGGATAAATGTAAATTCTCATTAAATCAGCAAAAGTAATACCAATTATCTCTCTTTTGTGAAAGTGTCAAACACAGACTGTGTATTCCCCATTCAAAGGTAAGGCAAAACAACACTAAGCAATAATCTCAGATCCAATTTATGATACCTTATTGATCACCCATTATTATTGCTCCAGATTTTGAGTCTTGACACATGGGGCATCATTCACTTCTCTTCCAGGTATAAGAAACACAAAGGGACCAGTGTCAAGATTGCTATGCTGATGATGGAAGTTTCGTTGACGGCCATCCCACCCTGAATGTGCCCCATCTCGGCTGAGATAGAAGTTTCTCATGGAAACGGAAAGGCCTCTGGATGACAAATATGTGGCATGTTCACTTCCATGCAGACATCATTAATAAATGTACTCTTTTCCTCTGAATCCATTCTTGATCTCAGAATTCTATTCTTATTCCAAGTGGCATTCCTTCAATATGCCAAAACTATTACTTGTGAGGAAACCCTGTTATAATCCTCATGCCAAACGCTGGTGGCCTGATAATGGGTGTTAAAAGAGGTGGGAAGTACAGAACATCCAAGTGTCCATTGTTGAAACTGGGTGGACTTAAGGCTCCAATTCTCAACATGTGTTGACTAGTGGATCCTTTGGTTCATCAGTAGCCTGGTCAGACTTGGGCGGGGCTGAGAGAACTGAACTGGAGTTCAGAGGCACCATGACACGTGGGGACATTGCATACACACCAGCTGTATGTATGGCTTTGGTTTGACCTCAGTAGCTTGTGTTTCTTCAGGGGGATAAGCGAAGCTCCTCAGACTTGTGGAAAATGACTGGAGTCACACAGCAAGACTCCGAAGCAGGAATGCCAGCACAGTTTTACATTCTTGGAAACAGTTTATTTTCTTTGTCATTAGGAAGACAGACTAAAGCTAAGATTCCCATGGTTTATCAAACGAAAGCAGCTTGGGTTGGCTGACTGACCCTCATTTGTCCCGTCCAAACTGAGTGTGTCAAAGGTGCCATCCTAACTGGCAATCAAGGTATATTAAAATGTCAAGGCTGAGGGGAACCTTAAAGAAAATATGCTCAAAATGTAAATTTTTTTTTTTTTAACCACAGAACCCTTGGTATAGGCAAAGTCATACAAGAAATCTGATTATAAAAGGGAGATAAATCCAGAAGTGATGGAGTTGAAGCCAGGAAAACAAAACCAAGTCCAGCCCACTTGGCATCCTTTCCTCTCTTGGAGCGAGCTCTGCTTTGAAAACCTCTGCCCCAGACCCACACATTTTAGAGATAAGGAAACAGATCTGTAGAGTTTTTAATGCAATTTTTCATGGGGCTAATTTGTAATGAGTGGAGACTACTGTAACACAATGACCACTGACAGGCCAAATAGCTCCATTCTGATGACAACATCAGCGATTGTGGGACAGGGACCGAAACAGAGAGGTTTCGCAGAGGTCATATACATTGGAATGCTGGTAGCTTTCAAAGCAGGTTGGTGTATTACTGCTTTATGTTATTAGCATGCCCACCGATTGGTAGGAAGCAACATCACCAAATGGACCAGGTCAGTGTTTGAGTCCCAGGGCTCCACTGGAAAAGATTACACTATGCGGCTGGTAAAGCCAAGAAGCCAAGCTGGCAATGCTGACAGACTGGGCGAACCCCGGGATCATTCCCTGGCCAGAAAGCATATATTTTATAAATGTGTTCTGTTTTCTGAGTTACTCAATAACAGGCATCAAAACTGTTCTTCAGCCCAGTTTTTTTCTGGAGTGTTTGTGGTAGTCCTGCTGTTCACCAAAAAATTTTGCATCTTTGTCTTTGAAGCACATGGTGGAATTAAACTTCCCATTTGACATTGAGCTTGGACACGGCAATAATATTTGCCTTGGCCAATGAGCTTTGACAGAATGAGAGTAATGTGACTTCCCAGAGGCAATTTGATAAGTATGAACGTCTTCCCCACTGTTGGAGTAACTGAGCAAAAGTAAACCAAATTCACCTCGTTCTCCAAGTGGACACAAGGAGTGGAGTGTGGTATGAGTGAGAGACAAATTTTATCATGTTATGCCACTAATATTTTGAGGTTGCTTCTTACCACAGTGTGACCAAGCATGTCCTAACCACTATGGTTTTGCATGTGTTGTTAGGTGTTGGCTGTGAAATGACACCATGGGCAAATAAATTTGAGATATTCCAAATTTAAACAAAGGTGTGTGTGTGTGTGTGTGTGTGTGTGTGTGTGTGTGTGTGTGTGTTTTAGGACTTCTGGAAGCCTTCACTATGCTAATATAAAATGCAAATTTCCAGGGATACAGCGTAGCCAGCAGTGCTTCTCAAACTTACGTGATGCCAGCAGTCTTTGTTTTTTTCTATGAAGCATTTCCAATGAAATGCTACCTTAGAAAAATCAATACATATGATATTTAGTGGAAAAACATAATGACACACTCAGCAAACGCACCTGTAAATAGGAAGTGTGTTTGTGTGGGTGTCTGTGTGTGTGTGTGAGAGAGAGAGAGCGAGATGAGAAAGGAAAGAATTCTTTTCTGCATCTATTTTCCGCTCTACTTTATCTGAAGGAAGAAGATAGAATTTAGATCTAAATTTAAGGACATTTTTGTTTGCTTTAGTGCACTCAGTTGAGTAGGAAGATTTCATGATTGTACCTGTTATGTTATTCTTAATAAATAATTTGAAAATAAATAGATAAATAGAATTTCTCACCAGGACCAAAACTCTATACTTCTTCCAAAGGTTTATGCTTAAATGAATTAAAATTAGGTGAAATGTTAGATTCAGAATGTTAAAATGTTTTTTCTAACTATAAAGATTTACTTTTCTTGGCAATGAGATAGAGCATGTTAGAATAAAATTCCAGAGCTCTGTAATGTTGGTATTAAAGTACCTTTGATATTTGGTTACTTCTAAGGTTAAAGTGGCTTAGTTTTTATTTTATTTTATTTTATTTTATTTTATTTTATTTTATTTTATTTTATTTTACTTATTTTTCAGATGTCCAAATCTCTTTAATTGGGGGGGGTCTGCGGGGGGCACTGGAGGTTGGCCCAGGGCCCTGGTTTTTAAAGCCTCGTGAAAAACCAAAGCCCCATGTTGTTTGCAGCTTCTAATTGTGCTGGAAGAATTTAGGAAGACACATAACTGTTTCAGACTATTTTAGTTCTATCTCACTTGTGACTTTCTATGTGCATTAGTGAATATGGACAAAAGCAAAGCACACTTTGACCAAGTTCTATTGATTATTCACCTGATTTTTTCTTGGATTTGTCTCTCTTGATTCCAACTCCAAAGTAATCACATTAGCTTATTTAATTCCGAGATCTAAGCTGGATGTGATTCTGGAAATTACTTCCATAACCTAGAGATACCTAGAATCCTGTGTCATAGGCTCTCTGCAAAGTACCTGTCACACAGCTGATAAGATGATGTCTAATAGGGTCAACAGGAATTTCTTAGATATGGTGCTAGGTACTGAGGGTAAGACGAAAACACAGACGGTAGATAATCCTCGCCTTGAAGAATCTAAAGTATTATCTAGAAAAAGTGTTTTCCTACATAAAACAATTTGATGGTAATATAAAACACTACAGAGCCCAGCATTATTTTACTGGTATGTATACAGTAATATAAGAATTCAGAGAAGGAAGATGAAATGGGTCACTAACAAAATGGCCTACCATGTCCTATATATCAGCAATAAACATTTAGAAAATTTAATAGAAGAAAGAGATTCAAGTCATAATAGAAAAGAAATGAAGACATCAAAAGGAATGAAATCTTGCCATTTGCAATGACGTGGATGGAACTGGAGGGTATTATGCTGAGTGAAATCAGTCAATCAGAGAAAGGCTTGTATCATATGATCTCACTGATATGAGGAATTCTTAATCTCAGGAAACAAACTGAGGGTTGCTGGAGTGGGGGTGGGGTGGGAGGGATGGGGTGGCTGGGTGATAGACATTGGGGAGGGTATGTGCTATGGTGAGCGCTGTGAATTGTGCAAGACTGTTGAATCACAGACCCGTGCCTCTGAAACAAATAATGCAATATATGTTAAGAAAAAGAAGAAGATAGTAGGAAGGGGAAAATGAAGGGGGGGAATTAGAGGGGGAGATGAACCATGAGAGATTATGGACTGTGAAAAACAAACTGAGGGTTCTAGAAGGGAGGGGGGTGAGGGGATGGGTTAGCCTGGTGATGGGTATTAAAGAGGGCACGTTCTGCGTGGAGCACTGGGTGTTATGCACAAACAATGAATCATGGAACACTACATCCAAAACTAATGATGTAATGTATGGTGGTTAACATAACATAATAAAAAAAATGAAGGAAGGGAGAGGAAAGAAGGGAGAGAGGGAGGAATTGGAATCTTTACACATTGCTGGTGGAAATATAAAATGGTGTAGCCACCGTGGAAAACAATTTTGTGGTTTCTCAATAAGTTAAACACAGAATTACTATATGACCTAGAAATTCCACTCTCCAAAGAATTGAAAATAGGTGTTCAAACAAAAAGTTGTACATGAGTGTTCATAGCAGCTTTATTCACACCAGCCAAAGGGTGGGAACAACCAAATGCCCATCAACTGAAGAATGGAGAAACTGAATGCAAATCCATATGATGGAATATCCCTTGGCCATAGGAAGGAATGAAATACAGATGCACACCACAACGTGAATGAACCTTGAAAACATTCTGAACATAATTGAAATAAGCCAGACACAAAAGACAAATATGTATGATTCCACTTACGTGAAATCCACTAGAGACAGAAAGCAGATTTGTGGTTGCCAGGGACGAGGGGGAGAGGGAAAAAGGAGCGGCGACTTAATGGGTACAGGGTTTCTCTGAAGTGATGAAAAAGTTTTGGAACTACATAGTAGTGATGGTTGCACAATATTGGAAATGTACTCAGTGCCACTGAGCTGTTCACTTCAAAATGGTTAAAATAACAAATTTTATGTTATTTATTGAACCACGTTTATTTTTAAAAAAGATTTATTTATTAACTTGAGAGAGACAGAGAGAGAGAAATGGCAGAGAGAGAGGGAGAGAAAGTCTCAAGCAGACTCTGCACTGAGTGCGGAGCCCAACGAGGGCTCGATCCCTGGACCCTGAGATCATGCCCTGAAACGAAACCAAGACTCGGATACTTGACTGAGCCTCCCAGGAGCCCCTAACTGCAACATTCTAAAAGGCCAAGAAGGGACTCCACTGGGTGTGGAGCCTGCTTAAGATTCTCTCTCTCCTTCTCCACTTCCCCCACTGCTTGCACATGTGTGATCTCTCTAAATAAAAAAATAAATAAAATTTGAAAAAATTAAAAGGCCAAGAAAAAATGAAGAGGAATAATAATTACTGGGGAGGGTTTATATCACCAGGTAAGGTATTAAAAAATTACAGAAATGAACTGAATATTGTACATGTGCTGAAATAAATGATAGATTAATGGAGCAGAATATAAATCCTCCAAATTAATGTTTATAAATGTTTAAATATTTAGTATGGGATGCACCTGGCTGGCTCAGTCAGTAGAGCACATGACCCCACGACAGTGGCACTTAAGAAAATAAGCATAGCGCTTACTTAAAAAAAGTTCAAGAAGTACTTAGTACATAATAAAGGTGGTTTTCAAATTGGAGGAAATTTTTGATTACTTTATAAATGATTATAGGGTAATTGGTGGATAATCAATTGGTTCAAAAATTAAGTATAAAAATGAAATCTTAACATTAAAAATATAGTCATAAATAAAAAGGTTTGACTATCTAAAATGATAAAATGTACAATTATTTAAAAATTCTATACAATGCTATCAAAAGGAAAAAGACAAATGAGAAACTATTTGCAACATATATGACAAAGTCTTGTTATCCTCAATAGATAACGAGATGCTTAGAAAAGGAAATGTAAGACATCCTGATGTGGGTTACAAAATAAACTCTTTTTTATATTCCTTTAGAAATGACAACAAGAACGTGAGTTGGTTGTCCATTATTCTTCGTGTCCCATGCACCACACAGTTGGCGCCAAACATCTTCCTTTCTCTCTCAACCCCACAAAACTCTCTCCTCAAATTAGACAAGATAGAGTCTCTTCTCATTTCTGCCCTGTCTCCAGCCTTCCTGGGGATGTCCTTCCTACCCCTCGTTGCTGCCATTTGGGTAGGTTTGTCCCTTCCAACCTTCTTGGCATGGGCATTGGTCTTTACGCAGGAGGACCTGCCCACCTCCCTAGCGGCGTGACTAATTCAAACCATTTTTCATACAGCAAACACAACAAAGTGGAAACTGAAACAAGAGAGAAAAAAATATGGTAAACATCATGTGGAGACAGCAGCTCAAAGACTATTTTGAGCACTCTTTCATGATTTTCATAGTTCATTGGAAGGAGTGGGCAGAGGAGGTTAATGTCCTGAAATGAAATAGGTATAGGCTCAGAGCCATTGTTTTTCATTTTTTGTTTGTTTGTTTTCTTCCCCACCCCCCCACCGCATCAAGAATTTATACGCATTCATGAGGTCAACCCGCTGATTTCGGACTGGTGAGACTTATTAACAGACCGTTTGATCATGAGGAAATGGTGTTCCAACCAGTGAACAAATATTTAACATTGCAAATCAAGGATGCAAGTAAAACTCTAATGTTAAATAGAAAAATTATTTAAATTACATCAGATTTGGGGCACCTGGGTGGCTCAGTAGGTTAAGCGATTGCCTTCAGCTCAGGTCATGATCCCAGGGTCCTGGAATCGAGCCCTGCATTATGCTCCCCGCTCGGCGGGAAGCCTGCTTCTCCCTCTGCCCCTCACCCTGCTTGTGTTCCCTCTCTCGCTTGCTCTCTCTGTCAATTAAATAAATGAATAAAATCTTTAAAAACATAATTAAATCAGATTTAAGCAAGACTTTGGTAAACAAGTGTATGAGTGGAGAGCCATCGTATTTTGATATTTCTGTTGATGTCAGTGAATTAAGATGAATTTTTTATCTCTCCCCATAAATCCTATTATAATCAGTACTTACTTCATATTTTGTGGCTGTACACTTTTGTGGAGTAATATACTGTCTTAAATTTAATCGCAGTATGATTATGCCACCTGAATAGACTGTAAGTGCCTCTGGGGCAGAGACATAGGATAGCATTTTTATCCCTCTACCGTGAAGCCCTCTTTTCCTTTGGTCTCCAATGTTTCCCTTGGTTGTACCCAACCACGTCTAAGAGCATTGGAAAACTCTTCTGGCAAACTAGAGTACTTGTGTTTCTGAAATGCTTGATAGGAAAACTGATCTAGCAGCATGTCAGTGCCAAGCAAAATCTATTCGGCATTTGTTTGATGTGTGTGCTGTTTGTAGTGGTGGTTACTAGATAGATCTATGACTCAACGTACAGATTTAATGATTCAGGAGGTGCACTTTAAATAAGTTCCATCAGGTACCATGTTGTTCTAGCAATTTTCCTTTAACAGCGTTGTGGGAAAAATAAATATATTTCTCCCTCAGGCTTTATATTTTGTTGTTATTTTTCTGTCTCTTTTATTCTTCAACCTGTCTTGTTTTGCATTTTATTGACTAATTTTTTTGAATAGGTGATCATTTTTCTAGGCAGTCGAATGTGGTTCAGAAGGCACAAAGCCACTGAAATGATCAACCTTCTATTTTCAATTTACCTATGCGACTGTCTGCTCGAAAGAATATTCCATTTAATTCTATTAGGAATTGAGGAAGGAGAAGGTGGAGAATTATTTGCAGAGGGTGCAAAAACCATATGCTGCAATCTGAAGAAAAAATTCTATTCTTTTACCACTTATAGTAGACAGTTTAAGGCCAGTTAGTAAAAGATACAGATATCAGAAACATTGCAGAATCAAGAGTTGTTCCAAGAAGATGGCAATGAATATATTGTTTGCAAAAGTGTCCTGAACATATTTTCAGGAACACAGCTACTACATAAAACAACCTGCAGTGAATTTTTCTTTTTTCCATTTTTATTGTTGGCAGATTATATCTCCTTTAAATTAAAAATATCCTGAAAGAAACAGTTTCTCAAGTGAAATGACAGAAGTAATTCACCTTCTAAAATTGTCTTATTTTATACCATTTTGTGTCGTAAGCTAACAAACATGGCTTAATATGTTTTAAGGCATCAACTGGTCAAGAAGATAAAATTAGTTTCTGAAGGTTAAAAATGAATGTGTTGCCTGTCCATTCCTGGGTAGATGTGAACTAGTCTTCATAAAGCAAAGAAAAACTTGAACTTGTTAGTTTCAAAAAGTACTTTTTATACATACATGCTATATTAAAAAAAAAAGACAACGCACTTGAATGCAGATCATGACAGACAGTTACATCTGAGATGTAAGAAAATTTCTGGCATTATGAGGGTGTCAACATAATCAGTAAAAAATTATTTTTGATGACATGAAGAGGAAAAGTGTTAGCAGAATGAGAAGAATTTTTGAACAGCAGATACACAGCAAAGTCCTTTCCCCTTGTCTGCCAAATGCACCCACACTTGTCATCAGTGAATGCAATTAAATTTTTTTTTTTTTTTTACAATACAGAAGAGACTTTTGGCAGTCAATGAGGGCTAATTTTTTTTTTTCTTCACTTGTACACCCCTTTTAGCCACTGTGAAGATGTGAGCTGAAAGATGCTCATAGCGTTGACTTTGTCCCTTAAGCATGAATTTGTGAACAAATGGAGGCAGAACTTGGGAAATTGAAAGAGATCATACTCCATTTACATATGAACACAACCTCAGCTGAAAGGTTAAATCACTTAAGGGTAAAATACTCTCTTCTAGTATTCTCACGTGCATTTTTTAGACAAATGAAATTTTAATTTTTTGGCTAAAAAGAGACAAAATAAAAATCTTTTCATGACGTCCTTAGGCAACAAATAGCATAAAAACTTGAGAGTCTCAATCTATGTGAAGTGTACTCAGAATTCCATGGCAAGAATGTATAGCACCTTTCGATGCATATTCACGTTTGTTACCTTCCAGGACTCTCAGATAAACATTGTGATAGATTTCAGTATTATAAATGTCAGGTGCATCATGGTCTCTGGATTCTCTATGGGTCTGTGGTCACGTCAATGAAGACAAACAAACAAACAAATAAAAAACAAACCCTGGTGGTGTCAAATCTTCTCAGTCTCTTTTGCTCCTAATACCTCACCACAGACACACAGACACGTGCACACAATACTTTCCAAGTGATTCGGCAGAGTGAGAATGAGAATATTTTGAAACTATAAAACCATGAATCAGTGAAGCTATTTGGTCTTTATAGTCAACTGA
This sequence comes from Callorhinus ursinus, assembly GCF_003265705.2. Taxonomy (NCBI): domain Eukaryota; kingdom Metazoa; phylum Chordata; class Mammalia; order Carnivora; family Otariidae; genus Callorhinus; species Callorhinus ursinus. The sequence goes on along the minus strand of NW_027397067.1, from coordinate 39,368,746 downwards.
TTAATTCATGTGGGAAAAAAATTGACTTTGAAAGGCTAGGTACACTAATATACGAACCTATGTTTTCCTGCAGCTCTGGGGGTTACCAGGGTATGTCTTCTAACATTGTTCGTATTATGGCAAAATAGAAAATATTTAGTTTCTAGCTGGAGTTTAAGTTTACCCTTTAAAGGAACCACGCTGTCTCTCCCATCTCCTATCCCTGATTTTTCAAGATACTTACATGGCAAATATTTTCATCTATTTACTTAAGTGCCTCAAAGCCAGTCTTTGTTGAATTAACAGTGACAATAAGATCCTGTATTGCTAGCATTAGTTAAGTGGTAATCTTGGGAGAAAAGACATTTCACTGAAATAATGTGCACCTATCTTCCCATCAACCCTACTGGAGCACGGAGTCAACGCTGTGGTGCTGTGCTGGGCCATTTCTGTTACCAGAGGACACAGAGCAGAGAGGAGCTCGTGTGAGACCACAGAAATGGCCCAGCACAGCACCACATCATAAGCAGAGTAGAGAACGAGGAGTCCTCACCGAGCAGCCTTACTATTATCCTTGATTTGTTTTTTTTTTCTGATTTTTGTTTGTTAGTTTTTTTCCCTAGCTCTACCATTTAGATGGAGGCCAAAAATAACACAGGGGTCTTTAGGAGATAGAAGAGAAAACTGAAAAAAAAAATTACAGAATGGTAGAAAGTGAAGATTTGAGGGTCTATGAAAAACAATTATTACCTAGAAAACAGAAAATGTACTCCTTGCCCTGTTTTGCTAGATATTAATTACCAACTGCAGTATTGGATCTAATTATCCTGCATTTCCAATAAGGAACAATTGGAGAAATGAAATATAGAAATTTGATTGATTTGTTGTGTGTTCTCATCTACTGCATAGTGATTTCTTTAATATAAACAAGATGTTCTTAATAATTGTATCGGAAAGGAAAACACATGGAATTTGAGGAACTCAACTAGATTTTGGCAAAGCTCAGGGAATCTGCTCTTTCTCTTTATCAGTTACAGACGTACCATAATCATGGGAAAGTATATCCAAAGTGAGCAACACAACTATATATCTGATTGAATCTCATTAAAATTACTTGGCTATGTTTGAGTCTTAATTTCTTACAAATGTAATTAGGGAATGATAGGGTTAATCATTTCAATTACTTTAGAAAATGTTTGCAAATCTTTAAACCCCAAAATTAATATTTTTATTCAATTAGTGAGTCACATTATTAGATACTGGCTTCTTTTTGCCTTATAAATGAAGTAGTCGAGAGTTTTACCATGATACAGTGAATGTATGTACAGAGGAGAGGGCCACTTAAATACCTCATATAATTATTTCTGCTTTTGAATTGATAAATTCAGGCTCTCACCTGCTCGTTATTATCTCTCACCTCAAATAATCATTTAAAATGTATTAACAGCGTATTATATGTTTGATGCTATTCAGGGCAGAGATCGGTCCTTTAATGTATAAATAAGACCACAAAATGAATTAGACAGAAATGACACATGCCAGACCCTGACAGGTGAGCAATGATTCGGTTTATGTTAACATTACATTGCTTTTGCTATTTTATGATGTAATTTTTCCTAATTATAAAAATATGGGGAAAATTTGGAAATAGAAAGATAAAGAATGAAAGTAAATTACCCTAATCACATCACCTAGGCATAACCACCGCTAACATTTTGGTGTATTTCCTTTTAGAATTTTTTGTGCATATTTATAAATTAGCAACTTAATATATGGACAATTTTATTTTAGTTATTAATATTTAACTTTCATGTATTAATTATGTATGTAATTTATCATGCCCTTAATTAGTATTCACAAATAAAAATTTTAAAAATGGCCCATGAGCCAAAAGGTTCTTTTACCTCTTAATGCATATTGTCTAACTACTTGCGAGAAAGATTGCGTTCATTAAAAACCCTACCACTAGCCTATGAGAGCACTTGCCTCACTAAATCCTTACCAGCAGTGGGTATTACTAGTTTTATAAATCTTGCCAATTCGATATATGGAGAATGTGGTATTTCTTTTTTTTTCTTTTTTGAAGATTTTATTTATTTATTTGACAGAGAGAGAGAACACAGCAGGGGAATCGGTGGACGAAGAGGGAGAAGCGGGCTCCCCACTAAGCAGGGAGCCCAATGTGGGACTCCATCTGAGGACCCTGAGATCATGACCTGAGCCGAAGACAGACACTTATCCGACTGAGCCACCCAGGTGCCCCTGGAGAACGGTATTTCAATATTGTTTTAATTTCTTTGAAAAAAAGAAATAATGCTTAATTCCTTTAATTTCTTATTTTTTAAAAGATTTATTTACTATTTTTAGAGAGAGAAAGAGAGCACCTGACTGGGGGGAGTGGCAGAGGGAGAGAATCTCAAGCCAATTCTGCTAGGAGCACGGAAGCCTGAGACTGGGCTCAATCCCACCACCCTGAGATCATGACCTGAGCTAAAATCTAGAGTTGGATGCTTAACTGACTGAGACACCCAGGTACCCCTTCTTTTAATTTCTTTTGAGAGTTTTTTGTTCTTTTTTCTTTTTTTTTGCCTACATTTTTATTAGGATATAGGAGTATTTTTTTTTATCAATTTTTATAATCTCTATATATTAAGGGTGTTAAATCCTGATCAAATTTAGTTTTGCAAGTTTTTCCAATTTTTATTTTTATTTACATTTTTCAACATACAGAAATTTAAAAATTTTATACAGTGAAATTCATTGGTCTTGGCTACTTTCATTTTTTCTTTGCACTGTGATGAGTTGCTTATTTATTTATTTATATTTGTTTCTGTTGTTATTTTGTTTTGATTTTAAAGGGAATGATTAAAACATTTGCACATTAAATCCATGTTGTTTCAATTTTAGTCTATATGCTGCTGAAATGAGCACATAATCTCATTTTCTTATAGTTTATTATTATATTTTTCTTTACATTAACTCTTTTATCCACTTGGAATTAATTTTGTTGAGAAGCTATAATTGAGTTTTTTCATAATTAGCCAAATTTGTTAAACATAATTTGTTAATCCATTTTGCCTTTGGTTTCCGTTCTTTCTTTTGTTATATATTAAATTCTTACACATGTACATGAAATAGCTGATGTAGGCCTGTCCCATTCCAGTCATCTATCTGCAGATTCTTGCGACAACACAGTGCTGTTTTACTCACCGGAGGTTTGTAAATATATTTCAATATCTGTCAAGGCAGATCCCTTTGATTAATCTTCTTTTTCTTATCTATTGTTTGATGAATTTTAGAATTATTTTATCAAAAATAAAATCATTTGGGATTTTGATTGGAATAGTGGTAAGCCTCTTAATTACAGTATCTGAGTCATCCCACTCAGGAAAATTGTATGTTTCCCCATTTATTCATAACTTTTTATATGTCCCTCGGTAGAGTTTAATAGTTTTCTTCATATGGGTCTTCATAAAGTCATAGTACTGAAAACACTAAACAGTTCAATCTTTAATATCTAGTGAAAGACCTCTTACTTTTAAAATTTTCAATTAATTTTGGCCACCAGTAATTTCTGTCTTTCCTCTTAGCTCACGGCTACAGTCTCCTTTATTGTTTCTTAATCGTTTCATTTGACTTAATTTTTAATTCTTTGACTAAATTAAATACTTTCTTTGGATAAAAGCAATGCTATATACTGCTTTTGTACTACACGTAGTAATTTCTTCATTCATTAATTCATCAGCTGTTTACTGGGACCACCCATGTGCGAGGTACTGTGCTAAGTGCAGGTACGTCAGTGGACAAGTCCATCAGCGGAGCTTATAATTTAGTGTGTGAGAGAGGTTTTAAACAAGTAATCGAAAACCCAAATTTGAAAAGTAATAACTAATAGAAAGGAGATCCTCAGGGTACTTTGAGAAAACACAGAATGGAGGCACTTGATTTAAATCTGGAGTGTCTAATAAGACTTCCTTTTAGAAGGGACTTTTACCTGAATTTCAGAGGATCAATATGTGTTAATTTAGTGAAAGAAATTAAGGATTCCAAACATAAAGAAAAGAATAACTAAGAGCTTAACATTGATCGAGCACTTATTATGTATCAGAAACTGTGCTAAGTACCATATATATGTATTATTTTTAAATCTAACCATCTCCAGTTAATGATAAGGAAACGGAGGCACAGAGAAGTTAAGTAACTTACAACTGATGGGTCACGGGTACAAATCCAGTGTGACTCCAGAATTCGTACTCTTAACTCATGTGCTGTCTGGTCTCTCGATACGGGCTCTGACGTGAGAAGAAGCGTTTGACGTCAGTGTATCTAAAAGCAGGTGTGGAGTGTGGGCAGTTGGGTAAAGTGGAGCCCGCTGAGACTGCTGAGTCACACAGAGTGAATTTGTAGACCACGGTAGAGATTTTGCTCCTTCATCCTAAAAGCACTCAGAGATCACTGATAGGTATTCATTAGGAAGATGACAGGATCATATTAGCACTTAAAAACGTTTCTCTGGGGCATCTGGGTGGCTCAGTTGGTTAAGCGACTGCCCTCGGCTCAGGTCATGATCCTGGAGTCCCGGGATCGAGTCCCACATCGGGCTCCCTGCTCAGTGGGGAGTCTGCTTCTCCCTCTGACCCTCTTCCCTCTCGTGCTCTCTATCTCTCATTCTCTCTCTTGCAAATAAATAAATTAAAAAAAAAATCTTAAAAAAAACATTTCTCTGGTTGTGGTCTGAAGAATGGCTTAAAAGAGTTGGAATGGGTGCAGGAGAAAAGAGTTTGGGAACTTTTTCAGCAGCACGAGCTAGAGACAGGAGTAGCTGAAAGTGGGGGGATAGTGGTGAAGATAGAAGAATGTCTTTGACATGTATTCTGGAGCCACAGTGAAATGCACTTTGGAAAGTTGGAATATAGGAACGAGAGAGAGGGACCTATCAAGCACATTTGAGGCACAGACACCAGTCTGATGGCGACACTCACCAAAATGAGGATCACTTACCGTTCTAGGGATGGAAGGAAAACAGAAAAGAGAAACCTGATCTTTTCCCCTCTCTAGGAAAGTTTTTTAAAAATTGTTTCTTGGTCTCTGATTTTCAGTTTCACAATCATGTCCCTAGATGTGTTTTTCTCAGTGTTTATCAGGCTTCTTGAATCTGTGCTTTGATGTCTCTTGCCAACTTTGGAAAAGTTATTGGTCATTATCCCCTTCAGATATTGCTTCTGTCCTGTTCTCTCTCTCTTCTCTTTCTGGAACTCCAATTACATGTATTTTAGACCTTTTAATTTATGCCTTTTTCTGCACAATCTCTTTTTTTCTTTACAGCTTCTGTCTAGAGATTTTTTTTTTTCTGTCCCATCTTCCAAGTAACAAATGCTCTCCTCAGCTGAGTTTATCCTACTGTTAAATCTACTGTGTCAGTAATTATGTTATTGCCTCTCAGCTCCAAACGCACCCTTCTGTGCTCTGCTTTGTGATGCCGAACTGAGACTCTGCAAACCACATTTCTGTTTTGTCAGCTGGTTCTGTGCTAGGATCTGACAAGAGGCGGCACTAGAGGGAGAGGGCAAGTTTGGAGGAGGAAGAAGGGACTTGCTTTTTCCTGTTTGTCTCTTGTGGGCTTCCTATGGGATTTTTTTCTCTGAGCAGATTTTTTTTGAGCACTACTCTCAGCCATGTTTCTTGAAGTGCCTTCCTGTACTATTGCTGAAACCGGTTTGCCATTTTTCCATCTCTTGCAGAACTAGCTTCATTGTTCTCCCGTCAGAGACCTCACAATCTCAGAAGTTTGAGTCCCAGGCTCAGAGACACCAGACCAGCTGGCCAGTGCCTCCTCTTGGAGGCCTGAGTTCCAGCTCCACAGGGCTCTTCCTCTAAGTTTCTAGGTCTTAGTCATTTCAATGTCTTCCCTTTGTTTCTCTATCCCCACTGTATGTGTGGTAGTCAATTCTTGAAGTTTTGTATTACAGAGTTCTTATTCTACTCTTTCACCTACTTCATAAATTACCTAATTAATACATTTATACCTTGTTAACAATTCTTCATATTAAATTCCCTCTATCCAAATTCCTGGTGGTTGTTCTCTCTCCCAGATCCTGACCATTACATCTACCTCTTGGGTTCTTATTTTCAGTTGTATTTCTCATTACTAAAATTAGCATTTGATTTTTTAAAAATAATTTTCACTTTCCTGCTGAAATTTTGTCATCTAATATCCTGTACAAAAGCATATATTTTTAAGAGACTATGTCTGGTGCTTACAATATCTCAATCACTTACATCACCTATGGGTCTATTTCTACTACCTATTTTATTTGTATGTTTGTTTAGCTTGTTTGTATTTGATTATTAGCTCTTGTCTCCTGGTACGTCTTGTAATTTTTAATTTAATGACAAATATTGAATGTAAACATTTGTAGAGACAACTGGAGTCTCTGGATGTGTTCTTTTCCAGAAGTTTTATGCTACCATAGCAGGCAGTTAGAGTCAAGTGGATCATCTCAGTCCAATTAGGATTGAGCTGACTCAAAGACAGGTTTCAGTCTTTTTAGGGCTGAGCTTGTTTTGGTTTGCCTTTATTTTTAAGGTGTAACCTTCAGGGGTCTCAACTAAAAGCTAGGGTATTTACATTGATGACTCTCCTTTCATGATGGGTCCTGAACTCAAGTTTCTTACCTCAGCCTTGTGAGACATCCAGGAATTTTGTTCACCTTCTCAGTTTCTGTTTCTATTTGAGAATCAGCAACTTCCCCCAGGGGTGCTGAGTATTGGGCTCACTTCTTTGTGCTTTTCTTCTCTCTGAGATGTCACACTGTCACTGCCTTGTTAACTCTCTTACGCCTTCAGTCAGATTTTTGAAAAATATATACACTTTATGTAGATTTAGGAATGTTTTTACCCTACTTAGTAGTTGTGTATATATTTTGTTTTGTTTGTTTTTGTTTTGTGCAAAATGTTCCCATTATACTAACCAGGTAAAAGATATTCCCTCTTTGAACAAAAAAGTAAATAAAGCATTGAAATATTATTTTACTAAAACAAAATGTCATTTCTCTTTCTTATCTCATTCTGATGGACTCAAGACTTATGGAAAGAAGCAGCCCCTCTTGGTCTTCTTACAATGGCTCTCTTAATTCCAATGTTATCATCCAGAGTGACTCCTCAAGATACTTTTACTTCCAAGCAAAGATAACTTTTTTTAAGGACTATGAAATCACTTATTGGAAGGACTTTTTTTTCCTTGCTACAACAGTAGAGTCAACGATGATCACATTTATCTCCTGATTCTGGCTTTTAGTCAAAAGAAAGACCTATAAGAAATGATTTGCACGTGTGCAAGGTGAAGTTTCTCAGCCTCTATTTGCAACTCATCAATAACTTATTCCGGTTTCCCAAATTTGCCTAAACATAAAAGTATGCCTCTCATTTTCTTGATAGAAACTCAGACCTCCTTCCTGGAAATTTTGAATCAGTAAGTCTGGACTGTGGCTCTAGTGAATCATCTGAATAGATAAATTTGGGGAATATTGATCTGGTTATTATTACATCACAAAAAGCCAATTAACAACTACAGCAGCTTTTTAAAAAATTGCTAAATATAGTAAAGGAATGATACTGACCTTCCATATTATTTTAATACTAGGCAAACTTTCAGCTTGAATGAAGCCGTGTTGCACATACATATCTAACTAGAGAATTAAGGTAATTATTTTTATAATTTAAGTTACTGTCACTCTCTGCCTGCACAACCTCCCTCCAACCCCACCAAAATCCATTAACACAGAAATATATTCTTGAAGCTTTGTTTGTTTGGGAAGGTGAAAAAGTAGTAGAAAGGTGACTGGTGAATAAAGATGGGAAGAAATTCTTTCAAGAATTTAACTGAATATTTTTATGTCATATACATGCACATGGAATTTTGTACCTCTCTGAGTAAAAATATGTACATTTGAGAAATTTGCAATCAATATTGTTGCATGTTAAATCATACAAGATGAATTTGCGTGTATATCTAAGCTTCTATGAAAGAACTAGCAATACAGCATTATCAATTTTTGGCCACAGTAATAACTAATCAGTTACACTTATCATTAAGAGGTGAGTCTATTATAAAGTTTCCTATAGTACTGGCACACACGTTTCCCAAAGAATTTAGAAATGTAAGTTGCAGTATCCACAGCAGGTGGGATCTTACTGTTTAACCCATAGGTCAGACATTTTCACTGATATGCAAAATGAGACACAAATTGAACCAAGGCAGTTCTTTCTCTTCTTACTTACTGATCTGTTTGCAATGCTACTTACTTATCAGGGTAACACAGGCTTATTTCAACTCTTGTCACCTCTTACTCAAATTCAGTTCCCTACAATCCTGCAAATATGTCTTATAACCTTGAACATGGTTAGAAGTCTCCCTTGGAGAAATTGTATGGGGTTTGCAACTTAGGGCACTTCCGTGGAGGCATTTTAAGAAGTGAAAGAGTTAATGTAGGTATTTTGCAATAACTCTATTCACATGAGCTTTGCATGAGTTTTCAACAACAAATTTGGGTCAATGGAAAGACCTTGGCTGTTGTAACCAAATAGTCAAAGGAGTGAGAAACATCAGGCTAGAAGATCATTTTACTCTCAATGGAGCCATGCAGCCTTAGGATATAGGAAGTATTGAAAAAGATGCAGGAGTTGGTCAAGTTTAAGGTATTTAAGTTAGATGGAAAGGACTTTTACAAATTTTAGTGGCCAAATAAGTGAGATATCGAATCAAGTAACCTAGCCAATGTGGGTCAGGGTTCAAGCTTTTATGAATAGATAAAAGAAGTTTCTGGCATAAAAGGGCCATAGGCCACATAGCACCTTCTTTGAGTCACAGAGTCACTGACATAGCAATTATAAATAGAGTTCAGTGTGTTCCTGCAAGGTCGTGGCTGAGAATCCAATTAGCATTTAAGCTGAAATCTCTTGCTTGGTATGCTACTTTAGGCATCCAAGGTGGTCTCCCTTCAATTGCTTGAGATGACAAACTTGTTTCCCTAGTTCATTAACATCGTCAAGCCAGGAAAATTTTAGAATTAAGGGTAAAAAGTGTTTAAGAGACCGAAACATTTTCGCTCCTTTACTTCATTCAGTTTTCTTGCTCAAATATTGTCTCATAACAGATCCTGGATTTCCCGGAACAGGAAATCCTGCGTATTCTTTCACTGTGCTTTATTTTTCTCCATAGCACGTATTACTACTTACATTATATTTTATATATTTATTTACGTTATTTGACTATATCTGCCTATTGGAATGTAAATTCCCCGAGGGTGCGGACTTTTATTTTGTTCATTGCTATATCCCCAGCACATAAAACAGTGTGCCTGGCACACAATAAATTGTTAAATGAATAAAAATACCTTTTGGAGTCACTGAAAAAAATGAGTCCTCATTTGTCAGGTTTCTAAAGAAATATGAGGCTAAAAATGAAATAATTCCTTAGGGCTACGGTGTCTTTGAAATTGCAGAAGAGCATTTTCGTTTTGAACAGTATTTACTCCAACAGTTAGTCTTTCTTTTCTTACAGTATTTTAGTTCTAAAAGATATGGTAGAGATGGTACTTTTGTATTCTGGTCACCTACCAAACAAGATAAACAAACAAACTTATTGAAAACCTTATAATGCTCCAGACACTTTGTTAGTTTGCCTTGGTGGTCTAGATTTGAAGGTGAAATACATGTTCTTGTCCTCAAGAGGTTTCCAGTTCTGTAGGGAAAGCAGCAACAAAATCTACATTTAGAACATGGTGCAAGAAGACTGATAAGACATATGCACAGAGTTCTAGGGGAGTTTAGAAGTAGTACACATAATCTAGGCCAGAAGGGTCAGCAAAGATTTGCTAGAACAGATGTCACTTTGACTCAGCATTGATTGATAAACATTATAAAAATGCAAATAATATTAAAAGTCATCATTCATTGAGCACTCATTACATACCAGGTAATATATAGCCCCCATGTCATTGTATCTTTACAAGAAACCTCATATGTAAATATTATTATTCTTAGTTATAGATGCAGAAAGCATATTTAGAAATATTTAGTGGGTAACTTGCGCAAGATTTCCTAGGCGGGAAGTGGCAGGTTGGAGAGCTGGAGGGAGGTGATGAGACTTGCACAAAGGAAGCATTTGCAAAACCCAAAGCATAACGGAGCTTGATAGGGCAGCAGCTAATAGGATCAAATACAATGTTGGAGAAGAAGAGCAGGGTCAGATCATGATGGATAAGGATCCCTCCAAGGATTTTGAAGTTTATACTGAAGTCTGACCCTGATATTCCAAAGCATTGTTAATTGTCTAGATGGATCTGCACAGAAATTTGCAGAAAGTTCTGAGATATGAGATTTTCCTTACTCTAGTGATTTCTCACTCAGAGTAGGAAACCAATGTAAACAAGTGTTTTGTCTCTAGGCTTGTCAAAAGACTGAGAAGGAAGGAAAGAGAAGTTTAAAAGGGTTTGAAAAGTAGTGTTTCCACAAAGAACTTGCTCCCTGTCATGCTTTTTAAGATTTAATGAATTGTCCCGGAACTAACATTTACTTTCAGTCTACCATGTGTCAGAGAATGGGCTTGGATTTTCACAGCATCTCACTGACCCTTATAGTCATCGTGCAAAGTAGAATGTTATCTCCATTTTCTGGATGAGGAAACTGAGCCCACAGACCGAGGTAACTTGCCAAGGGTCACATGGTGAATCAATGCTGAAGCCAGATTTTAAAGCTATGTCAAGAACTAGGTTTTTTCTAGCTTAAGCTGCTTTAATCTCTAGATACAATATTTTAAAATATTTCACAAACCCATATAACTTATTAAAAATATTTAAGGTTATAACTTAATAAAGGATCATGCAATCAATTTAGTGGTTCTTAACTAGCATTTGAAGAAAGAAAATAAAACGCAGAGAACAGAATAAAATAAAATAGAAAGTATCAGAGCACATCAGCACTGGCTGAAATTGTTGTCTTGGCCACACATATATTTCTGTGCACCGGTTTGTGATAGGAAGTGTACTTCTCACTATTGGTTGAGGTTTTTAAAAGTTTGAAAAACCCATCCAGGAAAATGAAGACCAGATCACACCTACTCTACCTCATTCCTACTGTCTTCCTATGAAAGTTGAGTGATCATGGGTAACTGATGGACCAGTTGCACCTCACAGCAAGGGTAGAAAAGGAAAGGGAAGCAGAAAGCTCCATGAGGGCTGAGGAAGGACAGCTGACCAGTTCTTTCCTTCCTCCTTTCACTGGATGGCAAGCTGTCAAGGTTTCTTTAATTTAACCCTTCATCTGCCATATCGAGGGAAAATATTCCGTAGCAATTACTGTTTCAAAAGAAAGTATATGAGGATCATGTATTGAGGTGACAAAGGTGAGGTGTATTCTTTCCCCCTGGATTTTTGTCTGTCATGAAGGAGAAAGGAATAACATATGAAATAGAAGTGTGTGTGTATATGTTAATATTCATACTTATTGAACACATGTGCCTATGCAGATTTATTATCTCTACTGTATATAATTATATATAAAATCCAACTAAACTTCATGTGTATGGTGTTAAGTCACAATCTGTTTCTCTTTGGAACCCCGTTCTGTGTACAAACATTTTTACAACACATGTGGATTAGTGGTGGGAGTAGATAGTTTAAAAAATGTTATGTTAAAGCAACAACTTAAGTCAGCGTGTTAAAGGAATGTGAAAATCAAAATAGTACTGTAATTCCTCTGCTAGTGGAAATCCTAAAGTGTGGGGACATATAGATTTCTTTATATGTATACAAATGTCCCATCTGTTGTTGATTTCTCCTGGGAGAATCTTAGATGGACTCAATTTCTCAATAAATATTATTTTACTTTTTAGCAAAGAAAATTAACTACTTACCTAGCAAAAAAGATGTTTGAATTTACTATTTTGCCTTTTTTTATATTCACATATTAGTGCTGATGTTGCCTGGATGAGCCTAGATCTTATTCTGTAACACAGACAGATTTTATAAGTCTAAATAAAGTATCGAAACTAGCTAGTTGGATTAATTACATCTGGGTTTCTTACTAGTCAGGTTTTAGAGTCTTAAAAGACAGCAAATGTAATTGCACTGTGTCAACCACTTCCAAATGCGCGATGACACCAGAGTGGACTCAGCTATGTTAGAATAAACAATTCCCTAGGTATGTCACTCACATCACAAGATACTTAAATATATTCAGACCAAATCTTCCCACATTGTTGCTTACTATAAATTAATACAGAAAGCCCTCAGGATGCTTGGCCAGTGGCATGGAAACTGACACCATAAACATTCGTTTACTGCTCTTGGAATTGCATACACTGCCCATTGGTGGTGTTCAATCATTACGATTGGGCTAATTTTGCTTTTCCCGAACAAAGATAAAGAGGACCTGGTAGTCATGGTGTCTGTCAAACATATACCCTTTTTGGCTCATACTGCCCTACCTTAATAAGCCCCTTGTTCAAAAGGCCGAGGCTATAATTTGGTGCAAAGAAAAGAAATTTACCATCTCAAATAACTGAGAATTAAAAACTAGGGCTAAATTCAAGCATGGTTGGATTTAGAAGCTCACATGTTGGCTTTAATAGCTGGTGTCTATCTGTGGCCCAGCTTGGCCATGCTTTCTTCCACGTTTTGGCTTCATTTTTAGGATCCATGTGGTCACAAGACAGCAGCAGCTGCTCCAGCCCTCACACCTCCTTCAGTTAAAGCCAAACAGAGAGGGGGAAATGTCCTGTCTGTTTAAACACCTCCTCTGGTTATTCCAGTAAAAGTCCTGAGATTAGCTCTAATTTATTCTGACTTAGTTCCCTTGAGTTCAATGCCTATTCCTGGATCAACCTCTGCAGCCAGGGGAATTCAAAATTCTGAGTGGTTAGAACCAGGCCTTCTGTTCCATCCCTGTGACTTGGAATTGAGGCCCAATTCAAAGCACATGGTTTAAAAGTTGAGAAGGGGTATTGTTCTTAGAAGGAACAGGAGTGGGCTGCCAGAGGACCAGAAGCATCCACAACGCTCACATCATTTTTATCTTCTTCAAGTGAATTCGACTTTTTAAATGGGAATAGTACCATTTATGTACATATACCAGCTTCCGTCGGGGAGGGAGATAAGGAGGACACACTAATAGTCCCACCATGTCACTTACTGGCTTTGTGATCTTGGCAGATTATGATCTCTTTAATCTTTGTTCTCCCCCGTGGCAAAATGGGGATAATATTGTCTTCCTATCTACCTCACAGCTAGCTGTGAAATCCCGAACAGGTAACGCTTATAATAAAAAAATCATAGCACCTAATATTTAATGAGCAGTTAATGTACAAACTATATTGTTTAATCCTTACAATAATTCTGTATAGTAGCTACCACTATAATACTTATTTTAAATGAGAGACCTAAGGCTTAGAGAGGTTAAGTAATTTGCCCAGCATCACACAGTCATGAAATGATTGAGTCAGTACCCATGTCTATCTCATTACCAAATTCAGGCTATAGCCAGCATGACACAGATAAAAGGGATTGTTATTAGATTCCATCAATTCTAAGATTCACCTGTTTTCTCATTTTAACATCTTTAAAATCAGCTTGCATCTAACAGTCGATACTCAGAGGCCAATCATGACATAGTTGTTGTTTGCTTATGTGTGAACTTGGTCATTGCTGTTCTTGTTACTTCAGTGGAGTCTGGTGCATGTGTTGAGTATAAATGCTACGCAAAATGGTATCAAACGTATTACACTATGATTTGGCATCGAAACAGAAAGACGCAGAAACAGGGCAATGAAGCATAACTGTGATACAGTGCAGCATATATTCATCCCTGAAGGAATAGCCACAATTTCACACTTTCTTATTATGCAGTAACCACATGCTTTGTGGGATCTTAGGAAGGAAGATGCCCCAGAGAAGAAGCTGTGTTATTTTGCTACTGATGATGTATATTACAGGACTCCCTGCCACATGCCAAGATTTACTAAGGCCATAATGGATTGATGTTGCTTATATTTTCCTTTCTACATAGGAATATGATGATAAATATCTATGTCCAAGTAAGTCTCAATGATATGTTTGATTAAATATAAAATAGAAGTGTTAAGTTTTAAGAAGTGTAGTACCACAGTTTAACTGGTATTTCTTTTTTAATGCACATAAAACATTAGTGTTTCTTGCTGTTTGTGGAGTCTTGGAATCTATAGAATATGGTATTACTTTATTGAAGAAGTAAGAGAAAGTTCTATATTTTGAGGCATTTTTCTTACAGCTCCATAGTGAACCAAGCATCTTCAGGATTTTTAGTCTAAAAATTAAGTCATTAATTCTAAAAGTTCAATTATTGGAAATTTAGAGGGGGAAACCTCAGAAAAATTACAAGTACTTTATTATTCACCTAACAAAAATAAGAGAATAATTATATGATTGCCTAAAAAAATAGACACAAGAACAAATTTTAGGCCAGGGAATTGCTCAACCTAGCTTTGTTGGTTGGTTTGTTTATTAACCACAAAGTGAAGAGATGTGAGTATGTGGGCCTTAAAGTATTTTGAAATTAGTTTTTAGTTTGGGGCTTAACATAACTATTTATCAGCTGTATTTGTACCTTCATTTAAATAGCAAGTTTTAAAAAGTATTTTTAATCATTCACAGCTATAAGTTCATAGGGAGGAAGGAGGGATCAGTTGAAATCCAGAAGCCCTTATTTCTTACCATTAATGATTCCCTTTCTTCCAAACAACTGAACTTTAAGTTTGTTTTCCCAGAAAACAAATATTACAGAGAGGATATTCATACTCAACTTACTTAAAACATTTACTTAAAAACCCCATTTTGATCACCCTTGTAGTTTTTAAACTGCAGAGGTTTGCAATAACTTTTTATTTAGAGACTGTGAAGTCACTGAATGAAATAAAATCAAATTTGGCTCATTATTGCACTAGGAAATCTCATTAGCAGAGGCTGGGCATTTTTCCTTGGGAGTGAACCTACTTATCACTGTTTATTGATGATCTTCTAGGTCTCCATAGGTTCAGCAGTGACAGAATCTTTTACCATTAAATCGTGTTGGAAAGCAAAATATACTTTCTTTTCTAGGAAAATGGCAATATGCTGTGGTTCCAAATCTGAGTAAATTTGATTTGATTTGTTAGTCTTAAGAATTCCCCCATTCTCGCAGCTTACAAATGAGGAACAATGGATATGTTCTTGGAAATTGTTACTGTTATTACAACCAGTGTTAACTAATCTCTGGATAATACCTTGCCATTTACAGGATACTTTGGCATGTATTATCTTGCTAAATTCTTTCATGTTCATGTTTTTTTACCACTGAAGGGAAAATACAATATTTTATTTTATATACTGGTATCCATATATTGACTTAAATCCTTTCTATTACAAAGGAGTATCTGTGCTCCACTTGGTAGAAACCTTCAAGGGTTATGTGCTGTGTGAGAACGCTTTCCCAGTCCCTCATGATGGTTCACCTGTCTAGTGTGAGAATGGCCCCGATACAATGTGTGAAAGTAAGGGTTGGAAATTTGTGGCACCCTCAAAAACGGTGTGAAATACAAATTATTGGAAAGGAAGGTGAATAATGCCTTGAAAACTTAAAAGGAAAACAAAAAGGAAAAAAGAAGCTCTTAGCACACTTCAGGAATTGTCAATATTGTTAGTCAAATTATTAGGTGTCTGGCTGTTTTTTTTAAATTTATTTAAATATTCTGTCATGTCGACACAAACACACAGTTCATGACCTTGGTGTAGGGACATTGACTGGGGACATTGAGCTTGCATTCATGAAAAAAAGAAAAAAGACGGTTATCTTAAAATGCAGGCTTTCATGAGCTGAGCTTTTTATTTTGAGTGGAACGTTCCTCATTTGTTTTATTACATATATACGTTTATGCTTTTTTCTTTATCAGGATGATCAAAACATTTAAATTTAAATTCTCAAGATGGACTCCATACAATCCTGCCAGTTAAGGGCATGTTCATTCCAACCAGGGTCCCTGGCAAGCTCTAGTAAGCCGAGGCCCCTCAGCATGAATCAGCAGGAGGAAAAGATAGGTTGAGAAGCAGTCAGCAGAAGCTCATATTTGCACATGTTTATTTTCAATAATTAGGCATAGTGTTAATAGAAACATCCATTTGAAGCAAAGGCTGCTTATTTGCACAAACAGTGGAAATATGTGGTACTGAAGTTTTACTACGAAGACTACAAAATTAAGCAAGAAACAGGCAATTCAATGTGAATTCAAGGGCATGTTTTCAAATAGAATTAGAAAATAGAACTTGGTGTCTGAACCTCAAAATGCCCAATAAATTTTATTTCAGGACAATGTCCTTAACATTGATGGTTCTCTTTTAGAAGCTTTAGTGACTTTTATTCTTTTACAGTGTACAATTCAACACCTTCCAGAATATTCAGAGATGTGTATCCATCACCACAATCAAATTTAGAACATTTTTATTGCCCTAAAAAGAAGCCCCACACCCCTTAGCCATCACTCTCCAATCCCCCACACTCCTACCAACCTAAGGCAACCACTAGTCAACTTTTGGACTCTATACTTTTTCCAGTTCTAGACATTTCATATAAATAGATTCATATGATATGTGATCCTTTGAGACAGATTCTTGAACTTAGTATCATGTTCTCAAAGTCCAACCATGTTGTGGCATGTACCAATACTTTATTTATATTGCTGAATAATATTCCATTGTAGGGGTATACCGCATTTTATTTATTTAGTCATCAGTTAATGGACATTTGGGTTGTTCCCACCTTTTGGTTATTATTAATAATGTTGCTGTGAACATTTTTGTACACGTTTTTAGGTGGACATATATTTTCATTCTCTTGGATAAATACCTAGGAATGGAAGGCTGAGTCATATGGTAGCTAAAGGTTTAGCATTTCAAAAATTTCCAGAGTGTTTCTCAAAGTGGCTGCAACATTTAACATTCCCACCAGTGGTATATAATAGTTCTAATTTCTCCATATCCTCTTCAATACTTGTTATTTTCTCTCTCTCTTTCTGTGCTGTGTGTGTGTGTGTGTGTGTGTGTGTGTGTGTGTGTGATTTAACTATTGCCATCCCAGAGGCTGTGAAGTGGTATATCACTGTGGTTTTGATTTTCATTTCCCTGTTGGCTGATCATGCTGAATATCTTCTCATGTGCTTATTGGGTATTTGGAGAGCTAACTATTCAGATCCTTTGCCCATTTTTAACTGGCTTATTTGTCTTTTTATTATTGAGATTTAGTAGCTATTTGTATACTCGAGATACATGTCCTTCATTGGATATATGATTTGAAAACTTTTCTCCTGGGAGTGGCCTTTTCACTTTCTCATAGTGTCCGTTGAAGCATAAAAGTTTTTAATTTTGAGGACATCTAGTTTATCTATTTTTTTCTTTTGTTGTTGTCTGTAGCTAAGAAAACCTTGCCTGATCTGAGGTTACAGAAATTCACATCTAAGTTTTCTTCTAATATTTTCATAGTTTTTACCTCTTAGGTTTAGTTCTTTGATCCATTTTGAGTTAATGTTTGTATATGGTGTGAGGTAGAGGTCCAGTTTTATTATTTGCCATGAGAATACCCAGCAGTCCCAGGACTGTTTGTTGAAAAGACTATTTAATTGTCTTGCCATCTTTGGGAAAATCAGTTGACTGTAAATGTGAGGGTTTAGCTCTGGATTCTCAATTATATTCCATTTTTCTCTATGTCTATTTTTATGCTAGTACCATGTTCTCTTGTTTACTGTGGACTGCAAGTAAGTTTTGAAATTGGGAAATGTGAACCCTCCAACATTGTTCTTCCAAATTTTTTTGGCTATTTTAGTTCTTTTGCATTTCCACATGAACTTTAGGGTTAATTTGCTAATTTCTTCAAAGAAGTAAGATGGGTTTGTAGATCAATTTGTTTTAACAATATTAAGCCTTTTAATCCATAAACATGGGATGTCTTTCTATTTATTTAGATCTCTAATTCCTTCCAACAATGCTTGTAGTTTTCATTGAATAAGTTTTTCATTTCTTTGGTTAAATTTATTGCTAAGTATTTCATTACTCTGCCGAATTAGTTTATTAGTAGGTAGTTCTATTTTTTACAATAACCCTTCCATGGCATATTTGAGACTTATGGGTTTGATCACATTCTCAATATTTTTTTATTAGATTCGAACATTCTGGGGTATGACAATACATTGTTTGAAAAACACACATAAAAACTTTTTCATCCTTTGTTTAGGTAAATTGATAGTCTGGTGGGATAACAATACAATCCACTTTGTGGTAATGAAGTCCATTATGTTGTATATTACTGATTTAGTTAATAATCTAGATCTGAACTTAAGAAAGCCACAAATTAGGTACATAAAATTCTCTAAGGCATTTTTTTCTCAAAATGAGGTCCCCAAGCCAGCTGTAACAACATCACTTGGAAACATTGTTAGACGTTGTTGAGTCGCCAGGCAGACTTACCGAATCAGACGCTGTGGAGTGGGGCTCAGCACTGTGTTTCCACAAGCCTCCTGGCTGAGTCGGATGCATGTAAGTCCGCAGTTCTCCAGCTTCTACATCAGAATCATCTTAAAGAGCTTTAGCAATAAAAAACATTCCAGGCTTCATTTCAGGCAGAAATGAATCAGAATTTCTGGGGTGGGAGCCTGAGAATCTGTATGTTTTTAAAGCATCCTATGTAAATCTGATGTGTATATTTGTGATCCACTGCTCCAAATTACAGTATATCCCCCTGTCCCCCATTTTGAGGGGTTTTCTAGGAGTTTTGAAGCTGGTGAAAAATTTAGTGAACTTGTTAGAATTTTCGGTGTCATAATTTTAACCTTGGCAGCTAAAAGAAGCTCAATATACACTTATGCTTTATTAATTTTGTGACTTATTTTAATGATAGAACAATTTGAAGTGGTTTAAAATATTGACAATATAATTTTCATTTTATTTTTTATTTTTTTAAAATTTTATTTATGTATTTGACATTGAGTGTGCACAAGCAAGGGGAGAGGCAGGCAGAGGGAGAAGGAGAAGCAGGCTCCCTGCTGAATCCCAGGACCCCGGGATCATGACCAGAGCCGAAGGCAGACGCTTAGCCGACTGAGCCACCCAGGCGCCCCGACAATATAATTAATTTTTAAAGAAAATTGTCTTCCTTATTTAAACCCGCAGTTGGTAAACCTATTCTATAAAGGTTCAAGGGGTAAATATTTTAGTCTTTGAGTTCATACATAGAGATAAAATACAGGATACCCAGTTAAATTTGAATTTTAGATAATTCACAAACTTTTTTTGTTTTTTTTAAACTAAGTTTTTATTATTTTTTATTATTTTATTTTTAGATTTATTTATTTGAGAGAGCGAGAATGAGAGAGAGAGAGTACATGAGAAGGGGGAGGGTCAGAGGGAGAAGAAGGCTCCTCGCCGAGCAGGGAACCCGATGCGGGACTCGATCCCGGGACTCCAGGATCATGACCTGAGCCGAAGGGAGTCGCTTAACCAACTGAGCCACCCAGGCGCCCCACAAACGTTTTTTTGTATAAGTATGTCTTGATTATTGCATGGGTCCTACTTATAATAAAAATTATTTTTTTCATTTATCCAAAATACAAATTTAACCGAGCTTCTTATATTTTTTATTTGCTATATCTGGCAAACTTATCCATAGGGCCTCTGACTCTGTTGCAAACACTCAGCTTGGACATTGTGATAATAAACAGCCATGGGCAGTATATATGCAAATGGCATGCATAGCTGTATCCCAATAAAACTTTATTTATAAAAATAGGTCCAATGCATAGGTGGGGCCCTTGTCCATACTGATGGGCACATGTAGTGTGACTCAGGCGCCTTCTTCAGTCCGTCTCCTCCTGCCCCTACCTTACCTTGAAAGTCAAATTCGTCTTGTCACACTGTCCTGATTACTGAAGCTTTATGGTAAGTCTTGAAATTAGGTATTGGGAATGATTCAACTTTTTTATTTTCCCCTCAAAATTGTTCTGGTTATTCCATGTCCTTTGCATTTCCATATGTTAGAATTGGCTTTTCAGTTTCTACTGAAACCTTTTCCGTTATTGATTGAAGTTGCATTGAATCTATGTAAATCAGTTTGGGAAGAATTGACATTTTGACAACTTTGATCCGTCTAATCCATGAACACCATATACTTTGATTACTCTCATCAGTGGTTTTATAGTTTTAACATATGCATGTTCTTAGATTTAACATACAACTTTTGTTAGATTTATCTCTAACTAGTTCACTTGTTTGATGCTATGTTATATAGTACCCCAAAAATTTAATTTGTGAGTTTTCAGTGCTTAAATATAAAAATACAACTGATATTTGAATGTTGACCTTATAGCCACTCATTAGATCCAATAGTCTTTTTTGTGGGGGAGGGTAAATTCTTTGGATTTTCAACATAGACAATTATATCACCTTCAACCAAAAAGTTTTATTTTTTTTTTCCAATTTGTAGGCTTTATAATTCCTTTCCCTCTCTAGTTGCACTGGTTAGAATCTCCTATATGCTGAATAGAAGTGATGAAACAGGGCTGTGTCTTTTTAATTTTTAAAAATGTTTTATATACAATTACATGATATTTGGAAAGGTGGGGGAGGGAGAATTATATATTCTTATTTTCTAATCATCAGGAAAAATCAATTAACAGATTTTAGAAAAAAAAGAACAGACTGTGCAAAGTTTTACACTAAAATTTGACAACAGAAATAGGAGGAATGGGGAAGCCTTGGAGATCAGTTTATCCAACTCTCTTATTATACAGACCGAGAAACTGAGGTTCTCAGTTGAAGTGACTGGCAAAGTGGGGGCTTATAATCAGGTCTCTATTTCTGTTCTCTTTTCCTTAAAATACAGTCTCTTGGGAGAAGATGACATCTCGATAGCCATTAGCTTAAGTTTTAATTTTGGCAGTCCAGAGCTCAGTCTCCACCTCTCCTAACTCATCATACTGAAAAAACACTCCAGCCTTATGCTTGGGGGAGTGGTCCTTTACATCTGATCCCTGTCCTCTGTGGAAGCTAGAGATAGGTATTGATTCTTGGATCCAGCCCCAGAGATTCTGATTTAATTTGTCTAGGATATAGCCTGGGCATTGGGGTTTTTTAACAACTCCCCATGTGATTTTAATGTGCTAACATTCTTGTTCTTAGGGCTGTTTCGCGCTCAGAAACTTAGGTGGAAGCTTGTTATAATCTTAGAGTCAGATATGATTCAGGTGTTTGGGATTTTAATAGACACCAGGCCCTGGGTCCCCTTCTGAAGATGGTGTAAGTATGCGGTGTACATTGCCCTTGGCCTACTGCCTATGTGGACCTGCATAGGTCTTACAGGGTAATTTCTGCTGCCGGGGAAACAGCCTTTCTGTGCATCGACTTTCAATGACCTTCCAGCCGTGACTCCCTCCCGGGCTTCACCTGCAGATGTCTGCCTGACTGTTCTCACCAGCTGGCTCAGAGAGCCGCTCTTGCCATCTGTGCTGGGTTGTCTGGACCAAGAGGGTTTGGAAGGAGGGCGGGCTTTCCCGTGGAGTCAAAGGTCAGCGGTGCTGCCCTGGCTGAGAGCAGAGATTTTCTAGCTAGCTCTACCTTGGCATGGCAACTTCTCCCATTGTGCCTTAAAAGGCGTGTGGAATTGCTGGGTGAGTGCTCTGTCTTTGGCTAATCTACCATTCTCCTAATAGACATACATACCTATGTATATATTTATATGTAATATATATAGTAGTATATATATGTATACATAATATGTATATTTACATATATAAAGTAAAAAACAGTACAAAGTAGCCTATTTGCATACCAGTGGGGGCATACAAATCTTATTTAATGAATATAATTATCGTATTTTACCATCATTTCACTAACCATTTTATTGACTGTAATAAGAACTACTCCGGGACCAAAGATTTAAAAAGCTAACAAATTAAAACCATCTCTGATGTGGGGAGAGCCCTTCTAAGCTGAAGCATTCTTCCTGACTCTGTTTTCAAGATCTATAAACACCATATGTTGAGTGGACAGTATTAGAGTGTTCTGGCTTCAACTATGGTCTGTTTTTCTTTCTTTCTTTTTCTTTTCTTATTCCCCCGAGACTGACCTAATTGATTCAAAAGAAAAGACCAAGGACATTACAAGAGAAACAGGAATCAAATACTAACAGTTCATGTACATATGGAATTACTTATTTTATCATCAAAAAATATTCACTTCACACAGCGAATGGCCCAAGTGATTCTTTTACCATCTGATTGTTCAGTTAATGTAAAGAGTCCTGTGCTGCATTCCTAGCCTGGACAGACATGCAGTAAATTAACAATAAGAAAGTTCTCTTACCTCAACAAAATGGCAATTACAACTTTTGCTACTGAGAAACAGGAGAAATATACAGACACCCAGTTTCACAAGATGGTAGATGCTTTTTTCTCTGGAAAAAAAAGGTGCAGTTTTATGGATTATGAACCCCAATAATAGTAAAATTTCCTTAGGGAATTGCCTTCTACCGAAATCTAGTCCCACAGCCCTTTCTGTACCCCTCCCTCTCTCCTTGTCCAAGCCACCTTGGTCCCTCCTTACACATACACAGCCCTGCGTTTTCAGGACGTCCTTGAGTGGTAAGTGAGAAAGGCTAACATTTGGGTAAGATGCTCACCATATTGATATAGCTGAAGCTGTGAGTCCAAGGGCTTAATATGCCACAATTCACAGAACTGTATTGCCAACCATGTGTATTTTTTAAAGAGATAAATATTACTGACAGCAAGCACATGCTTTATTACACTGGTAACACACCCCGCAGTGTTGTCTCTTCTCAGGATGGGTACACCTGGCTGTATCTCAAACCCTATCCACTTACAGACAATGGAGTTGTTAGCTGTAACATCTAGTAAGATTCATCATCCAGTAAAATTACCTTTGTCAAGTGCCGAGCCACAGACCACTGCTCACCAGCAGCAGGGACCACACCTGTGGACTCCATGAATAAAGATGAAAGTCTAAGTAAGAACTCTCCGACATAGTCCAGGCAACAGAGAGTCCTTCATAATACCGTTCAGGGAAACGAAGGTGACTGCAACCATTTAATGTCACAGCTTGGAGGGCAACGCACACCGCATTTGGAGGTATGGCTACACAGACAGGTCAGGATGGGTCAGGATGCAAGAGCCGAATGTGTGCCCCCTCCCCCTTCCCCCACAACCAAAGCAAGTATACCTTCTTCTTCCTCGGAGCAGGCCAAATGGGTTTAGAGAAGAAGGAGCACTGATAGAGAGGGAGGATGTTTCTTTTTCTTTTTGCTGTGGGAACTAGATAACGCAAATGATTAAATGTGAGCACTGTTTCTTTGGCTCTGGATGCTTTCCAACTAACATTTTTAGGAACTCTAATAAGAACAGCTAGTATTTTTGAGCACTTATCATGCATTAGGCACTTTTCTAAGTGCTTTATCTGAATTCACTAATGTCATCCACGCAACAATGCTACTGTTATTATTTACTATCTCCATGTTCCTAAAGAAGAAACCGAGGCTAGAAGTTAAGAGACTTGCACAGATAGTAAGTTGCAGATTTATGTTGAAAACTTGGGCTAGACTCCAAGGCTAGAGTCTGCTTTAGTAACTATTTTATAAGGATGTCTCTGAACAAGAACTTTATGTACGTTTCTTATTCTTATTAAATCTCAACAATTCTATGAGGTGGCTACAACTGTTTTCCCATTTTACAGATGCAGCTACTGAGACTTAGAGTTCTCTTGTTTAAGAGAACATCATTTGTACACTTAGGGAGCTGGGTTCAAACCCACACAGGCTGACCAGAGACAGCTCCCTGAGCCTTCTGGCAATATACCCAAGACTTCTCATCAACTAAGGCACGTAGAGACTGCATCCCTGTGGTGTTCTGCCCTCAGCCTCACCGTCTCCACCTCTGTCCTAGGAGGAGCTCATGTGGGCATCACTGGGGACACCCACTCCTTTCCACCATTCTTGACTCCAGATCATGGCAGGCCAAATGTGCAAATCACATAATCTGCATGTTACACTGCAGGATTGATAATAAAAGTGTACAGTATCTCCATCTATCTTAATCTTGTGACAGAGGAGACCTAGACAAAACCAACGCATTTTTCCGCATCAGAGTATACTTCAAAATACTGCTTAAATACTTAGACTTTCAGTCCAGTCAGGTGCATTTGGAAGGCAAGCATCTTTTGTTCGATATACATCCGATATGAAGAAGCAAAAGTTTTTCCTTGGAGCCTATGAAAATCACATAGCTTGCGATAGAACATCATAAATTTACTTAGGCCTTTTCATACATGGAACTGAATATATCAAATATAAAATATGTACACATATCTTTAACCTGCACATGTTTATGGTAGCCGGTCCCTGTGGAATTTCTCTTCTTATTGTTGTAAATGCTTTGAGAGGCAGTGAGAAAAAAAACATTGCTTTCAGTATCTCCAAACAATAAAAGATAGACATCTTTTGTTTGCTGAGAACTATAGTTAAAATGACCATTTAAAGGGTACATAAAAAGAAAGCACAGAGCAAAGTACAATTGAACAAAACCAGACCCTGAGTTTCTTTGGCAGAGAGAGTCCAGATAGAGCACAGATGGATCCAGAAAGAAGCCAGAACTATTAGACTTTTAAAATTAGGGACACAATCTCTGATAGGAGGTGGGGGGAAAAAGCCTTGGCTGTTGTTCACTTTGGAAGTCTTTATCAGAGAATGAAAGGAGTTTCCTTTGGATAATAGCCTCTTGGGTGGATTTAATCCTTAATTTTGGATTCCTTCTATTCTCTCTTGCCAGCTACAGATACTTAAAACAACTCTCAGATTTCTAATGCAACTACAAACCATGTGAATGGGATATGAGTATTTGACTACATTATGAAATATCTTTACCATTATTCATTGTTAAAAACCCAAATTTAGACTTTTTTGTTTATCTGAACAACATCCATCAAACAAGAATCTTTGTTTAGAAAATTCAGGTTTGGGGTGTCTGGGTGGCTCAGTCAGTTGAGTGTCTGCCTTTGGCTCAGGTCATGATCCCGGGGTCCTGGGATTGAGCCCTGCATCGGGCTTCTTGCTCAGTGGGGAGCTGCTTCTCCCTGTCCCTCTGCCCCTTGGCCCCCGGCTTGTGCTCTCTTGCTCACTCTCTCTCTCTCTCTCTCAAACAAATAAAATCTTTATAAAAAAGAGAAAATTTTCAGGTTTGTGAAAGGGTCAGGGTGAGAGAAAGGGAAGCCTTACCTTCACAGTTTCTAGTGATAATCTGGCAGAAGATAGGATTCCAGCCGTTCATTCTGGTGAAAGGATGAGAGTTGGAACCATTGCCCTGAAAATCCGAGGTGCCTGACTCAAGCAGCATCCTGGAATAGTGGGGAGAATATGAAACAGAGAATCAGAAATTATAGATTCATCCTCACCTGACACATATTTAACTCTCCTAACTCTCCTGGACCTCCACTGTTAAACTAAAACCCTGGGTAATCTCTATGGGCTTCTTGAAAGTCTAAGGTATAAATGGATGGTTGTCAATAGTAGCTATTATTATTCTTATCATAGTTTATTTATAACCCAACTCCTTACAAAGTGTTTGAGGTCATGGCTTCAAAAAGCACTTCATCCATAACTGGATTCAATAAGTAGATAAATGGGTCAAAGGAAGAATAGCTCATAACAATAACCACCAGTGCCCTTCTGCTGATACTAAGGCAGTCTGAAGAACAGGTTGGACAAGCTTTTATGCAGTGAAACTTCTGGGTCCACTCGACCTTTTATGACCATGGCCAGTTGAGGTTCCAAAGCCCAATTCTGTACCAATCCCATACCAATTGATTTTGGAGTGTTTTCAAACAAATCATTGCCAACAGCCTGTGGTAGCCATAAGATAGTTTCAGTGAAACAAACACAGGTTACTTAACTCCAAGTCATTTAGCTCCTTATAAAAATCAGATGATTAGTGAGAAAAATGCAACTCTGGATAATGGAATGACTTGATTCCATATGGAGAATTGACAGATACTTGCCAATTAAATATTGGAGGCCACCTGTTAAAAGTGATTATTTTGGTTTTAGAATAATTAATTTTGACTCACTTTTTAAAAAATGAAAATCACATGGAAACTCAGCTACTGTTGGTTTGCAAATTAGCCCCTGCACAAGGAGGGTAAGGAGAGACCAAAGAAAGAAGCAGACCACGCCAGATTGGTAGGTAAGCAAGGGAACTTACTTAGGAGGCTTGTCTTGGATGGCTGAGACAAATAAATCCCCACACTCACCTGCCAGAATTTTTTTTTAAGATTTTATTTATTTATCTGAGAGAGAGAGCACAAGCAGGGAGAGCCACAGAGGGAGAGGGACAAGCAGACTCCCTGCTGAGCAGGAAGTCCGGTGCAGGGCTCGATCCCAGGACCCTGGGATCATGACCTGAGCCAAAGGCAGAAGCTCAACCGACTGAGCCACCCAGGCGCTCCCAACAACTACTATTTTTAACTTTATTCTCTGCTATTTAGGATGGTCATTGCCTTGGAGCCAGCATGTAACTGTTGTAACTACCTGATCAGATCAACTTTGATGAGCATAGACAGATAGTGACACCAGATCATTTAATTATCCATCTGAAAACAGTGAAACAGGGAATGTTTAGCTCTCTCTATTTGGTAGCAGAGAGCTACACTTCCTACTTTTTAAGCATTGCCTTCAAATCATTAAGATGACAGAGAAGGAACCTGAAACCCATCTCCTTTTTAAATACCTCTCATTTGATATCCAGTATGTTCACTAATAAAACTGAATCTAGGTGAATTCACACATAATCAGTTCCTCTCCATAGAGTGGTTATCAACAAGAGTTGCCAATCTTCTGCTGCATCTCTGAGTTTCTAAAAAGATGTCAGTGTGTACCAAGCATCAGTTGCGGGAGAGCCCACTTGCTCCTCGTATGGCGCACCAAAATTTACAATTTGTCAAAAAAAAATAACTGGCATGAAATTTGGCAAAAGTCTTTAACAAATTGATATATTCATAATTTGCTGAGACCATAGGATTTTCTCTTTCTTTCCATATTCCAGTTTTATTGAGATAGCTGACATGCAGCACTGTGTAAGCTGAATGTGTATAGCATAACGATTTGACTTACATCTATTGTGAAATGATCACCACAAGGAGTTTAGTTAACATCCATCTCCTCAAAGAGCTAAAAAAATTTTTTTCCTTGTGATGAGAACTTTTAGGATTAACTCTCTTAGTAGCTTTCAGATACCATACAGCAATGTTAACTATAGTCATCATGCCACATACTACATTCTCCGTACTCATTTATCTTATAACTATTTAAGTTCATACCTTTTTACCACCTTCATGCAATACTCCCACTCCTCAACCCCAGCATTTGGAAACCACAAATCTGATATTTTTTCTATGAGCTTGTTTGTTTGTGTGTTTTAGATTTCATGTATAGGCAAGATTATATAGTACTTGTTTTTCTCTGAGTTATTTCACTTAGCAAATGCCCTCAAGGTTCATCCATGTTATTGTAAGTGGCAGGATTTCCTTCTTTTTTATAGCTGAGTAGTATTCCATTATATATGTCATATAAAAAATTACATATAATCATATATATAAATAAATCATATATATATATATCTAACATTTTCTTCATCCATTTTTCTGCAGATGAATTCTTAGATTGTTTCTTTCCATGTCTTGGTAATTGTAAATAATGCTGCAATGAACATGGGGATGCAGTTATCTCTTCAACATAGTGGTTTTATTTCCCAGAAGTAGAATTTCTGGGTAGGATTTCTACCTTCAGAAAAGTGGTAGTCTCAGGGCACTTGGGTGCTCGGTCAGTTGAGCGTCAGACTCTTGATTTTGTCTCAGGTCATGGTCTCAGGGTCATGGGATCAAACCCTGCATCGGGCTCTATGCTCAGTTTGGAGTCTGTTTGAGATTCTTCCTCCCTTTCCTTCTGCCCCTCCCCCTGCTTGCACTCTCTTTCTCTCTCTCAGTAAATAAATAAAAATCTTTTTAAAAATATTTTATTTATTTATTCATTTAAGAGAGAGAGTGAGAGAGCATGTGCATGACAGCAAGCTGGGGTGGGAGAGGGACAAACAGACTGAGAACTGAGGGTGGAGCTGGATGTGGGGCTCTATCTCAGGACCCCGAGATCATGACATGAACCAAAATCAAGAGTCAGAAGCTTAACCAACTGAGCTACCCAGGGGACCCATAAATAAAATATTAAAAAAGAAAAGAAAAGTGATAGTCTCTACTTTTGGCCCCTGCAAGGTACCATTGGGGGGCACACTCATAGAGTTAACAAGGGAAAATGAAAAGTCAGTGATCAAGACATACCAAATGAATGAATTTAATGAAATTCTAGCTGCAGAGAGACAGGGATTCTACAAAACTCTGCCATTTCTTTCATGAGAAAAACAACCTTTCTAGATGCCAACAAAGACTGGCACTTCTATAATTGTGTTCACTGTTTGCCACATTCATAATAAGAAAGAACATATTGTAGAATCTGGTCTCATTCTTTTCTAATTACCCAAATCATGTCTTACTATCAAGAGCATTACATTCGAATTTTATGAGGGCTGTAAAAAGCTTATAGCACAACTTAAATGAAATAATCACCTGCATGAGTATTCCCAAATTCTGGGTTTTTCCTATGTTCCTGTTCTCACCTGGTCAAGAGTCAGTTTAGCTTTTTGGCAGTCTTCAGACAAAGGACTAGGAGGATGAGCCACATGATGAACAATAGTCTATGTGCCAATTTTAGTTTACCAACAATATACGGATACAACATCAGATGGGGACATGTTATCCACTGTGTGCTATGGACTGAATGTTTGTGTCTCTCCTTACCTCCCCCACCCCAGATTCATATGTTGGAATCCAATCCACAATGTGATGGTGTTAGGGGGTGGGGCCTTTGGAGGGTGATTAGGTCATGAGGATGGAGCCATCCTGAAAGGGATTAGTGCCTTAAAAAAGTGGCCCCAGGGAACTCCCCTGCCCCTTCTGCCATGTGAGAATATAGTAAAAAGACAGCCATCTGTGAACCAAGAAATGGGATCTTGGCAGACACTGAACCTGCCAAGACCTTGATCTTAGAATTTCCAGCCTCCAGAACGGTGAGAAATAAATTTCTGTTGTTTATAAGCCACCCAATCTATGGCATTCTTCATAGAGGCCTGAATAGATTAAGACACTGAAACGTTAATGATGAAGTTTTTAAAAGTTCCTAGTCTGAAAAGGTCACTAATGGAGTTTAAAAAATTCTCATCACATTCTATTTTTCTAAACATTTTAAGTCTTATCCAGTCATATGAAAAAAACATTATGGTATATCTCTCTTAAGGATTAGTGAAGGGAACACTTTTAGAACACTATTGTGTTCTACTTGGTTTTAAATAGCCATCCTTAATATGTTGGTAAGCAAAGAGGATAACCATAATATAGTCTATAATGTTGGTCCACCAGGAAGTGACTCAAAGAAAATTACCTCCAGATTTATCTTAGGTGCTACCATTTAGGACTTTTGCATAGGACATTTCACACATATTACCGCATTTAATTCTCATTTGCATAAGGTGATTTTACAGATGAGGAAACTGAGTATAGAAGAATAATGATGTTTTCCAAATTTAGTACATATAAGCCATGTCTGATGTAGTCTTTTTAGGATAGGAGAGCATTTCTTTCTTTTTTTTTTAAGATTTTATTTATTTGAGAGAGAGAAAGTGAGTGAATGAGAGAGAGCATGAGCTGGGGGAGAGGCACTTTGAGAGGGAGAAGCAGACTCCCCACTGAGGAGGGAGCCTGACTCGGGACTAGATCCTAGGATCATGACCTGAGCAGAGGCAGACACTCAACCAACTGAGCCACCCAGACACCCCAAGAAAGCATTTCTTAATAATTATTTCATTCAAAGTTAATGTTAAAGCTTTCATTATCTTGGTGGTTTATGGTTTATAGAAATCTTTAAGAAATACGTTTAAACAAGGTAGACAAGAGACATCCAAACAAGGTGGATTAGAGACATTTAAGGAAAAATTATTTAAGTTAAATCACATATGTTCTCTCTTTTGAATAGTGAGTGGTATTGTCTTTCTGTTGGTTGAAATGGTTACCCACTTCTGTTTAAGATATGACTGAGGTAATTTTACCCCCAAAAATCCAAGTACAATGTACCAAGAACTGGTTTCATGTTTCCTATGATACAGCTTGATTTCTAATTTCATAATTTATCTTCATTTTCATAAGTAATATTTCCCTTGAACTTGCTCCCAAATGGAATTGCAATTATTATATGAGTTTTCAATGAGTTGATTTTCATCTAAGTCTGGTATCTCAGAGAAAATTGCTTTGCATTAAAAATGTTGGGGCAGATCGACTCTTTGCCTTTCAGCAACTATTTGGCAAAGCTCTCACCTTCTGAGTCCCCACAGGACAGTCTCAAGAGCTGAACATGTCTTGCACATGATTTGATTTTAGGAATGTGAGAGCCTGACTTTCAACAGGTCAAAACCTAACTTAGGGATCATGATCATGTCTTTAAAGTATGTATCAGAAAACCCTTCAAGAAAAGAAAAATGATACATCAAAATCTCAAATACATCTGGGAAACGACATACTCTACTGTACTTTCCATATGGTGAGTGAAAGAACAAATTACATTATTGATTAACATATTTCATAGATGGATTTAATCTGTTCAGTACTTCTGGAGGAGGTTACTACTAAATAGTTCTCTATCAAATAGCTGGAAGACACAGAAATTACACATGTCAGTTGATCACAGGTGCCACTTTTTAGGACAGCCTTGAAGAAAACGAAGAACACCACATGGATTTCATGTACTTCTATGAAAACCACTCAGCTTTTTGCTAACTACCAGAGACTGAACCAGTAGAGGTGTATTTGGTAATGTCATAAACTTTCTCCACTAGAAATGTTGCCATCACTTCTATGACTCTGGAAATCTTAAACCACAAGGTACCAAACTTCAGACAAAGCCTCTGACTTTCAAGCCTGCCCAGTGCCTCACTCATAGGTTGGTACATGTGTTGTTGTTGTTGTTGTTTTCAGACACCTCCAATACCTCAAGCCCTCCCTCTTTCTCCCAGTTTGTTGCTTACTTCATTCTCCAGTGGTCTTGATGATGTGGTCATTATACCACTTTCCTCCTTTCGTGGTCAGCATGCTGGGCCCTCAACCTTTTCCCCTCATCTGGCCTGCAAACCCTCAATTATGGATCAGACTACCTATAGGCCAATTTTTTTTTTTTTTTTTTTTTTTGATTCTGGGCCACTGGCTGTGCTGGAGGATATCACTCAACCATAGGACTCTCCGTTTGGAATCCCAAACTCAACAATATATAAAAGTTAATGCTCTTATCCTTCTCCTGGGCCCCAGTGCAATGTTAATGGATGGTGTATTGCCCAATCAGTTTACCATTCCTTGTCTACAACATCTGCCCATTCACTGAGTCTTGATTCTCTCATTACCTTGCACTAAACTCTTACAGTTCTCTGAATGCATAGGCTTTTTTTTTTTTTTTGCTTTTTAATATTTTTCTTCTGTGCTTAGAGTGCCTTTATCAACTTTTTTCATTCACAAAACCATGATATTTTCTCTAAGACTCAGCTCAGATGCTACCTCATCCTGAATCCTGACTTGTTCTTCTTCCTTTACTCTTGGGTTCTCTTAGGAGATCAGCCACCAGCACCAGTCAGTTGTGGCCACAGAGCCTTGTAAGTCTGAGTTGGAGGAAGAGGGGGAGGGATATTTTACAAGTGGCTTAGCAAGAGGTCAGGTGGTCCCAAATTCAACCAAGATGGCCAGTCTCTTTCTGAAAAACATTACTGTATTCTAACTGATAGGATGAAAACTATCATTTTTGCAGCTGTAGTGGAAAAAGTCTGAAGCAAATTGCAAAATAATGAAGAGATGATGATTTGCACGAAATACAGAAAATGGAAAACAAAAGATTTTGTGTGCCTTTTGAAGACTGCCCAAGATAGAAGTGTCCTGATGCTCATAAATACCATGTCTCATAGTAATATGGTTACCAGTCTAGACATTCTTACAGGGGATACAGTGTCTGTAAGCTAGCTAACATGAGTATTCTTGGCTGCTCCATTCCTATTTTTTACTGTAAGTTAATAAATGTACTGCACAATCTCTGTATAGTATTGCTTTGTAGTCTTCAAGAACTATTTTCATATCCTGACTTTCTGGCTGACTTTGGGCCAGGTTATTGAATATCCCAGATGCTCAGATTCTTCGTCTGGAAAGCAGAGATAAAGTACCTTCCTCAGTGTTGTTATGGAAATTAAATTAGCAATACATCAAAAGCACTTTCCATAGTGACTGGCACATGGGTAGTACTCAGTGAATGCTAACTCTTTATTATGAATATTATTATAGCTTTGGGTAATTCCCAGAAACTTCTTTAGCCATGGGTGACCCTTTTCTTGGTGTGACGTCAGGCAAATAAACAAATGTATGTGTGTGCATGTGACATCATACAAATAATTGTCTATGTGACATCAAGCCAATAAACAGACTTTGTTCAGAAATGGTGCCATTGACAATTATTGCTGATTGATTTGTATAAACAATATTTCCTGGTGAAATAAATCATTTAACTATGGGTCTGTGCTGTTCCTTAAGTCCCAGGACCCCCTAGTGTTGTAGACATGATGGGAACTCCATAAAATATAAACTCTCCTTGATTTATTGCTCAGTCAGCCTTCTGGATCACTGGTCAAAGAAAATAAAAATATCAGTTTATACTCTCATGTTCAGAATTTCCACCCTGAATCTTTCACTGAAAATCAGACTTTTATGAATGTTGACAAAAAAAAAAGTTAAAAATGAGGCAAAGTGTAGTTTATCCTTCATAGGACATCTGTTAGTTGTCACTGAGCCTGGGTCTTTTACATCCTAGCCAGGTGGATAATGAATTAACTATAGAAAATAGTCACCAAGACACTTCACAGAACACTAAGTAAGAGAACAATCTCTGGAGTAAACTCGTAGGGAGTTGCCTTCTTCGCTTCCTAGCTCTATGATCCTGAGCAAGATACTTCATCTTACTGTGAAATGGGGATGTTAAGAGCTATAACCTTGGAAGGGGAGAAAAATGGAGCCAAGAAGAGAGAAAAGAGTGTCAGGTGGTCAGGGGATAGTGGAGGAATTTTAAATAAGGTAGTCAAGGAAGGCCTCAGTAAGAAGGGGACTAACGAGGGTGAAAGAGGATGGGAGGTGGAGAACACGTATCTCAGGAAAGAGGGTACCAGGCAAAAGGAACAGAGCATGTTTGAGGCCCTGAGGAGAGAGCATGACCCATAAGACAGAGAAATACAGTGAACATTCAGAGATGAACTCAGAGAGAGCATGGAGGGAAAATGTGTGGGACTGTGGTAGTCAGTTTGAGTAAAGAGGCAATGGAAGGTGGTGTGGGTTTAATGGTATCCTCCAAAATATATGCTGAAGTCCTAACCTACTATGGGACTGTGAATATGACTTTATTTGGAAACAGGGTCCTTGCAGATTAAATGAAGCTAAGATGAGGTCATATTCATCTAGGGTGGGCCCGAATCCAGTGACTAGTGTCCTTATAGGAAAAGGGAGAGTTACACATAGACACACACAGGGAGGGAACCCCACATGAAGTTGGGAGCAGAGATTAGAACAATGTACCTACAAACCAAGGAATGCCATGGATTGCTGTCAACCACCAGAAACTAGGAAGAAGTGGGGGTGGGAGGGGATCCTCCCCTAGAGTTTTCAGAGAAAGCGTGACCATGCTGACACCTTGATTTTGGACTTAAAGCCTTCAGAATTGTGAGGCAATACATTTCTGTTGTTTCAATATCTGTACGGTTTCAATAGTCAGTGCTTATTTGGAGTCTCACGTGTGTTTGCCGTCAGACGGTAGCAGGGCTGGACATCCAAGATGGCTTCCTCACTCACTTGTCTGGGGCGTGGTCTGGATGGCTGGAACAGCTCAGGCTGGGCCTTTCTCTTTCTCTATACATGTGGCCTCTCACATGGCTGTCTTGGCTTCCTCATAACATGGAAATCTTAAGGTAGATTCTTCTCACATGTCTTCTTACATGACAAGTGACTTCCTTCAAAACAAGTGTTCCAAAGAGACCCTTTGCGGTAGAACCTGCGAGGTTTTCTACATGCTAGCCTTAGACGGTCAGCCTGGACTCAAGGGGAGGGGACTATGCCTGAGTTGCATGCCAGGAGGCATGGTTCATCAGGGTGACCATCTTCAGAGACTAGCTACCACGGTGGTGTACTTGTTGAGAGTGACTGAAACAGTCAACCTCTCTTCTTTCTGCCCCACTCCTAGTCGAGTAAAACATGCACACGCTTCAGGTCAGACATGCTTTAGTTCTTACATTTTCATAAGAGCTAGGAATATCTCTAGAGAATGGAAATGTGGAATCCCAGAACTAGAGCTAGAATCCCAGAACTCACAAAGATCAGTCCTCCATACCTTTTAGGAAACATAGAGAAAGCCCTTGATGGAATAAAGACACTTTGCATCAATTTGAGTGCTATTTTCCCACTGACTTTATTATAAGACTGGAGGGGAAAATTGGAAAATACTTGCCATAAAGAACATAAAAGTATAATAGAGAATAGGGAAGCACAAAATATATATATGGAAAAGGTAGCTTCTTACTAAACATTTTAAAATAGTATAAAATTTTAACACTTGAGAAATACCCTACCTCCCCCAATGTTTAGCTCATTGCAGCAATCTTTATAGACTTAGAAATCTGATTATTTTTCACTAGTTCTAAACTAACTTAAATTTAACTATACATTTTTGTATGTCATTCTAATTTTTTAAAACGGTTTTGATTCCTTGAGCCCTCTAACCTCCTTCTGGATGGCTTCATTTAGTATAACCTTGATGTTAGTCACAGAATTCCCTGATAGGAGGAAATAATAGCACCAAAAGCCGGTGACCAAAATGTCCACATCTGGATTCAGCAATTGCAATTCCATCGATCCCATGTTGACTAAGGAACACGATGTAATGGATGGCAAGATACTTTGCTGCCTGAGAAGAGTGAAGCACATTCCAAGTACAAACTATTCTATTCTCAAACTGAGTATATATTTTGCAGATGATGAGCCAATCTTCAGTGTCATTAGGATTTTAAAGTGGTATCTGCACATGTGTTCACAATTTTCATATTGTGGCTGATTGCTATGTTTTAGGTAAACATATGCTACCTAGGATAGAGAGTACCCCTGGTAGAGTGGCAGACCCCGCTACTCCCTATGTATTAGCCACTCTTCCTTTTTTTTTTTTTTTTTTTTTTTTTTTACTAGGAGAATTCCAGTTTTACCCAGGGCAAAGTGCCTGGGTAAAAATACTTCATGTCTCAGCCTTCCTTATGGCTAGGGTTGGTCATGTGATACAGTTCTGGCAAACGTGTGCGGGTTTTGTTTTGTTTTGTTTTTGGTAAAAATACCTTTCTGACCTTTCTGCATCAAAGGTCAAATCCTTGTTAAGAGAAAGACCTTCTCCTCTTTTCTGCCTCTCCTTATTCTTGGCTGGACTTAAGAGAACCAGAAGTAAAGCTTACATCAAGCAACCATGAGGTACGTGTGGACTTCTTGCAATAGGAGGCAAATAAACCTTTTCTTTCTTTAAGCCACGCAACAGCTGTGTTTCTAATGTTGGCAACAATCTATATTCCCTGTATGTATATAGATGTGAAGCAGTAGAAATAAGTGCATTTCTAAGTTGATTCACTAATTCCAGATAAATGAAACCCCTTTAAGCAAAGTGTTAAGCAAAGTGACACACACAGACTCCACTATAGTCTGCCATCCTGCTCAGTCTCGTTACTCCCGGCTTCCAATATTTGCTCCCTAAAATCCATTCTCAAAACACAGCAAACAGAACAACCTTTGAAAGAAGATTAATCAGGTCATGCCACTCTTCTACTTAAAATTCTAGTGCTTTTCTACAGCAATTAGAAAAAAGGAAATCTCTGAACCCCTACAAAGCCTTCCAGGTCTGGCCTCTGGATGCTCTTCCTTTCCTTGACCCGGCTCCTCCCTGCCTCTCTGACCTCATCTCATATTCCAAGACCACTGGGGGAGACCAAGCGGGCTGTGCCTGGCCCATTGCCAGCGGCTGCCACCCACAGTAGTTCAGGGAAGTAGGAACAGCTATTTCTAGCTGACTTGTAGTACTTCTAATCTTTCTGAGGCTAAGATTTATCATATTTTTCTTTTGGGCACAAAACAAAAATGTAAATGGCCACTGCCTATCTCTATATAATGGTTTATATTAATGTCATTTTAAAATATCCATTCATAGTTCATATGGGACCAAATTCTGAGGTGACATGATAAAATTAGGTAAAATTAGGTGCATAAATGATCCACTTGAAACCTTACACACAGAGCAGTAGATAGTTTTACCCTTTGCAGTACCTCCTTATATTCCTCCCAATGTGCAGGGCACACATCCTTTTTTCTTTGTAAGGAGGTTGCCTTTGCCATTCAATAACATAATTTAATTATTTAATTAAGCCATTTTAGTCCCTGAGAAAAGTAGTTTGAAATTGTTATAGCCTTTATGTTTCTGTAGTTAATACAACAAGCCTCGATTGAAACAATCCTCTCTTTGGCAGCCCAATGGGAGTTGAAACAGACATCTGTTTCCTGCCCAATTGACTCTTTACAGAAACCAGGTAGTTTCTGTAATTTGCCAAAGTCAGGCATCCTAATTCAAGTTTGTTGAAACCATTTTCATTTCATAAATGTTCTTTCTTACCCAGATTTTTCATGGCAAAATAAATGCATGTCAAGCATTGGGATGGTGATTTTTCAGTTTTCCCTCTGATTGCAAAGCAAATTCTCTAAATAATCTGAACTCTCAGGACCAGAAACTCTTTCCTACGGTCAAATATACCAAGCTGGGAGAGGCGAGGAGAGCAAGAAAGCTCTGTGACATGACCCGTTTCAAACTGTCTAGAGGGAAAAAAACCACTAAAATTGATCAAAATCTTTCACTTCCCCCTTTTATTCTCAGCCTGTTTGAAGAAACTTTTTTTCTCCCTCAAGAGAAAATGCCTGGTCTTCCTCCCTTCTGAGTTTTAATTTCCAGATGTACTCAATGATGGTTTAACAAGAAGAGCATATGTTTTCATCATGAATTCAGTTCGAAAGGTCTTGCTACTCTGAAATGCAAAGTTGCCGGGTGACTATCTCTGACCAGCAGACTTTTAAAAGATGCTCCAGAGATAATCCTGCCCCCTTTTTAATCTTTCTTGTCATCCTCCCTTAATCAAGCACCCTTCATTGAAAGAAACTATATGCATTACGCACGTGTATGGCTTTGCGTTATGATTTGCACTTGTCCGTATGAGTCTTCCAATCAAGGGAAAAGTGTAGAGATTGGATATAAGTGATTTTGAAAGAAGGGCAATTTATTTTATCCACTCAGGGCTGAGGACTGCCTGTTTGATTACATCATTATAGGGCTAAATTTTTAGCAATTAACATTCATGTAAATTGAAGTGCTGTTGGAAGGATAGGACATTTAGTAATAAGGAATCATGGTTCATCTCCAAGGACCAGACCACTTGGCTGGCTCTTCAGTGCCACTGAAAATGAAAATGTCCTCCCTCCCCCACCATGGCAGCATCACCTGGGGACCCTTCTTCCCTCTGCATCCACAGAACCGGTTTTGTTGCTCGACCGCTCTTTACTCAGTACTTTCTATGTGTCAAGAAATAGTATGCCGAACAGGCTGCATACAGTGTCAGCTGATTTGTGGCTTCTCAGCCTCACTTTTCCACGGGCCACTGCTTCAGCAACAGTTCTGTGGCATCTGCCTCCTTACCGGGTGCAACCTGACATCTCCTTCTTTCAGGCCTGCAGGGAATCCCACTTGCTTTCTGGCCTGGAGCTTCTCTGATGTGGGATGTTCTCATAACTACAGAGTGAAAGGGAAGTTGATGCCCCATGGAGCCACTCTTGACCAAAGATGGATAGAAGATACTGCACTTTCCTTGTAGCTGTTGGGAAGACATCTTTGAGAACATTTTATAAGATTCCTCAGAAGTTGTCCACAGTTGTGGCTGACTCAATATCTTGTTCTAGTATCGGCTTTCCCTATTTCCCTGAGATCACTTCACAAATATTCCACCTGTTCATAAGCCTTCATCTCAGGCTTCACTTTCAGGAGAGACTAGGCTAAGACACAGAAATGACGTAGCTCAAGATTCACAGTAGCAGTCGGAGGAAGGTTCCCTCATCAGCCTTATTATTACTCCATGAGCTACCTGGTATCATTCCGAAGAATCAGTTGTTTGTTCAAACTAATCAGAATTGCTTTTTGTTGCTTAGAACCAAAAGAAATATGGATAGGGATATCGGTACTAACCAAAGCACATATGTATTTTTCCCAGGTGTAATTTGTCATGCTCTGTTTATTGGTTTAAATACCACACTTTGGCATAAGTTCTGTCTGTGTAAAAATAATGCTGTCTGCTGTATTGTTAGCTTCCACATAGCTCCTCACACTCTTAGAGCCCAGCTGTGTGAGGCCAGCCAGGACGAGACTGTGTTGCCTACTGGTTAAGCACATGGGCTCCTGAATTTGAATCCCGGCTCTGCTACTTCCTAACTTGGACAAGTTACTTCATCTCCCTGTGCCTTCGTTTTTCCATCTGTAGAGGAAGTGATGGCACTTATTTTACGGAGTTATTGCCAAGATTAGATAAATTAACATAAAAACTACTTTTGTAAATTTAGTAAAATTTCACTTTTATTTGAAAAGGAGTCTGTCTGACATGACTCATGCACCAAATATCTCTTCTAACTGAGCTTTCGTACTTGCTTGCCAATGCTAACTCCATTCTTTCTGGCCCTTTATTTCTCTCCCTTGTAGTTTGCACCCTCAGCCATGTGTTCACCAAAACCCCATGTCCTCTCCCTGCTGGCCACACATCTACTACGTGTCCCAGCCTTACAGTTCAGGTGGCCATGTGTCTGAGCTGGGCCAACGGCATTTGGGCAGAAGGAATGTACCTTACTTTTAGGCAGGGCCTGTGGACACCTCCCATGAGATCCTCTGAAACATTTTTTCCCATTAACCAGCCATATGCAGAGGATTCAGAGGGGATTGTGGTCCCCAGGGAGGGCAGCGTCATAGAAGGGGCCTGGGTCCCTGAATGACCCTATGGAATTCCACCTGCCAATCAGGAATATCCTCACTGATTTTATTGAGAAATGAACTTCTACGGGATTCAACCTGTGAGGTTTCAGAGTTTGTCACATCATTGCCTTAGCCAATATACTGCACAGGGTAGAGAACATGTCTGCCTTGTTCTTCAGTACAGTTCAGTGTCTGGCATGTGGTAGACACCTAAAAGATATTTATTGCACCAATTAATAAATACATATATACAACTTCTATCACTTATTTCTCTCTCATCTTAAAGGAAGACGTCCCCTTCTCCTGTGTAAAATAAATCCTTTCCTAATTCCCCAAGTATTCACATTCTAGAACCAAGGCTTCTCAAACTTTAATATGCCTATAATTCACCTGCAGTCAGTGAAAATGCAGATTCAGATCCAGTGGGTTTGGGCTGGGGCCTGAGATTCCA
This sequence comes from Callorhinus ursinus, assembly GCF_003265705.2. NCBI lineage: Eukaryota > Metazoa > Chordata > Mammalia > Carnivora > Otariidae > Callorhinus > Callorhinus ursinus. The sequence continues at coordinate 39,329,007 of NW_027397067.1, read as the reverse complement.
AATTTCTAACAAGCTTCTGGGTGAAGCTGGTGCTGCTCCTCGGGTCCACTTTGAGGAGCAGGGTTCTAGACAAGGAATCCATAAACTGTCTCAGAACCACCTGGGAATGTTTAAAATGCAACTCTTGGATTCCTATGTCCCTCTTACAAGGTCTGATAGGTAGCTCTAGTATAGGGCCCAGAAATCTGCATTTACTAAGCCCTGTAGAAGATTCTGACATAGATCATTTGGGAATCACACAATAAAAAGCACTGTTACACAGACGTTTTTGCAAAGAAGACATAGAGATGGTCAATAGACACATGAAAATGTGCTCAACATCACTCATCATCAGGGAAATGTAAATCAAAACTACAACGAAATACAACCTCACACCAGTCAGAATGGCTAAAAATCAAAAACACAAGAAACAACAAGTGTTGGCGAGGGTGTGGAGAAAAAGGAAATTTCTTGCACTATTGGTGGGAATGCAAACTGGTACAGCCACTCTGGAAAACAGTATAGAGGTTCCTCAAAAAGTTAAAAATAGAACTACCCTACCCTACCAGTAATCACACTACTGGGTATTCACCCCAAAATTACAAAAACACTAATCCAAAGGAATACATGCACCCCTGTGTTTTATAGCAGCATTATTTACGATAGCCAAATTATGGAAGCAGCCCAATTGTCCATGATAAATGAATGGATAGAGAAGATGTGAGACACACACACACACACACACACACACACACACACACACAATGGAATATTATTCAGCTATAAGAATAAAATCTTGCCATTTGCAATGCCATGGATGCAGATAAAGAAGTATAATGCTAGGCAAAATAAGGCAGAGAAAGACAGGGACACCTGGGTGGCTCAGTCGTTATGCGTCTGCCTTCGGCTCAGGTCATGATCCCAGGGTCCTGGGATTGAGCCCCGCATCGGGCTCCCTGCTCCGCGGGAAGCCTGCTTCTCCCTCTCCCACTCCCCCTGCTTGTGTTCCCTCTCTCGCTATGTCTCTCTCTGTCAAACAAATAAAATCTTAAAAAAAAAGAGAAAGACAAATACCATATGATTTCACTCATATGTAGAGTTTAAGAAACAAAACAAAGAAGCAAAGGAAAAAGAGAGAGAGAGAGAGAAACCAAGAAACAGACTCTTAACTATAGAGAACAAACTGATGGTTACCAGAGGGGAGAGGGGTGGGAGGTTGGGTGACATAGGAGATGGGGATTAAGGAGGGCACTTGTTGGGATGAGCACTGGGTGTTGTATGGAATTGTTGAATCACTACACTGTACACCTGAAACTAAGATTAACACTGTTAACTATACTGAAATTAAAATTAAAACCTAATTTAAGAGTGTTGTTATAGATCTTTGCTTCATCAACTATCATCTCTTTTGTCTGTGTTTTGACTTTTCCTTTTCTTAGGGAATTTCTGTAAGACACACGTCTCTTCTTTGTTTATAAACACTTATGTAGCACCTACGGTGTGCCTGGCACTATCCTCTGTGCTTCCCATATATCAACTCACTTATTCCTCACACAAAGTCCATCTTTAACTTGCAGATGATGTAAACAGAGGACAGTTGCTTGCCCAAGGGCCCCAAGGCAGGAAGTGGTAGAGTAAAAATTCAAACTTCAGAGTCCTTGCGCCCGAGCTCTTAGTCCGAGTTGTCTTCTGTCCCTGATGTCTTCACACCTTCTTGAAAACAGGGCAACTCAATGAACTCAGTTAGTTAACCTCTTCCAGGACTCTCTGTTGTCTTCTTTTGACAACTGGTCATATTATCTCCGCTGCTTTGCAAGGATGAAAACTTACTGAGTTCTGTTAGCTTTGAGTGCAACTGCTTTGGAGCTCATGTTAATATCTCTCATCATAATCAGTTGAAAAATGGAAAAACAGACTTCGCTTATTGCTGTGTCTATTTAATGTCAAATAAAGTAATTGCAATTCAGCAAGTTCCTAGGATACCTTCATTATGAGTGAAGCTGTCTGCTAAATGTTGGGAAGAACGCAAAGAGAAGTAAGACAACATCTTTGCCTTCAAGAAACCTCCAATACTGTTAGGAAGATAGGTATCTGTACAAAAAGAAATTTGGTATTAGGTAGCATATTTTCAGTTTATATAAGAAGGAAAAATAATGCTGTAGGACGTAAGGGGAAAAGAGTGAGCCCAAGCACAGATGGTGGGAAGTGAGACTGTGTTTGGGGAATGAGGATGCTTGCAGCAGAGGGCAGGTGTCTGAGGAAAAGACGGCTGTGCTGGTTGTGCTGGGGAAGGCTCGTGGTTTGGGACCAGATGTGGGAAGGTCTACCTGCTAACCAATGTGGAATTTATTATGCAGGCAATGGGTAAGCCATGTCAGGTTTTGTGTTTTTTTTTTTTTTTTAATTATTGGTTGACATAGTGAGAATTGTGCTTAAGGAGTTTTTTGTTTTGTTGGTTTGTTTTTGTGGGCTTTTAAAAATTTTGCAAGAGAAAAGACTTTTTTATTCATGTACTTAGGTGGATGTTCACAGAAAAAAAGTATCACTCGAGGAGGGAGTTAGAATTTGGGTCTTTTATACTATCTTAATAAAGGGGAGGGGAGGATGGGCACTTGAGGGAAAACAAGTGACTTAGGAAAGATAAATGGGCCCCTCTGAGAAGAGATGGGAGATGGGGTAGTTTTGTGACAATGTCTGTTAAGGGAATTCCTTATGCCGGTGCCAGCTTCTTGTGTGAAGTGATAGAAGTCAGTCTTCCCTGATTTTGAAACTCCCAGGGAGGGGACTTGTGACAGATGAGTTCTTCTGATGGCTCCGCAGATAAGGAGAGTTCAGAAAAACCAAAATACCCAGTGGTATATTCTGGATCCCTTCACTTCCAAAGAACATGGCTCTCTAGAAGGAAAATTAATGTGGATAAGCCATTTGATGTAGCAAAGTTTGGTTGTGGATTAGAATGGAAGGAGCTCTTGAAGGGAACATCATGTTTATGGGACATCTGCATAGCTTCAAATGTTCTCACGTGATAGATCATTAAATTAATTACATAAATTATAATAAAATTCATGATACATAATTCAATAATTAATGAAATTCTCACAATATCCAAAGAGGTAAATCCTAATATCTCTGTTTTACAGGTGAGTAAACCAGGGCTGATATTGCTTATTTGCTTAACATGCCCAAGATAACACAACCAGTAGGTATTAGAGGCTAGATTCAAATCTGGATCTGTTTGCGATTTTTCTGAAATACCTTGTTGAGAGTATATCAAGTAAACAAAGGAGGAAAAATGCACATGTACATGCCTTGACCCTGTTGATGGAAAACAAAGAGCATGTGCAGAGAAAGATTTAAAAATATTTATAGGATTTATGTGAGAAAGTTAAGACATGATTGATTTTTTTTCTCTTAATGTGATTCCAGTTAATTTAGACAATTATCTCAGTAAGTCATATTAAATACCTATTCATTTCATCATTTATGAAAAGTGCTTTGGGGCTGAAGATTTAAACATTTTAAAATATTCACTCTGAACACATAGACTGCCTATAAACTCAAAGAAAGTCTTCATGTGAAGCCATTGTAAAGGTTTTATTGTCCTATTCTTCACAGAATGCTATTAAAAACTGAATGTTTTTTTTCAGATGAAATGAATGTGATAGATGCCCTCAAAAACTGTTATTTATTCACAGGTTGGTTTAACAGTTATTTGCATCTTGCTAAGCTTCTGATTGTGTCACTTCTAGCACCTTATACTATTATTTAAGGGGAAAAAACAAGATGGGTAGTAAGGATATGACTACAGGAGCTCTTGAAATAAGAGGCTATTGTCTTATTACAGTTGCTATTATTTAACAACTATTGAGCCAGTTCTCAGCACGGGAAAAGAAGAAAAGAGGGAAATAATTTTTTCTTTCCAAGATGTGGGAGCCGCTCAGCAAAGGAGCCTCTGTCTTATTCATTTTCATAGCCCCAGTGCTTACCATAGACCACAGCACATGCTAAGTGATCAAAATCACTGGCTACTGGCTACAGATGGAGAAATCAAACCCTCAAATAGCTAGAGAACTTCCCATGTCTACACAGCTAGCAAGTGACAGAGGCACAGTTCAAACCCTAGTCTTTGGCTTTCAGTCCCATTATCCTTTCCACCCCCTATGCCACTCACCAAATCCTAATTGGTTGTCTTCAGTGGACCAAATCCTACATTGCTCACTAGGAATAGAGAGATGAAAGTCATGGCTCTGTCTGCCTGGGATTTGTAAAGCCAATGAGGAAACAGATAATAAACAACTGTGACACAATATGATTTGGGATGCAATTGAGTTATATATTAACAATAATAATTGCTAGCACTTAAAAAATGCTTACTGTTCAAAATGATTTTTAAGCCAGATTTTATTTAAGCTTCCAAACACTTTCAACAATACAGGTACTGTTATTATCCCCATTTTACAGACCAGAAGCCTTGCCAAGATTTGTAAGTCCAGCAAGTGCAGATTGACTATAGAGCCTATGCATTCTGTCTGGCTGATTCAAATGTCAGGTGGAGTCGCATCTGCTTGCAGTCACAGTTCTCTGTCATTGGAGTGGACATGGTGTAAGCCACTAGTTCCCAAATTGCTACATGTTAGAATCACCTGGAAAGCTTTTAAAAATCCCAATGCTCAGGTGACAAATCACGATTCTGGGGGTAGGAGCCAGGCTGCAGTATGTTTAAGATTTCCAGGTAATTCCAATAGACTAAATAGAGTTGAGAGCCACAGTTATAAAGTGCTATAGTAATGTCAGATTTTTTCCCCTTATCCCAATCTTTTCAAAGAGCTCATTTTCCAAAAGATCAAAATCAGAGACACATTGGACACACAATTTCAGTTAGCCCAGCTGTCCCTTTTGCATCATACATGGGCTTGGTACAGTGTTTGTTGAGTAGGTCTCTGATCAAGCAGATGGTTATTATTTCACAGGGTGGGCATTCAAGTTTAGTCTAGGGGTTGGTTATAGAAACAATGGTCAGGTTTTGTCCGAATGCCAAAGGCAGAAGGGAAAGGGAAACTCATTCCAGCATGTGGGCCCTGGGAGTCAGTTCAGGGGAACCTGCTGGAGGGAATGAATTGAGCGTTTATGGCGACCTCTGCCACCAGCTGCTGGTGTCAACAAGGCTTGAAGAGGTGGATTTGATTGTTTTGAAAAGAGGAGGTAAAGCAAAAGAAACCAATTATGCTGTAGGGCAAAAAAGCACGGAATTTGGAATTAGATCATGATTAGTAGTTCAGGACTGCCATGTCCTAACTTTATGACTTTAAGCATTTTTTTCAACCTCTCTCATTTTAGAATAAGATTAGTATGGGAATAATACTTTCCTAATAAGATAGTTGTGAACACTAAATGACACATAAAGTGGCTTATGCATATTAACACTTAAAAATAGTTGTTGCCACTGTTGTTACAGTTCTTGCATTAAACCTATGATTTTGTCTGATCCTTACTCACTCAGGTCATGAACTCCATACCCAGCACAAAGAGGTATGAGACTAATAATCTTCTGTGCCAAATTCTAATTTTTTCAAATGTAATCTCTACACCCAAAATGGGGCTTGCATTCATGACCCCGAGATCAAGAGTCATATGCTCTACCAGCTGAGCCAGCCAGGTGCACCTCCCCTCTCGCCAATTCTAATTTTTAAACAGAGATAGCTATGTTTCCTTTTATATCACAACCGAATAGGTACTTCCAGGTAAATTCTGAGTGGGTGCTTAGTTCTTATGACCATCTCCTTTTATTTTTTTAAAGTTTTCTTGAAAAGATTCAGTTCTTGGAAAGAGTAAGTATGGGATAAATCCAGAAAGGCTAGGATGCTTAGTATTGGTTGGAGAGAAATTATGAACATAAAAGCAAAGCCAGAGAGTCTGTGTTTGATTGTAACCTCAGAAGAAAATGAGCCTACAAGAGGTCCCAAAGACAATAGCAGAGATGAGACATGGAAACAAACAATGTGAGACCACCAGCTAAATATCCTAACTGGGCTTAAGAACTGGGGACACCATCCAAGATCTGCCTGTTCTGGTTAGCCTGGTTTGATGTTATGATTAGCATAAACCCCTCTCCTGACAAAGGCTGGTGGAGAAGATGGAACCCTATCTAATTGCTAACAAGGGATATTATCAAAACTCTACCCGATTGTTGTAACCTAAAAGAGTTTATGTTATGAGGTACATAGTCATCAAAAGACTCATTTTGGCACCTAGTTTTGAGTGCCATGCACCCTCCAAGAAAACTCAGCTAAAGGGGGTGATTGTTGGGATATATATGGAGTAAAAAGAAAAATCTTGAGAAGAGCCAAGAAGAGAAGACTCAAAGGTTTTGGGTCATGAAGAAGGACCCAAGGCATTATACTGGATGTCTAAGGATGTCAGAGGCATGGACCACCAGGTAGTGCTTTGTCACTAACATGATACAATCACCCTTTGTCTCCTTGTTTCTATCATGTGTACCTGGTACTTCCTTTTAAAATCATGATTTCATATATTTTAGGTCATCATGTCTTTTTCAGCTCTGTTATACATTGTGACTTCTAATAATGGCTCCCAGCACTGATGGGCAGATTACGAAGAGAACGAGGAAGAGAGAAAGAGAAAGTCTTTTTAGCTCATTCCATTTCTTTGAGTCAGACTCATAGGTCACTGGATTTCCCAGTGATTAGTTGCCATTAGATCAGGTATGCACTTCTGGTCTAATCAGCTGCGTTCAGGAAGAGGGTATTTTATAAAGTCCAATATTGCTGTTTAACCACCAGGGTCTTTCGTTAGGGGAAGCTTCCCTTTGAGAGAAATGTAAGTGGGGAAGGAAATATGACAAACACATTCAGCACTTTCTCAAGGCCTCATAATTAGATATAAATGGAATTTAAATTCTGACCCCTGAGGTTTAAGCACAGGACTCTTCATTACACCACAGCTTCCTCTGAGGTAAAAACCTAATGAATTACCCTTTGGTCATGTAAGTCATTTCCCTCCCCTTCCACCCGCATACACATGCATATACACATACACATTCACATAAACACATTTTTTCTCTCTCTCTCTCTCCTTTTTCTTCCTTTCTTCTCTTTCTCTCTCTTTCACACACACACTCAAGGCCACATGTTAAAACCTTTCCTGCCTAGAGTCCCACTATCTCTGGCATGGTACAACCATGTAGATTTATGATTTGGAGATTCTATAACTGTGCTGTTAGGGCCAAGGGTCAAGCAGTAGGTCTAACTCATCTGCTCTGTTAACCAATGGATGAGATGAGAGCCCATTAACAGTTGTCATAGGAGCAATTCCTCTATAGAACCTCTCAGGGTATTAGTGGTTGTCCTCATATAAATTTCAAATCATATAGAAAGAGATGGAAAACTTAACTGTGACCATTATGGAGACCTTTGACAGCGGGCAGCATTTAGGTCTGTCACTAACCCGTGGTCATCTAAATTATAAGAATGGCCATCCATTTTCTTCTTTTCTTTTTTTTTTTTTTTAAGATTTTATTTATTTGACAGAGAGAGACACAGCGAGAGAGGGAACACAGGCAGGGAGAGTGGGAGAGGGAGAAGCAGGCTTCCCGCGGAGCAGGGAGCCCAATGCAGGGCTCCATCCCAGGACCCTGGGATCATGAACTGAGCTGAAGGCAGACGCTTAACGACTGAGCCACCCAGGCACCCCCATCCATTTTTTTTCTACATGTAGCTCCAATACTCACCCCAAATTTCTTAGGGTCATTAATGGTTTTTTCTTGAAAAATGAAAAGATAGAAAAGTGAAATGTTTTTCCTTCTTTTCCCAAGGCCATGATTATGAATATTTTATTTTTGACCCAAAATAAACTTGCAGGTGTGAAAAAAGATAGTAATGTGTCCAAAGCAATGGAAGATGAGATTTTGAGTTAGTAAATGAGCAGTTATTCCCTGACATTCCTCAAAAGAAAGACATCTTTTAGGGGTTATGAGAAATCTAATGGTTTTTGGAAAATCCTTGGCAAATGTCTAAAAATATGTTTCAAATGTTTTCAGCTCAAACAAATTAAAAACATATTTTTTTCCTGGCACTTTCCTCCTTCATTTTAAAGGATATGTGTATTTTTTTCAGGGAAATTTTAGGCATGTGGCTCTAATTTTCACTTAACTCATCATGATATTGTTTCATAAGAGCTATTCAATGACTTAAAAATCCTTATGAGTACTTTTTTCTTTTCTCTCTTTTTTTAAAATAACCCTTTAAAAACCTTTATTCCTTAGAAATAGGAAGTCAGAGAAATCAGAGCTGGAAAAGGACAAGTAAGTCCCGCAAGGTTTTTCCCTGACAGGATAGGATCAACCCTGCTTCATTTTCTTTAAGTGATACGTAACTCCCTGAAGTCAAGTACTTTTCTGGAAAGACTGTCCCAGCTGGAAGGGGACTTCTTTCATTATGTGTCATGGATTGGCCCTCTTTTCACACCTGCAGTCATTAGGACCCTCACTGGCCTCTTAGATGATCTCCCATCAAGTCCTTGCCAAGGGCACCCCATTACTAATGGCACACTCTTTGCCCGTTCTACAGTTTCCATGTTGCTTGCTCTTGACTCCTATCCAAAGAGTCTGTTATGTATACAAGAGGTGGGATGTGCTGTCAATACCCATCTCCCATGACATTGATTTCTGTAAGAGATTCATACCCCTTGGCACTCACATTCTATGACATTTACTTAGTTCTGGTATTCTCTGTTTTCCTTGTTGTTGCCTCTGAGTTTTAGATATTTGATACGAATTCTGTTTCTAACAATATTTGGAATAAAATAACACTATTTGTACCAGTATTGACATACTTATATTATGGCTACATCTCCTAAAACCATGATCATTATTTTCACTCTTCTCATTTTTAAAGAATTTATTTTTGGCAGTCCAGGGTAATTCCAACATTCTCCACTGCATTGTCTCCAACACCTCCACCCAGAGTGCTGCCTTGTATATACAAAATGCAAAACACTTACTGTCTCCATTGCTTTTTTGGAATTGAACTTAATCCTGCCCTATGAAATGCATCTCACGTCATTTCATTGTTGTCCTACAACGTAGGTGTGTCTCACATGGGGGTTATTTTTCTACCTCCCTTTATCACCCAAAGTACCCAGTTTGGTAATAGGCAAAAAGCTAAGGACTCAATCACCATTAATCAAATGAATGGATAAACATTATTCTCCGCAGGATTTTGGAAGCTGCAGTAATATGGATATTCGAGTCAGGTATATCTGGATTCAAATTCCCTCTCAACTCTTTAGCTCGTCTGTGTTATTTAATTTCCAAAAGCCTCAGTTTTTCCATCTAGAAGTGGAGCTATTATAAATGGCAACAGTAATAGTAGTAACAAAGATGACATGCTTAATGTGCCCTAGTCTAAATATTCAGTATGTATTAATTCATTTAATCTTCATGAGAATCTTGTAAGTTAGATACTGTTCTTATTCTCATTTTCAGATAATAAATTAAGTCACAGAACAAGTAAGTGACTTGAGCAAAGCTCCCTTATAGAATTCATACAAGGATTTAATAAGGCAACATACGTAAAGCCCACCACAGGGCCTGACACACTTTAATTACCAATGTGTATCAGTTCCTGTCCTTCATCTTGCCCATCCAATTCATTCGTGAAGCTGAGGGCTTGTTGTAGAGATCAAATAAAACAATTGAGATAGGATTTTGAAAAGAAAAGAATTTTGTATTTAAATTAACTAACATTATTAACACTATTTCTCATCAATCAGACGTCAGACCTATGACCGAGGAACTCTAGTTTTATAATAGCAAAATGAAGACTGCAAAATGTATTTTTAAAATACGATTCAAATTTATGACATCACAGTTTCTACTCATAATGCTTAAGAGCCACTTTTTTTTTTTTAATAAAAAATCACTTATCTAGTGCCCTCTGACTGGACTTGGTATTGTGGGATCTAGAAAGGATTAATCTTTCTTGCCCTAGTGGCATTGAAAATTTGAAGGGAAGAGTCAAAAGTTCTTAGGTTCACCATGAAATCAAGATACGCAATCATTCTTTTCAAAGTGTTTGTACTTGAGGTCTGAAGGAGACAGATCCAAGAGATGGGGAGATAAAGACCTTTACTGGACACAAGGCTAATCTTAGCACTGTTTTAGCATATTTTTGTCTTAGGAGCAAATTTATAATTACTTTGTGTTTCAGCTCTTTTTAAGTCAAGTCATCTGTATGTCATAAAGTCACTTTGAAGTAAATTCACATTTTATCTCTCCCTGTCTTTCCATGTGTATTTCATTTTCTTTAACCACTGGTTTTGAAATCCCTTTGCCTAAAGCTTTTACGTTTGTTTGGGGGAGAGCTTCCCACACACACCCTCTAACTTGTCTTCTAGGCAGGGCTATGTCCCCAGTGTCTTGAACAGTGACTGATGATTAATACAAGTTAAAAGATTCGTCTCCAAATATTCAATTCTTTGCAACAATGCACTCATTGTCCTTCTCATGGTACAGGTTTCATGAGCCTGTGCATCTTACTCTGTGTGCCTTTATTACTCCTTTTCTTCCTCTCTTTCCAGAAGACAAGAGGTGAGTTTAATGGTCCCAGGAGAGGACAGAAGGAAAGGCATTAAGGTAGAAAGGAGGAAGAAAGAAAGGAGTGCAGAAGCATGCAGAGGGCCTTGCCTCCACTTCCCAGGATGCTGCAAACTTCTGGTCTGTTAACAGCATATCTGCGGAGATAGCAATAAACAAACAACAACAGCCAGAAAAATTGACCCTCCAAAACCAAAACCAAACCAAACAAATGCCAAAGTTTGACCAACACAGATATCAAGCAAGTTGGGAGATTTTTTGAAACTTTTAAACCCTCAAAAGTTTTGCACCGCTCAATGGCCCCTGGGGAATGATTACTGGTTAGTTCTCATTTTTTATTTTCATTTAAACAATCTTTCTTTAAGCACAGAAATCATGGCTTATATTTCTTTCTTTGTAATGTTGGGGCGTGGTACAGGGTAAACTTTCGTTAAATGCTTATTTGCTAAATGAACAAGTAAACTTTCTTTTTCCACAAGAAAAGTTACTGACAATTATCATAGAAAGAACTGAAACCTATATCTAGAAAGCAAACTCTTTTTTCAAGGGTTCTAAACATAGAATCCTTATACTATTTCCAAGATACTGAAGAACATGTGTAAATAATGAGATATTGACATTTCTTCTATTTATATCAAAAGCAAAAATACATGTTTGATACCTAAAATAAAATTGGAAATAAATAAACTTCTCAAAATGAAGAGGAAGAGAAAGGGAAATGTAATCAGTGGAAAGCCCAAGAGGAAAAGCTCTCATTTATGGAAAAATATTAACCTTACTCTATGCATCTTTCATACCAATTATTTGGCAAATATGTATAAATCCCCTCATGATCCTTTTTATTTCGGTGTCTTCTTTTCTAACTTTTCATATATTTGTTATTTTCTTCCCAACTTTATCCTAAGCTCTTGAGAGCAGAGACTATTGAATGTTTTATCACATACACAGCACTTTTTTTATACAGTGTGTTGTGACTCTGTATGTTTCTGTGTATATGTATACAGAGATATTTTTTAAATCTCATTTTAGGAAAGGTGAACACCAAGAGGAAAAATCAAGAACCACTGATGCAGGTGGTATAATCTGTAGGTGGCATAATCACATATACAAATCAATGGTGTTTACTTGCATGTTCATACATATTAATAGTGCTTTATGTCTTAACTGCTCCTATATACCTGGCCTTTTATGGAAACGTGTCCATTTGTAGATGGGCACATCTATCTACAAATGATTGTTTGTGTCCAACTTTAGAGAGAAATTTAGAGGCATTCAAAATCAACTATAGTGTTAGTATACTTGAAAGACAGTTTCAATGCCTTTTGAAGGCACTTATGACCCGAGTCTTTCCTACTGGCAACAGTACGTTGATGATCTTTTGGATCTGGACACTAGCTTTTGACTCTAAGAGCTGAGGTTACTGAAATCAAAGTTTGCTGAGCACCCAGTGTTTACTCTTAAATTGATCATTATTGTGTTGCACATCATCCAAGATAACCATTTATCTTTGAATGTTTTTTGGTTATGTTAGTTTTTAGTTATTGTCCCCTTTTCTTGTGCATTTAATGTTGGAAAGATGGGAAGGCATGGTCCATCATAGAAAAAAAAATCTTACTAATAGAAGATTAAGCACATACCAAGAATCCAGAGAATGAATTTAAAATACCTTACTTTTCTCCTGAGTCCACCTATAAGTTCACATGGGCCTCCTGGGATTGGCACGGGGAGTATCTGCTGTGTGGTGCCCCCCACATTTTACCCTTTCCTTTCACCCAGGCACGAAGGGTTCCATTTCTTTTTCGCTCGGCCTCAAGTCAGAGCATCACTCTTTTGGTTTCACTTAGTTTCCCTCAAGCAGAGAAGAATGTCCTCCTGCCTCTGAGAGTAGAGTGTAAAGGACAGCAGGCTTTCAAGATCCAGTCTCAAACTGAGGCCTCTAAAAGACCTTCTTATTGCTGAAATGACCTCTGAGCACAGCTGTGGGAAGTCATTTTGCTTTAAAGCATCCCAGCTTCTTTTTATGTTCTACAAAGACTCCTTCCTATTAGCCTAGCTTGTTTTAGCCCAGGAAGGATGTGGTGGTGGAAGGAACCTAAGTTTTGCTATAGAACATTAGATGATACTATCACTTTTTCTGCCTCTTAAGCTATATTGGCCACCTTTCCTTTCCTTTCATTTCTGTTAAGTTGTTTTATCTCAATGTAACTTTTCCTGTGATCATTCAATACAATAAATCATTGGTTGGACTTCACAATCTACTCCTCACATTACATCAACTCATGTTCTTGAGTGGAAGGCAAAAAATAGTGATTGCTTCAACTGTTTATAGCAAGGCTAAGAGCCTTAATAGGCAAAAGAGTGATAATGATGATAATTTTAATAATAACAACCATGAGGATAAATATTTCAGGCACTGTTGTAAGGGCTTTACATATTGTAAGTCACTTAATCCTCACAGCAACCTTGAGATGTGAGTGCTGTTATGGCAGGACAAGATCACATAACTTGCCCAATGTCACATAGGTAGCAAGTGGTGGAGTTGAGACTCAAACAGTCTGGCTGTAGAGTCTAAATTTATAACCATCACACTATTAATAGAGATATTGTTGGCCATGCATCCATCACACTTGTCAATATATAATCAATCGGTTTATGAAAGGCATGCTTTAACAGGGCAAGGAATTATGGCATGCTGGAAGGAGAATTGGCTTGCTGATTCTATAGATATAAGCTCTAATCTCACCTCAGTTGCTCACCAGTATAGGGTCTATACTTAGGAATGCCCTTAGACCTCCCTTGGCTTCTGGAATAACTCAGTGAGAGAAAAGACCAGTCTGTCTTGCAAAATCTTAAGGTTTATTGATTCGATCATGGCCACTGGCTTCCAGAAATCAGGCACTGTGGGCAAGGAAAAGTGTACTTTCTGTTTCTGCTGTCCTCTGTCATGACCCATTTCAAATACTTCTTAGCTCAATGCACTGAAAACCATTTGTTATCCCCAAATTTTAATTATTAATGTAAAAGTGTTTAAGATATGTCCATTAAGGCTGATAAAGTTGCGTCTGATTAACGGGCTTTTCATAAATGCACTGACACAAACTTTTTTTAAAAAAATTAATTCAGCCTGCAAATGAACATCATCCATTTTGCTATCATATTTTATCAGTCTGTAAAGTGCATTCTCACTTCAGTTTTCAGCTCTGAATGCAGAACACTGTGAAAAATGACAGAATTTTAATGAGAAAGTGAACAACATGCCATCAACACCCTTTTGCCAGTAAAAATGGCACAACATCAAAGCTTTAAATCATGTTCCCTCCACACCTTTGGACATCTGTGATTCTGTCTGAGTCCTCAAAATCTGCTACATCCATCACCAGGTGCAGCCTTTAAACACGGAGGCGCTGTCTACTTCACTGGTTGGCATGGCAACAGTTGTCAAATCATCCCTTGATAATGCTCTTTAATTGATTGTATAAATTATTCTGAGATATGTGATTGCAAAATGATGTACTGAAGCTTTTAAGTGTGTAGATCAGCCTGGCTGCATTTAAAGATGCATTGCATCCCGTGCCTTCACCCGGGAAACTGACCCCCTCAGACTGCTGGAACACTCAAGATGAAGCATAAATATTAAACATTAAGGAAAAGTTTAAAGCAATGGCACAGTTAATTGCTACTCCAAGTGCATGTTAACTTACTAAAAACCAACAGGCTTCATGCTGCATGCAGATGTAAAGATATTTCTTAAAATCACATCTAGAAGCCAGTCTATTCAAAGATGGCATTATTAGTAGAATTGAGTTTATGATTGCATTGATAGAGAAGTTATAGGCAATTTGGAGACACATGGCATCGTCTGTCTTCATTGGTAGGCTTTCGGCCTTTTCTTCTCATGATTCTTTATATACAATTAGTGCAGCGTATGTTGCCAACGTACTGGCTTTCCTGGTGCCTCCATCCCTCAGCTGAATGGCATTCTGTGACTTCTGGCATCTCTACTCAATTGTGAGCAACATGGAAGTGATTAGCTTGGAAACTATGCCAAAAACATCCTGTTATTTTCATTTCAACCCTTTTTTGTTTCCCTCAATAAGGGTTAAGCCCAATGCAAACTACCTGAAAGTATAAACTCTCCCAGACCAGCAGCTTCAGCATCACCTGAGAACCCATTAGAAATGCACACTCATTAGAAACTCTGGGAGTGGGACCCAAAACTCTATGTTTTATTTATTTACTTAAATTTTATTTTATTTTATTTTGTTTTTCTATGTTTTAACAAGCTCTCCAGGATTCCAATGCAGCTCACGTTTGAGAACCACTGGAATAAGCTAGGGTTAGTTGCACATTAGAATTACCTAGAGAACTTTTAAAACTACCAAAACATGGAATGCATCTCCCGGAGATTCAGATTTAATTGCTTTGAGATGAAGCCTATGCACCTGGTACTTAAAAAAAAAAAAAATCCCCATGTGATTCTAATAAGCTGAGAAGCTTGAGGAACTCTGGTAGGGGACAATGACATTGAATATAAGATCTTTAAATACTTAGGAGATGGTTACTACCAGACGTATTGTTTTATCATTGTTTCCCCTTTGTAGTTCCTATTTCACATTTGTCCATTTAGTTGTACCTTAAACATTCCTTTACCAGGTGTCTATTACATGACGTGTGCTGTACTTGGAGGTAAAATGAGAAACAGCATAGTCTTTTGAGCTGGGGTGAGGGGCAGATAATAAACAAACAAAGGAAATATATATGTTTTTTGTTTAAATTTGTTTACATGCATACATATATAATTATAAATTATGATAAACGCTGTAAGGAAAACAAGTTGAATACTGTGATAATGAATTCAGGGGACCTACTTTTATAGGGTGGCTAGGGAAAGTCTAAGGGGGTGATACTTTAGCTTACAATTAAAGAACAATTGTAAAAAAGTCTTCAATCAGGTGGAGTCTGGTGGTGGCGTGTAGGTGTATGTTTGGGAATGGGCAGGGAAATATTCTATGTGGAGGCAAGAGCATGTTCAGGAGCTGCACATGAAGGAAAGCTCTCGATGTGTTCAGGGAACAAAAAGAAGGCCATCATGGCTGACATGAAAAAGGTGGAAGAGAAAGACCCAGATGAGTTTGGAGAGAGAAGTATGAGGGCTAGGTTTGATATGAGTTGCCATGAGGAGCCATGTAGGAGCCACTGTGTGGTTTGAGAAAGAGCAGAGCAGTAATGTGAATAGATGTAATTTCAACTCAGTCATGTCAAAGAATCTTTCTACCTAAGTACTTTTCAGCAAGGTTTCTAGTTGCTTAAATAGATTGCAGGCACTTCACCCCAGTGTTTTGACTCCTACATTCTCAGGAACTGTTGGTCTTGTTGACTGGAGCAGTTGTGGATGGACATGGTACCTTGCTGACAGAATTTAGTATGTTAAACGTCTAGAGTGATAACGAAAATATTAGGGTGCCGATAGGTTTTCCTGGAGTGGCTTGGGGTCTTAGCTTCATCTTCAATTATTAGTAGCAGTAGAAAAAGAGCTTTTTTGTTTTTACCATCTATGTAATGGAAAGAACTACTTATGTGAGTTATAAGTTATATAAGTAAGGGAGGAACTATAGATTTTTCTTTAAGAACATGTGTGAGTTTGTTTTGCCAGATTTCTTTGTGCTTCCTGTCTCCTTCAAATTCACAGGCTAATGTGAATGTGTAATACCTTTTACAAAGTCCTTCGGCAAACCAATTTCCAAAGTATATATATTCTGGTTTATTATTGTCACAAGTTATTTCTGTCTTTGAATTTGAGTGTTTCGTATAAACATCAAAACTTTCTTTGGAACTAGTCCCAGTAGAAATGAGAGTCTTCTAGCTAAGTTACCTATCAAAAGGCACATCAAACAACCCAGTAACTAAGTGTCCATCTGCCCTACAAGAGGTCCAAAAGTTCAAAATAATTAAACTAGATCATGACAAGCCTAAGGTTTAGATTAACTTTGTAAAGAAGGAGAGCGTGACAGAACCAATGCAATTTTAAAGGAGAACCTTGCAAATACTACCTGTAAAAATTGTTTAAAAAGTAATACTCAGATGATTAGTCGGAACAGGGCTTCTTAAAAAGAACATTTTCACCACAAAGCCTGGGATACATATAGATAGAAATGGTAAGGATAGTGAGCCAATTGAAATGGAGACTGGAAGCTTTATTGGTTTCTACAGGGGAAGTCACTGAAGAGAATGATCTGTGCTCTATGAAACACCTTGTCCTCCAGTGCTTGTGTGAGATCCAGAATGAGGCCAAGTCCACTGACAAACTAGCAGAGTTTAGGCGGATTGCTCATTCTCGTTCCTTCCAGGGCATCAGAGGACAGGGACAGGTGAATAACTGAACCATGGGAAAGAACACTGAGTCAACGGAGAGAAACAGGAAATGACGAGGGCCAGAAAAAGGGATTCTCTCTTAGAGCTTGTCCCACTTTAGAGATTTGGTTTAAAAGTAACATTAAGATGGTGAATGTTACTGTTCTCCACTTGTTATAAAAAGCTCTAGACCTAGTATCTCACATAATTTTCCCTAGGGCAATATCACTCCTCTTTGAAAAACAACTTTGAAAACATTTAAATATATATGCAGAAAAAAAATAGCACTTTCCCCTAAAATTATATTTATTGACAAGCAGATCGTGGAAAAAAAATAAAGAACTTCACTTTGTGTAGACATCTGGAATGGAATGCAGGAATTATCTTTTATATTCCACAAAATAATATACCAAATTATCTCCATTCACTCTCCATTTTCAGACTGTACTCAACAGGCACATCATACAGGAAACCTGCGCAGTTAGAGAGAAATTGTGGAGAAAGCAAGCCTGGAGTTCACGAACGTGCAGACGCAGGGCGTGCTATGGGATCAGTGACGGCACGAGGCATACTGGGGACAGCTCTGTGTCGATGTTTCCATGGGGAAAATTAAGAGCGGCGTTGTGAGCTCAGAAGGCGAGATGAACTTCTAAAAGAAGGAATATCTCCGAAGGAGGAATGAGGACATGGTTCAGTCAATGAATATTTTCTGAATGTTTACTGTGTGTCAAACACGGGCGCTACAAGGTGCTTATGGTATATTGGGGGGGATATAGATAGTAAAGAGATTTAATCACAAAAGAGTGTGATAGCAAGGATAAAAAACGCTAAGTTTATTGAGTACTTACTACCACTTAAATGCTTTTCTATCTTACTTAATTTAAGCTTTACAGAAAACCTATGCTGTTTTGGCCGTTTGCTATTGACAATTGTTATTGTTGCCCCATTTTAGAGCTGAGGACACTGAGGCCCAAACAGTCTAAATATATCCCTAAGCTGCCTCGGCTGATAGGTGGGAGAGTGGGGATGCAAACCCAGCTCTGTGTGGCTTCAGAGGCCATGACTGAGTTCTCCGGTACATTGTCTGCAGGAGAGGAGACCAGGCAAGGGACAGAGAGATGGGGCCCGGATCTGGCCCTTGTGGCGGAAAGGGGGGCTGGGGAATACTTCCTTAAGAAAACAACTTGCTAGTCGTTTTGCTCCCGCCAGGACTCATCTGTCATTTTCCCACCAAGGGATGTCCACAGGAAAGTTGCTTCCAGGCTGCGCGTGAGAAGCCACCGGGCCTCATGGCAAAGAACACTGACGGCGAGCCCCGCCCCCGCCTGGGCTGAAGCCTCCCCTCACCGCTTCCGAGCTATCGACCTTAGGCAAGATTCTGTAAAATGGAGATAAAAGTTTCTACCTCATAGGTTTATTATGGGAATTGAATTAAATGAGCTTATCTCTGTAAAACATTTACACCAAGCACACACTACATAAGTATTTAAATAAATAGATTTGCAAAGGCTGCATTACCAAAAATATCTGTAGAGATTCTTCTTTGGGAGAGTTGATCACAAACTCTTTGCTCAAGAGCGCCTCCCAGGTCAGAAACTTCTCTCATCTCAAGCGTAATAGCAAGGTTCCTCGCGGCCAGGAGGGAGGAGGGCCTCAGGGTGAGGCGGGCTGGTGCCTCGTTCTGGGCTTTATGAAGAGTCTGAGGTTTGGTTTCAGGCATTCCTGGAATCAAATCTTGGCTCTGCCTCTTGGATTTTGGACAAATCATTTAATAACCTTATTCGCAATTCCCTTACTGGTGAAATGAGAAAAATCACAACTCCTATAATTAAATGAAATATTTTTTTATGACAAAGCTTGACAGAGAGGAGGGACTAAAATGTTGTCTGTTATAAATATTACCCCTTATTGGTGGAGCTATTTAGGAAAAAAAAAAATTTGTTTCTGAGTCTCACTTTCCTAGCATATATATCAAGACCTATGGAAGTTATAGGTTTTTTGTTTAAAGATTTTATTTATTTGTCAGGGGTGGGGGAGAGCGCACAAACAGGGGGAGCGGTGGGCAGAGGGAGAAGCAGGCTCCTGGCTGAGCAGGGAGCCCAATGCGGGACTCGATCCCAGGACCCTGAGCTGAAGGCAGACACTTAAGCAACTGAGCCACCCAGGCGCCCCGGAAATTATAGTTTTTATATACATAGTATTAAAGAAGCTAAGAGAGTAATTTTGCTTCAGGGAAAGACAAAAAAAAATGAATGGGACAGAAAGGGAAGCCCATCAAATTGCCTTTTCTTGGACTGTTTATCAGAGGTAGTGGTCAGCTTCTATTTAGAGTTCACGTGTACTGCTGAGAGACAAGGCTGAATGCCTCTGGAGGCTAACTTTCTCCTTGCTTCTGGCCGCTTAGCGGAGAGCTGGCTCAGCTGGACAGCCAGTTGGTGAAGACACAGCGAGGCTGTTAGCTGGTGTCAGCATGACGTACAGGTGGGTCAGGATCTTCCTCGGGTTCTCATGTGTAGCCTTCGGCCTTAAAAAGACGTAACTACTACCACTGTTTCTAAGCCTGGACATCCCTTGAAATGCTTTTTGGTTCTCAGAGAAACTAGGTGCTGTCCAGCCTGTCTGAGGCCACGCTGTACAGTGATGTGGGCGCGGGGCACATTCTCTAGTGGTACGCCGCCCCGTGCCCAGCCTGAGGGCCTGGGCAGGCCCCTCTCTCCTGCTATCTTGGTCATGGGGTGTGATGACTGTCTATGCCTGCCTGTGGAATAATGACAGTGCAATGCAAAGGCTCTCTTCTAGGTTTCCTTCCCAGTGATATTTGTACCATATCACACTACGGATGTGTATCCATGATCCCCTTGCATCGACTTCCCAGAATACATGTCTTTAATTCTACTCTGAGCTGCAAAATGTTCTCACAATAAGTGGCATGAGGGCCTGAGACTAACGTTTGGTGAATAGTCACATGGACAGAAACTGTGGACAGAATGGCCCATACTTCATTATTTCAATGGTTGGTCTCTCCCCCTGCCCACTCCCCTTGCCTCTCTCTTTTCTTGGTGCTGAGTAATTGCAGTTGATTCATGATTCACATAAGTTAGATGCACATATGACCCAATTTATTTTACGAGGGGCTTTATGATTTCAGGGAAAGGACCCATCCTACACTTGGGAAGAAATAGACAAGAGGTGAGCCGTGTCTTCTGTCCAGAGGCGGAGAGGATGGTGGCGGCGGCGGTGGTGGTGGGCACCGATGGAGGACAGGGAAGACTGCTCTGGACATTGTAGTGACGGGTTCACAGGTCGCCAAGTCAAAGACAGCTTTCTGAGAAGGCTCGCAGTGGGCAGGAATGGGCCTCTGCGTGCACTTCTACTGTGCTCCAGGGGTTGGGGGGGGGGGGGGGGGGGGGGCAACCTAGAGGTCCCGTGGCCTCGGCACAAATGTGGGAGTGACTCCGGTGGGACGGCAGCTGGATTTGTCAGGCAACCATGCTCCATACAGCAGACCCGAGTCGTGTTTTCTATGACCGCTGCAGCTATAAAAAAAACCCTATAGGATCTACTCTCGGATTACTGCTGGGTTTTATCACCGGCCACTTTCCTGCTGACCCACCTTCTCCTGTCTTGCTGGCCTTCTTGCTGCTTCCCAAACACATTGAATATTCTCCTGCCTTTGCAGTGACTATTTTATCTTCCTGGAAAATTCTCATTATGTATATCTGTATGGTTTACTCCCTCAATTTGGTTTTCCACTCAAGAGTTGCCTTCTCAGGGTTGCCGTCCCTGGTCATCTGTCTAAAATAGCACATGCCGCCTTACTCCATCTTCCTGCCATTTATTTTTCCTCATCGTGTTTGTTTGTCTTCTGGTTAACGCCATTAGCATGTAAGCTGTATGAGAGCAGACCTTAATTTTGTTCACTAGTAAATGACATGCACCTACATAAGGATCTATATCACATAGTAAGTGCTTAGTAAATATTTTCTAAATGAATGGATATTTACTTACATGTCAGTCAACCCACACAATCTTTCTTATCATACTTTATTATATACCCAGAGGGAGATCTATTACTTTAAGACATATAGCAGTAAGAATTACTTTTATAATCTGCTGAGAAATCTCTACCAGGGAGATGAGAAAGGTCCTCACTGATATTTGATTTCATGACAACAATTAGTGGGGAAAACTACTTCCTTGTTTTTTAGTAGACTTCATTTGTTTACAGTCTCCGACCCAAGTGAGCTTTTCCAACAATGCAGCGCACGCCAGTCTCTAAATCAATATGAAGTCTTTTGTTTAGGCTTGAACACCATTGTGTTGTGTTTTACTCATCATTGTGTAGTTAGTCTCTGTATGCTATAACCCTCCCACCACCATCCCTACCCTCCAGGCCTTCATCATTCTCTCTCTCTCTCTCTCTTTTAATGGCAAAATTCATTTTACATCTGACCTACATTTTTGTGCTGAGTTGACCACATTGGATTACTAGTCTCCATGGGGTTCAAGGACTCCACTAATCAGTATCCTGTACTATTTTAATGACCACATGGAATGCAATCCATTTTTCTAGATTATTACAGTTGATATTAAATGGAATTCCGCCTAAGCCTGATTCTTTTGACTCACCACTGGATGCCTCTTTCATACACTCAGTCTGTTGCTGTTTATCATTATTCCTTGTTTATATTCCTCTCACCCGTCTCCATTTGTGCAAATGTGTTTGTGTGTAGGCCAATTTTACTTCAATTTTAAAGCAGGATTTCATGAGATCCAATTAAGTATTTTTCTAATGCTCAAATATACAGTGTCTACTACAGGATTCCCTTTGTGCTCTAATTTTGTAATGAAACTGAAAGGAAATCAATCAAGTTCCTCTGGCATGGGTTGGTTGTTATAAACTCATGCTGTTTATTGCTTATTCTGAGTTCCTCTGGATTTTACAGAAACATTTTTCAGTATGTTTCCACTACTTTGGTAGATTATTACTAAACCTAAATCACACTGCTTGTTTGTTTTCAGGAAATCAATACTAAGTTTACATTTTCATATTTCTTTCTATCTCAGTTCTTCCTGATTTTAAAATGGCATTTAACACAACATGATTAAACAGTTTTCCTGACAAATGGATGTGTATCCACATTACTAGTTACTTATAATACATGAAGTTTTCAAAATAATTTTACTCCCAAGAATACCATATTACATAAGCATTCCTTTAAAACATAATGTTCTGTTTTATAGAGTATAGAGAAGGGGATAGTTATAAACCATTGTTTTAGATTTGGTAATCTATTAGTTTCCTCATGAAGAAGAGACATAGAGATGTCAATATATGAGCTTCCTAGGCTGCTATAGCAAAGTACCACAAATTTGGTGGTTTAAAACAACAGAAATTTATTCTTTCATAGTTCTGGAAGGCTGAAGTCCAAACTCAAGGTGTTAGAGGGCTATGCTCCCTATGAAGTCCCTAAGAAAAAGTCCTTTCTTGCCTTTTCCTAATTTCCTGTGGTTGCCGGCACCTCTGGGCTTATAGCTGCCTCCATACACTCTCTGCCTACACCATCACATGGCCTTGCCTCTCTGGGTCTCCTTTGTATCTTTCTATTTAAGTATCCCTCTTCTTTCTCTTGTAAGGAAACCAGTCATTGGATTTAGGGTCCCCCCTAATTCAGTATGACCTCACCTAAACTTGATTATGTCTGCCAAGTCCCTACTTCTCCAAAACAAAGTTACATTCACAGGTACTAGAGTTTGGAACTTATTTTTCTGGTGGACACAATTCCATTCACTACAGCCAAGTTCCCCAAGCTCTGAATCACTGGCCAGTCACCACACTGAAAATATACCAGGAGAATTGTCTGAGTCCATTTGGGCTGCTACGATAACAAAATCCCATAGACTGGGTGGTTTAACCAGCAAACATTTATTTCTCACAGTTCTGGAGGCCAGGAAGTCCAAGATCAAGATGCTGCAAGACTGAATGTCTGACGAGGGCCTACTTCTTGGTTCATAGGTGGCCACCTTCACACCCTCACACATGGCAGAAGGGGCTAGGAGCCTTGTGGAAACCCTTCCATAAAGACACCAATTCCATTCATGAAGGCTCCAACCTCATGACCTAATCACCTCCCAAAGCCCCACCTCCTAATATCATCACATCAGTTAGGATTTCAACACATGAACGTGGGGAAATATGAACGTTCTGTCCATAACAAGGAAAATCTAGGCAGGGGTCCTCAGTCTTTGTTTTATCTCCTACTCAGTGCCCCTCCATGGCACCTAGGTCAAAGGCTGGCCCAGTGTCTTGCTCATTTTTACTTTTTCTTCCTTTCTTTCTTTCCCTTTCTTTCTTTTTCTTTTTCTTTTTCTTTCTTTCTTTCTTTCTTTCTTTCTTTCTTTCTTTCTTTCTTTCTTTCTTTCTTTCTTTCTTTCTTTCTTTCTTCTTTCTTTCTTTTTCTTTCTTTCTTTCTTCTGATTTGAGTCCCAACCTGGTTCTAAGAGATACTGAGAGACAAAAATCCAAAAAGGCAACATATCTCCCAAATGGCAATGGCAGAGAGACAGAAAGAAAGAGAGAAAATTTCTCAAAAGAGAACTACATACTGAACCAGGTTCTTTTAACCTCTTTACCTCTTTGCTTCCCTTGTGGAAAATCCTACTTCTAGCATGGCTAATTATGGGCTGGATCCCTTTCAGAGGGATTAGAGGGAAGCACTGAGCTCTTGGTAGAGGTTTGGATGCCTCAAATAATTCACAGAGGCAATAATTTTATCTTAATTATTTTGTAACTTAAGAGATTGCTTAAACCAGTGGTGTGCTGGTAAGCTGGTTCTACTAAAAAAAAAAAAAATCCTGATTTGTAGCATTTGTCAATTTACATGGTGTGAATACTTCCACCATGGTCAATTTCATGCTACCAATTGTTTAACAACTGGCTTGCAAAACTCCTGAAAATTTCACAGTTGGATCTTGTGAGCCAGTATGAGTTGGCCCAAACACATCCCTGAATCAGTTCATCAATTCACTGTATGACAGGGCCAGAGAGCTTGCAGTGCCACAGAAAGAATGGACAGCAATATGGTCCCTTTATGGTTTGGGATCTGGAAAATATGTAAAAGAGAGCATTGAATATCACAAAAATTTAACTATTTTTAATTTCAAAGTGCAAACTACAACAATGAAGGCAGCACATGGGAATCAGTTATTTCAAAAGTTATAATCCTTCATGTTGGTGAGGATACACTGTCATGGGAATACTTACACACTGTAGGTGGATATTCAAATTGTTATTGATTTCATAGAAAACAACTTGACAGCTTTTACCAAGAACCTTGGCAAATTTCATGTCCTTTTGTAATGTAATGTAATGGTATTTTTTGGTTAAAAAAAAGATGTCAAACCTTATAAAATCAATTAAATCTTCATCTTCTACCTTTCTCCTCTCTTACCAGCTCTGAGCACACTGTCCTTTCTGCTATTTCTCAAACATGCACAGGTACCACCCTTTACTTTTTGTCTTTGAACCTACTGTTCTCCCTCCTGCACTGTTTTCCCATTGATATTTGCATGCCCTACCTCTTCATTCCAATCTGGCCCCTTATCTTTTCAGAGAGGGCTTGTGATCCAAACGATGCGATCCAAAATAGTACTGCCTCCACCACTCTCTATTTCCTTGTTTGGTATTATTTTTCCTTCTAGCACTAATTACTGTATAATATTATATTATTTATTAATTTGTTTATTTTCTGTTTCTCCCAGCTGTAAGCTCCATGGGGCAGGGATCACATTTATCTCATTTCTATGGAATTGCCTTACCTAGAACAGTGCCTATCATGCAAGTAGGCACTTGATAAGTATTTGTTAAAATAACAAATGGATGAATAAATGGATGTGTGAATGAATCTTAAAAATCTTTTCTGATTTACACATACTGCCAGAACCTGTTCTTAAGGTCTGTTTAATATTCTCTCATAGTTATGTACCACAGTTTGCTTAATCAATCTCCTATTGAAGGATACTTAGATTATTTGAGGGTTTCTTCTTATATTGAATATCCTTAAGTGTACATTTTACACACTTGCATATCTGTAGGTTAAATACCTAGAACTAGAATTGTTGAGTTAAAGGATATGTATTTGAAATTTGGTAATTATTACCAAATTGCCCCCAAAAGGAGAAATACAAGTTTGTACTCTTTTATTACAGATTTAAAAAATCTTAAAAAATAATCCTATTTTGAATGAAAAAAAAGACCTGTTCATAAATAGACCTAGATGGATATTTCAAATTTATGATGAAAAATACAGGTAGTTCAATCCAAAAGCCAGCATCAGGATTTATGAAGAAACACCAGATGAATTTCCACTCCTATTAAGAATAAGACAAAGACGCTCACCAAAGACAAAAGAGTTGGATGGAGCAGGACTTTGGAGACACTGAGAGGCATGAGATAAAGGTTTGGGTGGTGAGGTCAATGGGGAGTTGCACGGATGGATGTGCAGGTGCACACTGCACAAGTGCATCTAGGACAGTGCCATTCACATGATAGCACAGATTTGTGTATTCGATATGACAATTTTCTGGAGAGAGCAGAAGACCATCTTGTTCCCACAAAATCAGGATATTATGACAATTTTCTGACAGATGAAAGGAAACTGTCTTGAGGCAGAGTGCTTTATTCTACTTCGCTCAGAGGTACAAAATGGTCTAGTGTTGGCTCTGAAAGACAGCATCAGAGGATGGCCCAGCTCAGCCCATCCACTGTGCCAGGAGCTGAGTGGAGCCAAGTTGCCAATGGAACACTGTTGCCATTAGAGTGAGCTCTGTATGTGGTATGGCCTAATGAGCCATGAGCTCAGGTTTCTCACTGCAGTCTGTAGAGGACCATCCATTGACAGCTAAAGATCATCTGGAAGAATTGAGACCTGCCCAAGCTCTGGGATTTGTCGAAATCTATTACTTTACTTGCCCAGAGCATACACAAGCCTCTTTAAACAGAGGGTGGTTTCTTTGACACCAGAGAGATGGTGTGTGGGAAGGAAGCCTTCCAGTACCTGTTATCAAGTGAGATAGGATGGACATATGTGTATATATGAATGACACAGTATTGTTTGATAAATTCAAGCAATTGTAAATGTATGGTATCTTTATACACGTATTACTCCGGATGAGTGTGTGGAAATGTAATCCAAGTATAAAATTCTCTAGAACAAATTCAAGCTTTTTTAAAAGAAAAAGACTGCTTAGGTGTGCCTGGGTGGCTCAGTCGGTTAATCATCTGCCTTCAGCTCAGGTCATGATCCCAGGGTCCTGGGACCGAGCCCTGCATTGGGCTCCCTGCTCTGTGGGAAGCCTGCTTCTCTCTCTCCCTCTGTCCCTCCTCCCCACTCGTGCTTTCTCTCTCTCTCTCTCTCAAATAAATAGATAGAATCTTTAGAAACAGAAAAATACTGCTTAGATAGGAGAAGCAGAATAATTATGTAATAAGTAGGAAAAAAGAAAAGGAAATTTGAGTCAGATTGGAATGAAGATTACCAGAGAGCACATATTCCCATTTTTTAGATCAAAATGAGCTTTATTGTCTGCATCCCTAAGTACCCCCAGCTTGTACTTTCTGTACAAACAAATTCCTGATTGATGCTATACTAGGGTGAGGAGACTCTTCTCATTACTATAGGGAAGGGGTAGTGTTTTGGGAACTCTGAACCTCCAAATACTTGGAGCCAATCCCATAGGAACAAACTTTCTCAACTTTTGGTTATTTTCAGAGCAGACTGATTCCCTTATTACTATGAACTTTGGAACATGTTTCTCTGCCTAAAAATGTTGTCAATGATACTACTATTGTCTATAAGAACGTTTCAAGACCGTATCATAGTCATATCCTTTATTTTGTATTCTCATTTATGCTCTTGTCTAACATTATAAAACACAATTGTGTTGTTAAATAATACTTAGGAAAATATGCAAGAGGATTATAAAATGATTTAAAGGCATAATCTGAATTTAAGACTCAAGAGAATATGGATCAAGTACTGAAAAAATTCTTAGATCTTTTTACTCATTCATTCAAGAACGATTTATTCAGTACCTCATATGTGAAGCATTTTGCAAGCTACTGTAAAAGGTCAAAAAGAAACAGGAAATATGGCCCCAAGTTGACTTGAAACTTACAGTGCAAAATAAGTCAATCACAGAAAGACAATTATCATATGGTTTCACTCATATGTGGAACATAAGAAACAGGGCAGAGGATCATAGGGGAAGGGAGGGAAAACTGAATGAGAAGTCATCAGAGAGGGAGAAAAACCATGAGAGACTCTTAACTATAGGAAACAAACTGAGAGTTGCTGGAGGGGAGGTGGGTAGGGAGATGGGGTAATTGGGCGATGGGCATGTGTTGTGATGAGCACTGGGTGTTATATGCACCTGAAAATTATTGAACACTACATCTGAAACTAATTATGAATTATATGTTGGCTAATTGAATTTAAATTTTTTAAGAAAGAAACTTACAGTGCAATAGGAAAGATGTGGCATGCTTATGTGGAACCAACAAGAAAGTGAGGAGTCAAATAACGAAGCACCAATGCATTGCCTGGGCCACAGTGAGTAGGACCATCTACAAGTGGTATAAAAAGAAACAAATGTGAATTGAAGTGTAGTGAAGATTTTTTGGAAGAAGTAGAATTTGAGCTGTACTTTAGACTAGGTTGGATTTTTCAATTCATTAAACAGTATGAGTAATGACTTGTAGGCTGAAAGAAGCACGGGGTTCATTTCTATAACAAGCGACTCAAATGGAGCAGAGGATTCATGTGTTGTGAAGTCTAGATAGCCGGGGGGGAGGACAGAGAGGGAGCATTGGAGGTGCCAGATTAAGGAATGCCTTAAAATCTGGGCATGGACATTGATTTTAACCTTGCAGACAATGAGAAATTTTTGTCAGTTGTTTTATCAGTGCTCTCCAGAGAAATGGAACCAATTTGTATATATGTATATCTATCATTATCTATAATATTTTATTATATATATAAACAAAATATAATACTATGTATCTATATCTAATGAGATTTATTATAAGGAATTGGCTCACATGATTATGGAAGCTGAGGAGTTTCATGATTTGCTCTTTGAAAGCTGGAGAACCGGGAAAGCTGGGTAAGTCCCAGTCATCCAAGGGCGGATGACTGATGTCTCAGCTCAAGGTCAGACAGAGAAAGCCAATTTTCTCGCTTCCTCCACCTTTTTGTTCTGTTCAGCAGATGAGTGATGCCTACCCCCATTCAGGAGGATCATTTGCTTTATTCAAATGCTAATCTCTTACAAAACATCTTCACAGACACACTCAGAAATAATGTTTAACCAGATATCTGGGCACCCTGGGGTCCAGTCAAGTTAACATATAAAACTAATCATTACAGTTTTTGAAGAAGGGAGTAACGTAATTCGAAACAAAAAAATGAAAAACTTCCCTTCAGGAAAGTTGACTTGTGGTAATGGATTAGGTGGTCAGAGGCAAGACAGATGAGGAGCCATCAGACATAAATAGGCTCTTGCAGGAATATAGAAATGAACTTATAAGGGCTGGATAGGTTTAAGGGCAGAGGGAAGAAAAGTCAAAGGTTTATTTTATAGGTGGAATCTTACAGTATTTGGCAATTGACCTGGAGGTGGGTAGGTGAGTCAAACATTTTGTGTCTGGATGTAGCCTTAGCAAAAGTAAAAATTTTGAGGGAAGAATCTGGTTTCAAGAAGGATGATTAGGGCTAATTTAGCATACAGCTTTCTGTATATTCAAGTGCAAATTTCGGTAACTGGAGGTACATATCTAGAACCTGGGTATGAGACCATGTTTGAGTGCTATGACTTGGTGAGAGTAAGAGACAAAGGACCTTTATTCTTCCAGATAACCAAAGGTTATTAAAAATGCTGATCAGTGGATAGAGACATGTTCATGTATGTAATAGTCCCATAGCATAGTTTCAATAAACCTTAGAGCTTATGGGGCTCAGCGTTCCTAATGGCACTGAAGAGAGGGGGTCATAGGATAGAGTACTGAAGAAGTGGAGAAAGAGAAGAAGATATTTAGAGTCAATGGAAGACAAGCACCTGAGACAAGCCCTGCGAGAGGTAGTGTTGGCGACAGGGGAGGGAGCCTTTGGCATGCAGTTGGGCGTAGAGCAAGCCAGAGAAACAGGGAAGGTGGGAAGAAGAACAAACAGAACGCAGGTGAAAGAGGTGGCTCCACATGTTTTCTCAAGGTTGCTGTCACTTGTATAATAAAAATAAACCGAGTAGCACTAAGCAGTGCCAGACATTAAATATTTACAATTCTTAGCTATTAGCATTAAAAGTAGTAGTAGGTTATTAAAAAAAAAAAATTGTGTCTTTCTTTTCTTCTTATCTGGTATAGTTACTGTTTATATTCTGACTCCTTCCCTAAAGTGAGTTTCTTGAGGGCTAGGAAGCTTCTTTCTCCCTGATCCTTGGATATGAAAAAATTAATGTGCCTGGTTATACTAGGTCCTCAATGATATTTACAGACTATATATAAATCTGTGAGTGAAAGAATGAAATGTGAATGAATGGAAGAAGGGAGGAAGGAAAAGAATGTAGATTTATATACTTTAGGACAGCATGTTCCATCTTAGAAATTATTCAGCCGGATGATATAATCTAGCTACAAATGTAACATAAAGTGCTTTTATTCAGTAAACCTACTAGATTTGAATCGGGAAAATTCTGCATATGTGCCTTGCTTTCCAGGACTTGACATTATATAATGAGGTAAAACTCCAGCATGAATTTTCTATATCACAGAGTCAGTCATACTTTGGGTAAGATCATGTTTCCCAATCATAGTACACACAACGTCTATCTTAAAAAAATAAAAAGGCAAACTTGGAACATGGGGTTCCCTGGCATCACATTATTATATAGCATCTTTTAGAATGAATGACTATACAAAAAACATTAAGTTTAAACCCTAAACACACTCTCCTTTCTTAATCAGTGGAACAAACACAGATAGTTCCTGTGGTAGACATGGGTGTTCACCAAGGTACCCGGAACTCCTTCTGGGAACATGCCCCCTTGGAATTAGGTGCGGCCATGTGACTTTTTGGGTCAATGAAATTGAGTGGAAGTGATGAAGATCACTTCTAGGTCAAAGTATGTTATGGATGGTGGGCGTGCTCCTCACACTCTCATTCCTGCCTTGGTAGATTCTGAAGCAGCATATTGACAAGGTGGCACCATAAGATGATGGAGCCTTTGTCATTCTGTGTCCCTGAATGTCTATGATGACAGCACACCCTGCTGACCCCTGTTGGACACAGTGTGAATGAAAAACAAATGTTTTAAACCACTGAGATTTTTGTGGTTGGTTGTGACCACAATATAATCTAGCATATCCTGACTGACAAAGTCCTTCTATAAGAGAAACAAAGAAAGATTTTCTCCCCATAACTCTGAGATTGTTAGAGAAATGATACTGTATGACTATGTTATTGCCTTTATATAGATAAAGTTAAAATACACTAAAAACTAAAAGGTCTATAGATCTTTTTTTTGAAGCTGAAGGATTAAAGCTACATTTCATAATTTGTTTTGGTTTTCTTACTCCATCAACAATAGTGTCTCTATATTTTTAGTATGCCTAAGGGGAATTATTGGTAGTTCTGCTTTTACTATTTTATGTCTTCTTGAGAAAGGTGATTGGTTTTTATTTTATATTTATTTGCTCTGGGTTCAACATTAAGAAAAGGATATGAAAATCTATGGTATGAAAATAAAAGGTTTGCTTTATTCCAATACAGAAGCAAAAAGCCAATTTAAAATTTTTGTTTCTAAAGGTTGAAGTGAAGGAAAAATTATAGGAAGACCAGCTTGTTTACCGGTCCATATTATTCTTTATTTCCATAAAATCTTCTTTTAAATGTTCATTTTACATGCAAATGCATAATGCTTTTTTTTTTCCCCCACTCTGTCTCACACACATCCCAGAATCCCCTGTGAGCTATCAGCCTGGGAGAACAGCCCTTTAAGATTTTGCTGTCTCTATTCATTGCATATACTGTAGCTTTGTACGTGTTTATTTTGCTAGTTATATGTGTTCAGGCAGGAATTCAAATATGTGATTCTCATTCCTGCTTTCCAAGAGAATTCTCCTGAGGGGAGAAAAACAATGTACATGTTTCTCTTCTTATTTGACAAAACCAAAAACAATCCTGGATTTAGACCCTTACAAGGAAATATGTTCCACACAAAGTAAGAGCAAAGGACTATCTTTGTTTCTCTTCCAGCTTTTGATCCGGCCCACTTTTATTAAGAGACAATATAGACAGCAGAGCATTAGCTCTAAAACCAGAAGGTCTTTCCTGCTCTATTCCAAGCAGGAGGGACAGAACATTTACAGAGAAGTACAATTTTTTCAGTGGAGGAATGACGGAGCCATGGTCATACTCTGTGTCTGAGAATCACTGATAGAATCTTTTCATCTTGGGGCTCAGTGAAGAAAAGTATGCGTGTCACTGAGGGCAGGAAATGCTTAAAATGTTTAAAGGGAAAAAAACAAACAGTTTAAAAACCAGTTTAGGGGAAAATGGTGTGACTCATGGAAAAATATCCAAGTTCAAGTCAGCACTCTCATAAGGTTTCCTGGGCCCGTGAGTGCATGAAGTTCATAAAAATGTCCCCACCAACCAATTATGATTACTCGCTGTCTTTAATTACTTTTCAACTGATGTGGAACTCAAGATATTATTAGCCTCTGCTCTGCCAGAGGTAGACCGTTGAGTAACACAGTATAGGGCTGAAAAGGAACCAAAAAAAAAAAAAAATCAGAATGATGAATAGAGAATGCTGCTTGAAAAAAACGTACAAATTTTTTTTTTGATATGGTCTTTGTTGGACATTTCCTCTGCTTATCTGCTTGTATTTTCACTTTCGAGTCGATAACGCCCAGACTGAGTTGAAACACGGTGATGGTTCTGCCATTCTCTTCAGAGTTCATTGTGACTTTTTTTTTTTTATCATCAGCAGAAATAGAGGGAGACGGAATTAAACGGGAGCAGCAGAACTTGCGAGTGTGATAACAATACAAATGGATTTTCTCTAACAGAGAAAAACAGCTGTCTCCATTATTTGAATGCTTCACCTTTCTCCATTCCATTAATTGGGTCTTTGATCACAAGCTGAGGTGGAGAGGCCCTGATAAGGAATAGGTTATTAGTAAAGTAGCCTAAAGGAATGAATCAGGCCTGGCACTTGCTGCAGAAGATGAGATAAACTCATAATGCCTGTGTATGTGAGTGGTGGAGACTGATAGGGCCCTCCGACCGCCCTGAGCTGCTTGCAAAGGGAGAAGACTAATACTCCAGTGCTATGATAGCTAAGGCAGGATATAAATTGAGCTCCCGGGAATGGCATAGGATACAAATTCCATAAAGAGTTTTCTGTAAATGGCTTACACTTTTATATCAAACTGTGACAGAGTAGTCGCTAAAAAAATAAAATAAAATAAAATATAAAATAAAATAAAACAGTTTCTTGATCTCACTATATGTTGAACACAACTGGAGACTTTCGTCTAAGAAGGAGGAAAAATGACTGTTAAATTTGTTCACCAAGACATTAATAAGAGCACCCTTTGAAGTGCGGTAAAACTAAATTGGAGGAATTAAATTTGATTGAATCTAAGCCTGTTTATTTTTCATTTCTGCAGAGCGGGTGTTGAGTGATTTGTAATACTTCATTGGAAATCTTCAGAAACTTACTATCATGTAATCCATTTTTTTTGCTGAAGAATACGACCGCAGGGGACAAGGCCATATTGGTTTGTTGTTAATGTACTGGAAAGAGGTACTATGGAGAAAACAGTTAATATTAAATTACGAACACAAGGTTATCTTTCTGGCACACATGCTCCCCTGCCCTAGGCAGGGGTAATCTGTTAATAGCATTCAGCCAAAATGACACCATTAAGGAACTGAAGCTACACATCTTTTGCAAGCTGAATGATGTATAAAGCTGGTTTTCTATCATCCTAGATGCAATAAATTATCCATGCTGCTAAAAATTGATACAAGACAGAAGTTTGATAGAACCAGCACCCAGGCATAAATGGAAGGCCAGGCTGGCAGGAAACGACATGACGATGGGACTATGCTGCCACCAGGGTCTTTTTATTTGTGTCGTTCTCTCTCCCCCAGCTCTGATTTCTCAGGTGTTGGGGGCCGTGGTGGTGAATGCGTTATTGGGGCATTTTCATGGTAGAAAGTGAGGAGTGACTGAGCAAGGGAGAAAATGAATAACACATACAATTATGCAGATGAGCACCTTGGAAAGGTTTGGATGTCGGGTCTACTTTGAATGAATCATTGCATTTCGGCTTCAGTTTCTGACTGTCAGTGCCTGAATACGAAGCGAAGGACGTTACAAATGGCTTGCGGCGAGTCATCCGATTGGTGTGTGGCGCATTAGGAAACCATAACCTACTCATACTCATTGCCCTTCGTATTATTGGTTCCATCAACATGCAGAATAAATAGCTGGGAAAACAGTTTAGGATTATTTCCCATGATAGTTTTTCTCATTTTCAATTAATACAAATGCTTAATAGACTTAAGAGACGCAGAGCATCTATTTGTTCTAACCAAGTCCTCACTGATGTCAGGAAAAAAAAATATTTGCTCACCTACAATGGCAGTCCCGGTGAAACAAAGTACTATGCTAAATCAACACATACTAAATTTGCACCATGTTTTCCAGCGTTCTGCTGGGCACTGGAGTTGGAGAGATAATGAGACACCATTCTTCAAATCTTTGCGATCGAGTGGGACTGGTACAATGGCAATGAAATGTCTTGATGGAGGGATGCTTGGGACAATCAGAGCTTGCAGGAAGTACATCCTAAGTCTGCCAGGGTGTTCAGGGCTGCTTGCACAGAGGAGGCGACCAGCACAAAGAGAACTTCTGAAACATCCCAGCACAGAGGAAATAAACATAGCCAATAAGCCCATCCCCAGCCCTCATCATATTTCATATGCCATCAAGGGTGGAACTAGCAATGTACACACAGGCGGATAACCATAGTTAGAGCACAGAATTCAGGGCACATACCAAGTGAGAACAGCATGCGGGGTGTTTATAGAAGCCCAGAAGTGAGAAGATTCATGTTGCACTGGGTTAACCAGGCAGGAGGGATTTTATTGGGGTCCAGGGCATTATCTCCAGCCTCTGTCTTTTTACTCCCAATTATTCACCAACTCCAGCTTGTCCCATAGGTTCAATATCTGCCATTTGATTCTTCAGTCCATCTTTATGAACATAACTGCAGAAAACCCAACAAGTTTTGATGGGTATCACCACCCCAGCCTCTTCACTGCTGTCTCTGCCTCAGCTTTGTCCCTCTCCAATCCCTTCTCTGGAAGGAGACCAGAGTGATCTTTCTAAACAAAAATTGACCTGTCACCCCAGTTTAAATCCTGTGCTACGGTTACCCTAAGGCAAAAACCAACCCCCTCAGTTTGGCGTATAAGGCTCAGCATGTTCTAGTCACTCCGATCACATTCCCTGCCTCTGGGTTCTAATTACTGGAACTATCCTCAGTTTCTTAGTTTGCCAACCCCTAGCCACTTCGGAACCTTCAAGTATTGGTTGCCTTTACTTATATTTTCTCCAAAACCCATCATCTCATCCCTTCCCTTTTCCTAGGTAAACTGAATTTGTCATTTGGACGCCAGAACCGCCTCTGATAACCAAATACAGGCTGAAGCGCCGTTTTCTCTGACCTTGTAGCACCTGTATTTCTCCTGTCTTCTATTTTTTCATTCCCTTGGGGAATGTACCTTCTGTGAGGGTCGGCTCTGTTGCTATCTTGTCCACTTCGTATCTTCAGTTCTCAGCACAGTGTCCGGCACACCGAACGGTAGATACTTGCTGAACATTGAATACCTGAGGGAGACAGCAAATAAATAACAGCCTAGAGAAATGGCTGGGGATGATCACAGGAAGATACTGGGACTACAGGGGATGGCTTCAGATCATTCAGATCCTGGGAGACGTTTCTCACTGACGAGCTAAGGAGAACTGACTGGCAGACTCAGTTGGAGGTTGAATAAAGAAGGAAGAGCGGTGTGGTGTTTTGAAACTGCAGTGTGCTGACAGGAAATAAGCCTTTATTAGAAAAGAAGGAAGAAAAGATTGGGCAGTAAACCTTAGATGGCTAGGCTATTTTCCTTTGTGCTAAATTGTTTAAACTGAATGTGGTTGCTCCTGCATTTGCCATGTAGTTGTTTACCTTTGCACTTTATTTTGTACTGTGTGGACATTTTGATATCACAAGTAGTAGCCTTGAGGTAGATGTAGTGCAGGGAAGTTATTTTCAATGTCTTATACCAAGACTATATAGAAATGCCATAGGGAAGCAAATTAGCAAGTAAATGAACAGTTCGTTAAAAACCAGATTAACAATTTACTGATTGAACAGGATTTACTTACTTCTTATCATGTTCCTAAAACTGGCCAACAGGAGAATGAAGGGGAGGCTGGCTGCAAAGTGTCCACAGCCTGGGAGAAAGGACTAAAAAAGTGGGTGAACAGGTGATTACAACAAAATGTCGTGTTATGACAGAGCGAGGTGTAGGGCAGGTACTGGGGAAGAGGAGAGAGAAAATTTCGTAAAGGAGATGACATTTAAGCTGCATTTCAAAGACCCAGGAGTAATGAGTAAAGAAAAATAGGAAGAGAAGGGAGGTAAAAGAAATAGCAAAGACACGAAGTAAAGGAAGGATCTTAGAGTTTCATGGGCAACAACTTGGACATAGCCAGGATTTTTCAGAACAGCCCTATTCTCAAATATTTTGTCTCTTTGTCCCCATTAGAACACTTGGACTGGTCAGATCCATCAAGGTCCTCGTTTCCCAGCCTGTTCCCCCCCACAAGCCATATAAAGTCCTGTGTGATAGGATCCTTGCTTAACTCTTTAGCCACAACCTTTCCATCCTCTCCAACACCACCAAACTGCTTGTCACTTCTTACCCTGGTGCAGGGTCTTTGCTCCATGCCTTTATTTATGGCGCTCCCCTCTGACTGACATAGTCTTTCTTCCAGGTACCTTCTCCCACCCCTGGGTCACATGCCCTTCCCCTTTGTAATCAATGTACTGCATTCATTTATTCAACGAGCATCTGTCAAATATCTCTGAGTACTTAAGAGTATGAGTTCAGGGCCAGATGCTTTGGGTTTGAGTATGTTTTGCCTGATCTAGGAACTTGGTTGTATGAACTTGGGTGATTTGCTTCACTTCTATATATGTTCCAGCTTCCTCATCTGTGAAATCAAGATAATCATACTACCTATCTTATAGGGTTTGAAGGCAGATTACATGAAATGATACTTTTAAAAGGATCTCTATATATTAATAATTCAAAATATTTGGCCATGTGATAATAATAATAATAATAATTAACCATTAGTGTGAGCCGTGCTTTAAGCTTAGATGGTGAAGACATAAAAATGCATAAAACACAGCTCCTGCCATCAAAGATTTCATAATCTGCTGGAAAGCAGACATATAACTAGATAGTATGAAAAGAGTATGAATTGTTCTATGATAAAGTGATGCTAGACTTTTTGAAAAAGCAGCCATCTCCTACATTTTGTAGAACAATTGGGATGGATATTTTAATCTGTTTGAAATCTACTGAAGGACTACCAACTATTTTCCACCCAGTCTGCATAAATTTGGCATTCAAGTATTAACATAAGTCAGAGGAACCTAGTATAAAATGATACAGCTGAGCCTTCAATTTAGCTGAGAACAAGCCTCCTTAGAAGTGAGAAGGGACCCCTCAAATCCATTTAGCTCTATGCCTTTATGTGACTGATGAGGAAAATTTGACCCCTGCCCCCACTACAGGGCTTAAGTCCTCGGACTGGGGTCACACGGTGCATTAGTGACTGCGTGAAGGGTAGGACCCACATTTCCCAATCTTGGTTCAGCACCCTTTCCATAACTGCCCAGATATCCCTTTGGTTTTGTCCTCTCGTTATCGTAATTTGTTTCAAAACCTGTACAAAGCTGTTTCCCCAAGAAAAGCCAAATATGGCTTTCCAGTCTCCTGCTCTTTATCTGATATTCTGGTGTATTTTCTTGGGCTCAGACCAGCCCTGATGCATCCTCCGGAGCCTGGAAGACACCTCCTATCCTCTGCATAGCCAGCCCTGAGGGTACCTGTACAAAATGACTCCTTCCTTTTCTTTCTTTGTTCTTGTTTTTTTTTGGGGGGGGTGAGTTTATTTATTTGAGAGAGAGAGAGAGAGAGAGAGAGAAGGGGGATAGGGGCAGAGGGAGAGGGAGACACAGTCTTAAGCAGACTCCGTGCTCAGTGAGGAGCCCAAAGTGGGGTTCTCATGACCCTGAGATCACAACCCCAAGATTGGGACCTGAGTCAAAACCAAGAGTCTGGCACTTAACCAACTACACAACCCAGGTGCCCAAGCTCCTTCCTTTTCTAATGTCACTGCACAGAGTTTTCTAAACCTCTACCTTTGGCACTTCTTTGTAGTCCATATTGTTTCATGTTTCATGTATCTCTCTTGGAATGTTTCACATACAGGTGTTTTCTTTGTTTTTTTTTTAATTTAAATTCAGTTAGCCAACATATACTGCACATTAGTTTCTGATGTAGAGTTCAGTAATTTATCAGTTGCATATAACATCCAGTGCTCATTATATCACGTGCCTTCCTTAATGCTCATCACCCAGTTACCCCATCCTTCCACCGTCCTCCCATCCAGCAACCCTCAGTTTGTTCCCTATAGTTGAGAGTCTCTCATGGTTTGTCTCCCTCTCTGATTTCTTTCCATTCAGTTTTCCTCCCTTTCCCCTATGATCCTCTGATCTGTTTCTTATATTCCACATATGAGTGAAACAATTTGATAATTGTCTTTCTCTGATTGACTTATTTCAGTCAGCATAATACCCTCCAGTTCCATCCATGTCAATGTAAATGGTAAGATTTCATCCTTTCTGATGGCTGAGTAATATTCCATTATATATATATATATATATTACATATATATATTACATATATATATTACACACCTATATATCACACATATGACCCTGATATATATATCACACATATATATCGTATACATATCACATATATATCATATATATATCACACATATATCACCATATGACAATTGTCTTTCTCTGATTGACTTATTTCACTCAGCATAATACCCTCCAGTTCTATCCATGTCAATGTAAATGGTAAGATTTCATCCTGTCTGACGGCTGAGTAATATTCCATTGTGTGTATATATATCTTCTTTAGTGGAAAGCACTGATCCCAAGGCATTTCCAAGTTGTCTATCACTATGCTGTTTGGTATATGGGGATACGCAAACATTTTTGAATGGAATGGACTGAAATTTAAGTACTCTTCCTCCAAGCTCCATGTCATTTGGGAGAAAAGTACATCCTTGGTATTGTGTTATGTTTTGGGGGGATAGATTTGAAGGTCTTGCTTTGCTGGTTTCTAATAAACTGGTCATATACTCCACACATTCTACTTTTTCGTCAGGTCTGCACAAGCCATTTGCTGTGCCCAGAAGAGTCTTCCTTCCTCCTAACTCACCTGGATAACATCTCTTCATCTGTAAAGTCTCTACTAAGAATGTTACTTCCAGGGGCCTCTTTTACAAACTCTGAGCCTCATCTACGCTTTTCTTCACAGCACCAGTGACATGGAGCTAGAATGTATGCTTAGGGATCTGGTAGAAACTAGTCTGTAAGTTCTTAAAAGGCAGATGCAGCTTCCTAGTCACTGCCCTGTCCTACATCCTATGTCCTATATCCTACATGGAGCTGGACACATTCTATCTCTTCAGTAAA
This sequence comes from Callorhinus ursinus, assembly GCF_003265705.2. NCBI lineage: Eukaryota > Metazoa > Chordata > Mammalia > Carnivora > Otariidae > Callorhinus > Callorhinus ursinus. The sequence goes on along the minus strand of NW_027397067.1, from coordinate 39,290,152 downwards.
TGTTTGATAAGAGTGTGAATCAAATTGTTAATTTACGGCATATGGATAAAGACTGCGGAAGAGTGTGACCAGCCTACATACAACCTTGCTGTAGGAAATTGAGAGTGCTCTCACTATATTTCTGCTTCTTAGAATGTCACATTATAAGACAGATGGCTATAAAATTGTGGTTTGTTAAAAGGTAACTTTGAATATCAATCAAATAGTGGTAAATTTGATTGCTTTATTAGTAAGCCATAAATATTGCTGCTCCTTGAAGCTCTAGAATATGTATTTTAATAAAAATCATTGGAATGGTAAAGTTCTTGGGTCTAAATCAATATTCAAGTAAAGATTAGCTTGGCAAAACTGTGATTGGTAGAAGTGTGAATGCCATACAAATGCTGTGTGCACCTTGCATACTCTTCTAAGATTTATGAAAGATAGATCATAAGTTGAAGGCAGGTCATGGAGAGCAGGTAAATTGTATACCTACCATAGTCATCATTCTTTGCATCCTTAGCAACTCCTGCTAATCCCAGCTGGCTTCTAGCTTTCAGTGTTTTTATCAAGCAATAAAATCAGAATGTATATGGCAAGCAAGATGCTTATATATTCATTTGTTATGTTTAATTTAAAAAATTACTTTCTTCAAAGTTGGTGAGTAGAGAAGGACTCACCTTCTCTACTCTTCTCTACATCCATATAACTGGATGTTATATGCAACTGATGAGTAGAGAAGGACTTCTGGAAATCCCCAACTTATTTTTTCTTCACTTCTCCTACCCAACAGTATTCTTGATTTTCTAATCCACTTCACTTGCCCCTCTATCAAAACTGTCTACAGCCTTTCACATTCTTAATCAAAATCAAAACTCAAGAGAGGGTTTTGCAGAATCATTCGTAACAAGATACAAAGTATAAGATCAATGTTTTGTTATTCTCGAGAACACTTACCTTATAATCAAGCACAAGAAATCTTATGGCAACTTGTAATGATTCTCTGATTATGACTTTCTAAGAATCAAGCAATGGATATATTGATATTTTGAGAGTAAGAATAATCTTTTCAATCCCCCTTATATCACACCTCAATGAACTCAACTAATGATGTTAAATATGTATAAAAACTTTTGACATATTTTCTAAGCCTAGCATTTTCTTCAGGGAATTTTTAGAATCTCATGATGGTCACCTTATTTAATAGCTGGACCAACAATGACTAGGTAAGGCAGGTTAAGATAAAGACTCTGAAGCTGGACTTGCTGCATTTGATTTCCAGCTCTGCTACTTAATAGCTGTGCTAATTTAGCCTATAACTCTAAGTCATTTAACTTCTTGGAAGAACTGATAATAATATTCATCTTTCTATAAATGTCAATTAGGTCAAGTAGTTGAAAGTGCTGTTCAAGTTATCTATGTATTTTTTTAAGTTTTTGTTTAGTTGTTTCAACCTCTAACTATATTCATATTAGAAATTGCAGTATTGTCCCCCAGATGATTTAAGTTCTGTCCATTTTTTTCAGTTTTTTTTCTCCTCTGTTTTTCAGATAGGATCATTTCTATTTGAGAATCTTTCACATCAAAAAAATCTTTTTGGTATGTTAATGGTAGCATATATAGCATTGTGATACTTAGATTTTGTAGACTTTTGGACTGGTTATCCTCTGGAGAATGCTGTGGTGGTGGTGGTTTTTTTGTTTGTTTGTTTGTTTTTATTCAGGCAATCTATGTGGGAGGGGTAGACAGATGCCCTATAAGGGACTAAGAGCATAATCATGGTGGGGGACCATGGTGCAGTGCCCTTCCACAGAGAACTTTGGTGCTATCCAGACTCTAAATGCCTCCAATGAGACAATGACTCCAAAGAGAATCAATCTAGAGATAGCTGTTGGAATGCCTGTTGAAATAGGAACAAGGCCTAGAAGGAACCACTTCTTGATGAAAGGACATATATGACTCTGGGGACTCTTATTGGGATGGTGGGGCCTCCCCAGGAAACAAGGTCCTAAAAAGAGTACTTAGTGACAGACCTATGATATATGATTTGTTACTGTTACCATGGCTCATTAGACTATATAAGCTGATGACACTTGCTAAACTAGGGTTATAGTAAGTGATATTGAATAGTTTTGCTATTTTAGTGTGTGTTTAATTCCCTCCCCCACTTTTAAATAATTCCTAATCTCACTGCTGGGATTCTCACCTCAAATTCTCTCTCTTTTTTAAGATTTATCTTTTTTTATTTTAGAGAGAGAAAGAGAAAGAAAGAGCATGAGCGGGGGGAGGGGCAGAGAGAGAGAAAGAGAGAGAATCACTCCCCACTGAGTGCTGAGCCCCACGCAGAGCTTCATCCCAGAACCCCAAGATCATGACCTGAGCTGAAACCAAGAGTGGGATGCCCAGATGACTGAGCCACCCAGGTGCCCCTTCAAATTCTCTTAATAAATTCTTACTACAAGTGGCTGACACAGAGAACATTTATTTGACAAAGTCAGACTCATGTCCTTTGTTATTATTTCTGGATCTGTGCCACATCTGCCCTAGAGCCTAAATAATTGTATAATTCTGGAAAGTAATGAATCTAAAATGAATCTAAAAATCAGAAGACGCCCATTGAAACTGCCTCATTTAACCTCTGACCTATCTAGGAAGAGAACTCCATTGGCTTGTCAATTATGGTTACTCTTACGGAGAATTTTTGGTATGTCGATTATGGTTGTTGTTTCTTCTTAAAGGGCTTCTGGGAAGAGGGAGTGAAGTCAGTGAACCACTTCACTAAACAAGAGATGGGCCCATTCTAGAACTTGCTGTGTCTTTTCATTTAGGACTGAATTTATGCTCTCCTGGCTCATTTGATTCTAGGTCTTGAATAACCTAAAATGGGGCTCTTCCTAACAGACTCTTAACTAGAGAACACACTGATGGTTACCAGAAGGGAGGTGGATGGGGGATGGGTGAAATAGGTGATGGGAATTAAGGAGTATACTTGTGATGAGCACAGGATGGTGTATGAAAGTGTTGAACCACTAAATTATACACCTGAAACTAATATCACACTGTATGTTAACTAACTGGAATTCAAACAAAAACTTAAAAAGAATAAAAGGGGCTTATTCCATAGGGACTGGGAATGCGTTGATTTTTATTTGTATATTTGCCACACACATGCTTACCCTCTGCCCTTCACTCCTTTCTCTTCAGTTCTCTTCACCCTGCTCAACTAGATCATCACATTATTTGAGTACTTACTACTGTTTGACTTAATGAGATACATTGCATTGCACTCATAGTGATTAAAAAAATGTGATTAAAACATACTGTAGCAGATGTGTCAGGGAGAATACTATTTCTAAGGCTGTGGGAAGCCATTGGAAGTTTCCCAAAGAATTATTTAATAAATTCTGCTGCTCATAAAACTAAGAATGAGATTATTACTGATATATTCATTCAAGACAAAAACTAACAGAGAAAAGAGAAGATTGTTTAGAAAAAGAAAATGAAAGCAAAAAGAAAAAGATTTTAAAACATAATTCTAAAATGAGCTTATAGATAGTCTAAAGAACATCTGGGTAGCCTTTAGTGAACAGTTAAACTCTTAAAAAAATTGTAAAATGAAAAAGGATAAAAAGAAAAAAAAATGACTTTTCAAATAGTTTCCATGCTGTCGGCGACTGGATCAGTGTGACTGCTGGAGGAAACTGCAAAGATGTTTTTGTGTCAATAATACAGGTAGTTGAGGTTTTAAAGCATTTTGTTCTAAAGTTCCCAAGGGAAGATCTTACTTGATAAATAATAATAAAATAAACAGAAACTTTAGGTTTTTAGTAGCAATTCTACTTTTGAACATTTTGGGTCTGGGTTCTTCTAGCCCAGTGACATGACAACATTTGACACTCAGGTTTTGTTCTATAGAGCTCTGCATGTTTCTGTACCTTCCCTCTCCATTGATTCATTTACTCTTATGTAGGAAAGGGAAAGAAAACAGTTATTTAGTCCTTTTTGATAATAAACGTTTGATTGGGGTGACAATTTTTGGCTCAAACATTATTTTGGAGTGTATTTGTGATTTACAAAAGTGGGAAAGCAATGCTACCATCTCTATCACACTGATTTTCCTGAATTTAACATTCAGGAGTAATTTTTCTAAGAGTCACGATAATAGCTTAGGTGACATCTACAATTTTTGCCAATAAATTCTTTCTATAATTTAATACTTATGAGTTATTCTGATGGCTTTATGTACATTTTTTGAACTACTTGTCTTATCCCCATTCATATTCTGCTTATCCTCTATCATAGAAGAGTTTTCAGATGTCCACTAATAGCTACTTCACATTGTGTATTTGTAAAAGGGTAAAATGTTAACCTAACCATTTCTCCTTTTCTCTTTACCCTATGGAGACGTGCACTCACATACAAACATACCTTACCCAGTACTGTTTTAACATCTTAAAGACAGTGTTTTCTTCAGGGCACCTGGGTGGTTTAGTCCACTGAGTGCAGGACTCTTGGTTTCCGTTCAGGGTCATGATCTCAAGCCCAACATCAGACTGTCTGCTAAGTGGGGAGTCTGCTTGAGATGAGATTCTCTCCCCCACTTTCCCTGCTCCTACCCCAGTTCTCTCTAAAATAAATAAATAAAATCTTTTTTTTAAAGATACTGTTTTCTTTGACCATCCCTTGCATCTCCTGCCTAAAAAATTTTTTTAAATCAAACAAACCCCATAAAACTCTAATAGTCTGAAATTTGTCTAACCTGGTGAAAGCCTCTTCCTATTCATGCAATATGCCATTTATAAGCTTGGCTCAAACCACAATATATGCTTAGGAAAGTTCAGATTGAAGAGGGCTTGGAAAAATACCTAGAAAGAATACAAGAAAGTGTAGATATTAGAAAAACCAGTTGAGAACAGCCCTACCAAGTGGGAGGCATTATCTGAGAGAGGAAAAAAAGAATGCCCTATTTGGAACAATAAAAACAGAGTATGTAGGGTGGTGGTCAAAGCTTTCATCATGGGTGGAGTGATGAAATGTGGGAAGGGGGATGGTGCAGTGGGGATGTTGAGGAAAACAATAGATATCATATCTTTGCAGAGAATTTGTGTTTGAGGCAGAGTGGAAGAGAACATCTTTGAGTTGATAGCAGCCCTATACAGGTAACGTACTGTGGGGGAAATGTGAAAACTAAAACAGTTCACTCACATGCACGGCCCTTTATCCAAAGAAACCCTGGGGTGTACCAGGGACAATTTCGGCTGTGCTGGGACTCTGACCTGATCTCTCTACAGATGTCTTCCAAATGGCTGGTCCAGGGAGAACTACTGTCATTAAAAAAGGATATAAACAAAAGCATTGGGTCTATACAAAAAATATTACAACTAAAAGAGAAGAAAGGAACAGGGAAAACAAATGACAGATGAACATCCGGTAGAAAACTGTTACTAAGGAGTATATAAAAAATTGAGACCAAATGTATTGTTGTGACTTGTAAAACAAACATAAATATTTTACAAGTATAAGTGTAGAGTAGAAATTTGGGAATGTAGGGAAGATATGATGAATGGAGGAGAAGAAAAAAGTATACCATTTATACCACTTATAAGGACCATTTTGTAAGTGGCACAGGAGAGACAAGGCACTGATGAAACTGCAGTAAGGTATAAAGATAGGATTGAGAAAACCATTCCAAATGAAGTGGTAATGAACAAAGGATGGACAGAAAAATAGATACTGGGCAGAAAGAAAAGTCAACCCAAGTGTAATAGGTGGTTTTGAAGAAGAGAATAAAACATAGCAGAAATATTTTAAAATAGTCTTCATTTTCCATTCTGCATAACAAAGTGTTTTTTTTTTTTTTACAAATTTAGCAGCCTAAAACAATACTCATTTTTATTATCTCATAGTTTCTGCAGATTAGAAATCAAACATAGCTCAACTGAGTTCTCTGCTTAGGGCTTCACAATGCCAAAATCAAGGAGTTGAGCAACTGTGCTCTTATCTGAGGGACCCAGAAAAGAGTCTGCTTCTGAGCCTCAGGTTGATGGTAAAATTCAGGTTTTTTTGCAGGTATAAGACTGATGTCTCTGTTTCTTGGCTGATAACTGTGGGTTACTCTCACCTTTGAGAGGGCTGCCTGCATTCCTCATCATGCAATCCCAACCATCTTCAAAGTCAGCAACAGCACATCCAATTTCTCTTGTGATTTTTTTGAATCTTTCTGATATCTGCTATCCACCTGAGAAAAATCTCTGCTTTTCGAAGGGCTCATGTGGCGCTGTGAATTGTGTAAGACTGATGAACCACAGACCTGTACCCCTGAAACAAATAATACATTATATGTTAATAAAAAATTAAAAATAAATAAAAGGGCTCATGTGATTGCATTTTGACCCTAAATTTCTTATTGTGAGATCAACTGTGATATTTTTAAACATGAATCACAGGCCTGTACCTCTGAAACCAGGTCTGTGATTCATCAGTCGTATATAACACCCAGTGCTCATTATATCACATGACCTCCTTAATGTCCATCACCCAGTTACCTCATCCCTCCACCCCTCCCCTCCAGCAGCCCTCAGTTTATTTCCTATGATTAAGAGTCTCTCATGGTTTGTCTCCCTCTCTGGTTTTGTCTTGTTTTTATTTTTTCCTCTCTTCCCCTATGATCCTCTGTTTTGTTTCTTAAATTCGACACATAAGTGAGATCATATGATAATTGTCTTTCTGTGATTGACTTATTCTGCTTAGCATAATACCCTCTAGTTCCATCCACATTGTTGCAGATGGCAAAGTTTCATTTTTTGATGGCTGCATAACATTCCATTGTATATATATACCCCATCTTCTTTATCCATTCATCTGTCAGTGGGCATCTGGGCCCTTTCCATAGTTTGGCTATGGTGGACATTGCTGCTATAAACATTGGGTTACAGGTGCCCCCTTTGAATCCTACATTTGTATCTTTGGGGTAAATACCTAGTAGTGCAATTACTGGGTTGTAGGGTAGCTCTATTTTCAACTTTTTGAGGAACCTCCATACTGTTTTCCAGAGTGGCTGCACCAGCTTGCATTCCCACCAACAGTGTAGGAGGGTTCGCCTTTCTCTGCATTCTCGCCAACATCTGTCGCTTCCTGACTTGTTAATTTTAGCCATTCTGACAGGTGTGAGGTGGTATCACATTGTGGTTTTGATTTGTATTTCTCTGATACTGAGTGATGATGAGCAATTTTTCATGTGTCTGTTGGCTATTTATATGTCTTCTTTGGAGAAATGTCTGTTTGTTCATGTCTTCTGCCCATTTCTTAATTGGATCATTTGTTCTTTGGGTGCTGAGTTTTATAAGTTCTTTATAGATTTTGGATATTAGCCCTTTATCTGATATGTCATTTGTAAACATCTTCTCCCATTCTGTTGGTTGTCTTTTGGTTTTGTTGACTGTTTCCTTTGCTGTGCAAAAACTTCTGATTTTGATGAAGTCCCAATAGTTCATTTTTGCCTTTGTTTCCCTTGCCTTTGGAGATGTGTCTAGCAAGAAGTTGCTGCAGCCAAGGTGAAGAGTTTGCTGCCTGTGTTCTCCTTTAAGATTTTGATGGATTCCTGTCTCACATTTAGATCTTTCATCCATTTTGAGTCTATTTTCGTGTGTGGTGTAAAGAAATGGTCCAGTTTCATTCTTCTGCATGTGGCTGTCCAATTTTCCCAACACCATTTGTTGAAGAGACTGTCTTTTTTCCATTGGACATTCTTTCCTACTTTGTCAAAGATTAGTTGACCACAGAGTTGAGGGTCCATTTCTGGGCTCTCTATTCTGTTCCATTGATCTATGTGTCTGTTTTTGTGCCAGTACCATACTGTCTTGATGATTATAGCTTTGTAATAGAGCTTGAAATCTGGAAGTATGATGCCATCAGCTTTGGTTTTCTTTTTCAACATTCCTTTGGCTATTCAGGGTCTTTTCTGGTTCCATACAAATTTTAGGATTATTTGTTCCAGCTCTGTGAAAAAAGTTAATGGTATTTTTATAGGGATTGCATTGAATGCAGTCTAGGTAGCATAGACATTTTCATGATATTTGTTCTTCCAATCCATGAGCATGGAATGTTTTTCCATTTCTTTGTGTTTTCCTCAATTTCTTTCATGAGTGTTCTATAGTTTTCTGAGTACAGATCCTTTGCCTCTTTGGTTAGGTTTATTCCTAGGTATCTTATGGTTTTGGGTGCAGTTGTAAATGGAATCGACTCTTTAATTTCTCTTTCTTCTGTCTCATTGTTAGTGTATAGTAATGCAACTGATTTCTGTGCATTGGTTTTATATCCTGCCACTTTGCTGAATTCCTGTGTGAGTTCTAGCAATTTGGGGGAGGAGTCTTTTGGGTTTTCCACATATAGTATCATGTCATCTGCAAAGAGTGAGAGTTTGACTTTTTCTTTGCCAATTCAGATGGCTTTTATTTCTTTTTGTTGTCTGATTGCTGTGGCTAGGACTTCTAGTGCTATGTTGAACAGCAGTGGTGATAATGGACAATCCCTGCTGTGTTCCTGACCTTATGGGAAAAGCTCTCAACTTCTCCCCGTTGAGAATGATATTCACTGTGAGTTTTTCATATATGACTTTTATGATATTGAGGTATGTTCCTTCTATCCCTACACTGTGAAGAGTTTTAATCAAGAAAGGATGCTGTACTTTGTCAAATGCTTTTTCTGCATCTATTGAGAGGATCATATGGTTCTTATTCTTTCTTTCATTTATGTTTAACTGTGACATTTAATGCAACATAATCATGAGAAAAATAACTCATCAAAATCCCAGGACCCAGAGATTAGAATGTGGAATATGGGGGTGATTTTTAGAATCCTTCTTAACGTGACAACGTAACCACAGGAAATTCTTCCAAAAGAAAGGAAGAATTAAATCTATAGTTGCAGAGGACATGCTGTCCTTAGAAATAAATGCAGATGCCATATAATAGACCTGTATCATTATACATTTGTCCAAACCCACGGAATGCACAATACCAAGAGTAAACAGTAATTGAACTGTGGACTTTGGATGATAATGTGTCAGTGTAGATTTATCAGGTGTAACAAATGTACCACTATGTGGAGGATGTGGGGAAGACTATACATGTCTGGGGACAGGGGTGTGTATGAAAACTCTATGCCTTCCCCTCAATTTTGCTATGAACCTAAAACTGTTTTAAAAAAAAAAGTCTTAATAAAAAGTGAGTAAATAAATAAATAAGTGCAGAATGATAAAAATTGACAAAATGGACCTTAGAAAAAAAAGCAGCACTATTCACGATAGCTAAGATATGGAAACAACTTAAGTGTTCATTGATGGGTAAATGGATAAAGAAAATGTGATATATATATAGATATATATTATATATGTGATACATATAGATATATAAGATAGGTAGAGTATTCAGCCTTATGAAGGAAGTAATTTCTGCCATTTACAGCAACATGAATGAACCTTGAGGAAACTATGCTAAGTGAAGCAAATCAGCAAATGCTGTAAATCTCATTTATATGTGGACTCTAAAACAGTCAAACTCACAGAAAAGTAGGGAATACAATGATGATTGCCATGGGCCTGGGGAGAGGGAGAAATGAGGATGATGTTGTTCAAAGGGTACAAAGTGTCATTTATGCCAGATGAAATAAGTTCTTGAGATCTAATGCACAGCATAATGACTATAGTTAATAATACCATATTGAATATTTGAAACTTGCTTAGAGAGTAGTTTTAAATAAGTCTTCTTACCACACAGAGAGAAAGAGAAAATGGTAACTATATGAAAGTGATTGGCACATTTATTGGTTTGATTGTGGTGGTCATTTCACAATGTATACATATCAAAACATCATGTTGTACATATTAAACATATATAATGTCTCTATGTCAATCATACCTTAATGAAGCTGTTAAAAAAAAAAAAGAGTTCTTGGGTGCCTGGGTGACTCAGTCGGTTAAGCATCTGCCTTCAGCTCAGGTCATGATCCCAGGGTCCTGGGATCAAGCCCCGCATCAGGCTACCCTCAGCGGGAAGCCTGCTTCTCCCTCTGCCACTCCCTCTGCTTGTGCTCTCTTGCTCTCTCTCTCTCTCTCAAATAAATAAATAAAATCTTAAAAAAAAGAATTACCTTTGCCTACAGTATTAAAAAAAGATTAATTCACCCAAAAAGCATAAAAATTCAAACTGGTCTCAGATTTCTCCCTGGTGGGGACATTAAATGCCAGAGCAGAATTTAATATTGCCTATGAAGTTCTCAGGGAAAGGAAATTAAACAAAGAATTTTATACCCAATAAAACTATCATGTAAGCATAAAAGCCACAGATAAATACTTTTAAATAGGACAGAGAACAAGTAATATAGTTTCAGTTAAACTCCCTTGAATAAAGCATTAAACAGAGGACTTCAGCCAGCCAGGTAATGAATAGAAAGACTCCAGAAAAGGGTTTGTGTTCACATAACCAGTGTTATTTACTACAACAAATATCTTCCCCAAAACATCAATGGCTTAACACAATAAAAGTTTATTTACTGCTTATGTCACTGTTCACCTTGTTGTGACAGGGACTCCAACTCCTTCCACGTTGTGGCACTGCAACCTCCCAAAGCCTCCTCAGAGAACTTCCTGGATAGTCTGCGCTCTGCTGGCTAACAATCACAGTGAGAGAGAGGAAGGTCATGTAACGTGGTTACTGCCTAGGCCGAGAAGTGCTGTATACTTTACCAGTGTACATTTCACCTAATCTGTGGTTTGCTGGGAGCTGTACTCCTCTGCGTGTTCAGGAAGATCAAATGGAATTGAATATAATCTAGTACTCAGACTAGATTCCACAATCTTTCCTACTTGTCAGCGTGTATCTATTTCATTTTTCCTCCCTTACAAAGAATATATCCATTCTCCAAGGGACACGTTCCCAAATCCCTTCCAACCACTGTGTGTAATTCAAAGTCAGGGTGACGTACAGTCTTCTCATTAGGTTCAGATGTGACTCCTGGTGGTCGAAATAAAAGCACATAAAATAAATTGTAAGGAAATTAAAATAAAAAAGAAATTAAAATAAAAAGCAAATTAAAAATGTCAAAAAATGTCTAAATAAATAAAAATAAATTTAAAATAATCCTCCCTTCCCCCACTCATTGAATAGACAGCGGTGAATTGTTTTCATTATGGTTCCTTGTTAAGATGTGACATGTTGAAATCTTGGCCCAAGTATACTTTATAGTTGGCCCGATGATCATTTTCACAGTTCCTTATAAGCATAATTGGGAGGGAGGGATACACTTGGCAGTAGGCAGTTCTCTCACATTGGTTCTCAGACTAGTAGAATAAGAACTGTAATATCGGGGGAAAAAAAACAAGTGGAAGAACCTGAAATGCCCCTTCCCCAACAACCAATAAATATATTAAGTGAATCAGTAGGAGGCCATGCCATATTCTGACTGCAGTGGCCTCATAAAGGCTCATTTAAGGCACTAACGTGAAGAGGCTATCCTGCACTTTTGGGGTAACTCCTTTAAGAATGTGGTGTATACATTGAAACAATAGCCATTACATGTTATTTCTCTGCTTTATTTCTCTGCTTGCAGAATACTGAACGCCTGACTTTGGAATCTTAAATGATGTGGTCAGAAATGCTTATCCTGTTCTGAGTGTTGTCAGACTGACAGTCCATCATAAGGTAAAGTGGGTGAAGCCATAGTTCACTGTGCAAATAGAAATAGTACATTTCGGATCAAGCCTAAACAGGCCTGGAGGTACAAAGAAGTCACAGGCAGAGGTGTCCCAGAGCTCCAACTCATCTACATTTACTGCAGCTGGGCAGCTCACATTTATGCCCTTCCTTTGAAGTATCATCCCATTGGGACATTGAATCCAGTGATGATAGCTGATTATATCAGACCCTCTTCACTGTGGAGGTGTGATATTATCCCTCAAGAAAATCAGCCAGCCACTTGGCAGGTTGATACCATTGTCCTTTGACCTGGAGGCGGAGTGATTCAACATCATGGTTTGCTTTGCCAGCCATAGTGCATTGGCCAGCACCACTATTCAAGCATGCATGGAGCATCCAATTTATTGTCATGAGATCCTGTTGTCTCAGGCCAAGGAAACCACTCTCTGGTGAAGAAGATGTAACAATGGAGACATGATTACAGAATCCATTAGTTCTATGATATAGACATATATCATATGTCTTAAACTGTCAGCCTGATAGAACATTGAACTGGCCTCATGAAGGCTCAGCTAAGACACCAACTTGGCAATGACAAGCTGTGATTTGGGGTGCTGTCCTTTAAAACGTGGTGTGTATGTTGAAGCCACAGCTATTATATAGTGCTATATCTCTGATCAGTGGAATACATAAACCTAGGAACCAAGGGGTAGAAGTAAGAGTGACCTCTCTTGCTCAGTGACCCTCATGGTGATTGTGCTTCCTGTCCCCTCACTTTATTGTCTGCTAGACTAGAGATCCTGGGTTTGGGGAGGATTCTATCTACTGGGGACAAAACAAGTATTATTTTATTTTATTATTATTATTTTCTGGTGTGTGGTAAGAACATTTAAGTTATTTATTTACCCTTTTTTAAAATTTTTTTTAAAGATTTTATTTATTTATTTGACAGAGAGAGACAGCAAGAAAGGGAACACAAGCAGGGGGAGTGGGAGAGGGAGAAGGAGGCTTCCTGCTGAGCAGGGTGCCTGATGCGGGGCTCGATCCCAGGACCCTGGGATCATGACCTGAGCCGAAGGCAGATGCTTAATGACTGAGCCAACCAGGTGCCCCTTTATTTACCCTTTTAAAATAGTTTTTCCATTTTTCCAGCTTTTTGGACATATAATTGACATGTACATTGTGTAAGCATAAGGTGCACAACATTTTGATTTAATACATTTATTATATTATACATCAATATACATTTGATTTAATACATTTAATACATTTAATATAATACATTATATTGCAAAATGATTACCACCCTAGCATTAGCTAACACCTCCATCACCTCACATAATTACCATTTCTTTTGTGTGTGTGTGATGAGAACATTTAAGATCTACTTTCTTAACAACTTTGAAGTATATAATACAGTATTATAATCACCATACTGTACATTTGATCCCCAGAACCTATTGATCTTATAACAGGAAGTTGTACCCTTTGACCTGTATTTCTCCATTTCTCCCAACTCCCAGCTCCTGGTAACTATCACTGTACACTCTGTTTCTCTGAGTTTCACTTTTTCAGATTCCACGTATAAGTGATATCATACGGATTTGTCTTTCTCAGTCTGACTTATTTCATTTAGCACAATGCTGTCAAGATTCATCCAATTTATCACAAACTGCAGAATTTCCTTCTTTCTTGGGGGCTGAATAATATTTCATTATGTGTGTGTGTGTTTGTGTGTGTGTATCACATCTTCTTTATCCATTCACCCATTGACAGATACTTCGGTTGTTTATCTTGGCTCTTGTATATAATGCTCCAATGAACATGGGGTACATATATCTCTTTGAGATTCTGTTTTTATTTCCTTTGGCTGTATACCCAGAAGTGGGATTGCTGGATCATGTGGTAGTTTTGTTTTTAGTTTTTTGTAGTGGCTGCACCAATTTACACTCCCATCAACAGTGCACAAGGGTTCCCTTTTATCCATATCTTCGCCAACACTTATTTTTGTCTTTTTTATGATAGTCATTCTAACAGATATGAGGTGATATCTCATTGAAGTTTTGGTTCTCATTTCCCTGTGATTAGTAAAGTGAAGACCTTTTCTGTACCCATTGATCATCTGCAGGTCTTCTTTGGGAAAATGTCTATTCAGTTCTTTTCCCCTTTTTAAAATCAGATTATATTTTTTGATACTAAATTTCATGAGTTCTTTACATATTTTGAATATTAGTTTCTTTACAGATATTTAATTTGCAAATGTTTTCTTCCATTCTCTAGGTTGCCTTTTCATTTTGTTGATTTTTTTTTTTGCCATGCAGAGCATTTTAGTTTGATGTTATTAATTTTTTTGTTGTTGTTATTTGGGCTTTTGTCAATCCAAAAACTTATTGCCAAGAACAACGTCAAGGAGCTTTTTTGCTCTTTTCTTCTAGGAGTTTTACAGTTTCGTTCCTTATGTGTAAATCTTTAATTCATTTCAATTTAATTTTTGTGAGTGGGGTAAGATAGAGTTCTATCCAATTTCATTTCTTTTGCATGTGGTTATCCAGTCTTCCTGACACCATTTACTGAAGACACTATTCTTCCCTACTGAATATTCTTGGCTTTCTTGTCAAATATTGCTGAGCACATATGCTCAGGTTTATTTCTGGGCCCTCAATTCTGTTCCTTTGGCCTATGTGTGTATTTTTAATGCCTGTACTATCCTGTTTTGATTACTATAGCTTTGAAGTATAGTTTAAAATCAGGAATTGTGATGCTTCAAGCTTTGTTCTTCTTTTTCAAAATTGTTTTGGCTATTAAGGGTCTTTTGTGGTTCCACACAGATTTGAAAATAGTTTTTTTCTGTATCTGTGAAAAGTGCCATTAGCATTTTGATAGGGATTCCACTGAATATATAGATGACTTTCAGTAGTATGGACATTTTATTAATATTATATCTTCTGATCCATGAACATTTGTTTGTGTCTTCTTCAATTTCTTTCATCAGTGTCTTGTAGTTTTCAGTGTACAGGTTTTTTACCTCCTTGATTAAACATATTCCTAAGTATTTTATTGTTGTTGATGTTATTTTGAATGAGATTGTTTTCTTTATTTCTTTTTCAGGTGTTTTGTTGCTAGTAAATATAAACATAACTAATTTCCATATGTTGATCTTGTATCCTGCAATTTTATTGAATTTGTTGATCAGTTTTAATCATTTTTTGGTAGAGTGTATAGGATTTTCTATAAGATCACATCATCTGCAAACAAAGAAAGCAAGGATCTTAGTAAACCTAAACTTACAGCTTCTCTGTAGTCATTTTGGGACCTTCATGCCAGTAAATAGCAAATAGAGAAAGGACCCTGATTCTAAGAAATAGGGTTTCCTCTAATAATGGTGTCAGGGTGAAGTATGTCTGAAACTTGGGGGATTCAGTGGGGCATCTCTCACTGCTTCCATATTCAGTAAAAACTACAAGTGGGTAATTGACGCAGCTATGACCTGACAAGGGCCTGACAACTAGGGGCACAGACATCATAGTCTGGGCTTCCTCACCAGGCAAGCAACCAAGACTAGCAGAAGTTCAGGTTGAGAGAGAAAGAATAGAGGAGAGGTAGTGGGAAGGGACCGACTGCAACAACGTGGCCTGGAGTTTCACCCACTAAAGCTGGATATTTTTTACATTTTTGATTTTGTTTTAGAACTTGTGATGAGCTATCAGTTTGAATAAGCAGGTACAAGGGGGTGGGCTGAACAGGTAAGTTAATGCTTCTTTTATATCCTTTGGATACCACCACTTGGGTGTGCTCCAGACCGCTTCCAGTCATCAATGTCTTCATTTCTGTGCCTGAAGATTTTTCAGGCTTTTTCCAGAGCTGTAGTGTATATTTGAAAGTTGCCAAGAGAGTAGAACTTTAATGTTCTCATCATAACAACAACAATAACAAAACTAATTATGTGAGGTAAAGGAAGTGTTAATTAATCTTATTGTGGTAAATATTTTACAATATATATGTGTATCAAATCATCACAGTGTATACTTTATGCTTACACAATGTTATATGTCAGTTATATTTCAATAAAGCTAAAAAGGTTTATACGTACAGAAGAAAAGGGATGTTCTGCTATGTAACAGGCTAAAAGTACCAGGGCTTTACCACCCTTGGGTTCAGCTTTCAATCAATCATTGGAGGGAAAAGGTGTATCACTAACTCATCATTTTTAACCTTTGTATGATATATTTTGAGAATGAGAGAGAGCAAGAGAGAGATTGAGATTTAAAAAAAAAAAAAAAAGAATTGGCTCATGTAGGGGCTGGCAGGTATGTAATTTACAAGGCAGGCTGGAAATTCAGATGAGTTGATGTTTCAGTCTTGAGTCCAAAATTGGCAGGGCAGTCCAGCAGGCTAGAAATTCAGGCAGGGTTTCTATCTTGAGGCAGAACTCCATCTTCTTCAGAAAACCTCGGTCTTATCTTTTAAGGCTTTCCACTGATTGGATGAAGGGGTATCTGCTTACTGAAAATCTAGTGATTCTAAACTATAATTGAATCTAGCATACACCTACACAGAAACATCTAGACTAGCACTTGACCAAACAACTGGATACCAAAGCCTGGGCAAGGTGACACAAAATACAAGCGATCACATGTGGCTTGTATTTTATACTGTTTCACAGCATTCCCCATTGGGATTTAGCCTTAGTGATGCACGGTGGTGACTTAGCATGCTGTTTATTGGCTTCCTTCTCTTCCCTTTGTCAATATATCACTTCAGTAATGTTGTTCTCCACAACTCCCAAATAAATTGTGTGCATTTGAATCCTTGGAACAGTATTTATTATTAAATTTTGAAATATTTATGGGAATCAAATTCTCCATAATAGGTTAAATAAACAAATTAGATAATCCATTGAATGTTTCTTAAAAACTATCACAACTTTCAAATATGATTACAAATGCCATTTTAAGGCAGCTGAAGAGTCCTATGGGCACAGACAATTAAAGGGGCTCACGGAGGTTTGAAGTCGGGGACGTGGAGAACCACACATACCTGATTCCAGGCAGAGGTCCTGGTAGTTCTCTCTCATGAGCCTGGGGAAGAAGTTTAGAAACTGGCAAATATTTTGATGTGACTTTTGAAGGAGCCCAGGCAGCAAATTGGCACGAGCACAGTGGCACTCCCAGCGATTCCCTGGCATTGCGGGGCTGGTGCTGACGTGCTGCTGCAGGCTGTGTTGATGCTATCTTAGACAAACAACACAACCTGTATTTGTCTTGCTAGCCGCTACCCAGGGAAGGAAGGCAGGCTGCCAAAGCACCAAATCATTCCAACTTCTCTTTTGTCCTGGAACTAAGGGGTGGGATGCAGAAAGGGGAGGCAAAGCAATATGAGGTATAAACCAGATGACTTGTATTAAAACCAGTTTTAAGACTTCATATGCCTAAATGTATGAATTCGTGTAAGAGAACTCAGACCTTATGAAAATCAAGATAAACAGATAGAGGAGTTAGTGAGGTTAAAATCTTCCCTTTTGTCATATTTCAATTTGGTAACCCTAGTCCAGAGACTCTAAATTGTATAGATTACAGGAATGCCCTGATATATCCACTTACATTCCTGCACGTAGAAAATTAACCAACATTTATTTAAAAATAATTAAATACTGCACATGGTGCTAAAGATATAACTGTTGATCCCATTAAGTCTCTCAATAGTCCTATTATGTATGTGCTATTTTTTATACCCATTTTATTTTTTACACCCATTTTATAGATGAGAAAACTGAGAAAGAGGGATCAAGTAAGCTTGCGCAAATCTTATGCAGCTTGTAATTAGAACAGAATTCTGGAACATAGATTGTTCTCCTCCAAAGCTCTTAATTCATGAAGACATGCATCTATGAATGAGAATATTATATAGCTACTGATACTCCACTGGCCGAAAGAAATCATAAATCATCCTATATGGACGGCTTCTTAGGAGGGTGTAACTCAGGCATTGGAAACAGTTCAGCTCCCATGGTCAAGGGTTTTTCTCTGAGGGTAAACTTAATTTTAACTTTATGAAAGACTGTATTGTCCTCTGACAGTTATAGGCAGTAAATCTTCTCTTACACTGAACATTTTAGACTAAAGTGCTTCATATGCACAATAGCACAAATTTATGGTGGCATTATTTTAGTTGATATTTTGCCTCTGTCTGTAGGGTTTCCTTATCTTAAACAGTTATCCTGGTGCAAGGAACAGTTCAGATAAGGAAGTTGAACAACTTCATCCAGACAATCTGCAGTAAGCCTTTTATAATCAGATACTACTGTTTGGTGTTAGCCACAATCAGACCACATTAAATATTTTTAATTTTGCATTATCTGTGATTCATACTGTCCTGTTATCTGTACAGCTATGAATTATCATAGGCATGATCCATTTGATTGTTACAGAAATGTATACTTCTACTTTTAGACATGGTTCACCTCTACCCAGCAACTAAGAGATTCTCATTTTTTTCCACTGTTTTTATTATTAAAATATAATTAACATACAATGTTATATTAGCTTGAGATTCTTGATTTTCATAAAAGCAACCCAAAAGAATGAACATGAGATTTAGCCAAAGATACTGACCAGCAAAAATACTGTTCTACTCCCTCTCTGAAATGGTTTGTGTATCTATGACTGAGACTTGTTCTGAGCTAGCTGGAGAGGTCCTGGAGAGTCTCATGGCCTCTAGCTCTGTCCCTCACTTCCCAACATCCCAGAAAGTGCAGGCCGATTGTTTGGCTTCAGTGCTCTGTGTGTGCCATATTTGTTTTGGTATCTCTGAGACAGTGACTACAGTGGATGTGGGAGTGAATGTCAAGTTGTTAATGCTTTTGTTTGAGCCTATATCAAAAGATGTTTTCCAAGTGCTAATAGCTGCCAACCATTTAATTGGGATACAATTAGAATAAGAACACTTTTTCCCTATGAAAATAATTAAGACAAACACCATTTCATTGTGGTGTATGCTTACTAGACAACAGTGTCGTGTTGGCCAACAGCAAACAGACAAGAAACTATCAGACCTTCAACAAAATAATCACTGGCTGAGGCAAAAAGTTGTTTTCATCTGATCCCATCCTACTTCCGTGCAGTATATAACATAAGAAATGCAAATGAGCTAACAAAACTTTCAAGCATTAATAACACCTCTTTACACTTGACCTATATAATTTTTTAAAAACTTCTTATTTTGAAATAATTTGAAACATATCGAAAAGTTGGAAGCCCAGTATGAAGAACTCCTATATACTTTTTTTTGCAGATTCACCAATTTTAACATTTGGCACATTTGGGCTATATCTCATCCCTGCTTCTTCCCATGTGTGTGCTCATATGCTTACATGTGTTTCTTTTCTAAGCCATTTGAGAATAAGTTGCACATCATGTTCCTTTACTCTTAAATATTTTAAGGTATATTGCCTAATATATTATTCCCTAATATATCCCTCAAGGATACTCACTTATATAACCACAGTGCATTAATCAAAAACGGCAAACTTAACATTGATATAATTATTTATTTATTTTATTATGTTATGTTAATCACCATACATTACATCATTAGTTTTTGATGTAGTGTTCCATGATTCATTGTTCGTGTATAACACCCAATGCTCCATTCATACGTGCCCTCCTTAAACCCATCACCAGGCTAACTCATCCCCCTACCCCACTCCCCTCTAGAACCCTCAGTTTGTTTCTCAGAGTCCATCGTCTCTCATGGTTGGTCTCCCCCTCCGATTTCACTCCCTTCATTCTTCCCCTCCTGCTATCTTCTTTTTTTTTTCTTTTTAACATATAATGTATTAATTGTTTCAGAGGTACAGGTCTGTGATTCAACAGTCTTACACAATTCACAGTGCTCACCATAGCAAACACCCTCCCCAATGTCTATCATCCAGCCACCCCCCACCACTCCAGCAACCCTCAGTTTGTTTCCTGAGATTAAGAATTCCTCATATCAGTGAGTCCTATGATACATATCTTTCTCTGATTGACTTATTTCCCTCAGCATAATACCCTCCAGTTCCAACCACATCATTGCAAATGCTGAGATTTTGTTCCTTTTGATGGCTGCATAATATTCCATTGTGTGTAAATGTATATGTATATATATATATATATATACCACCTCTTCTTTATCCATTCATCTGTCGATGGACATCTTGGCTCTTTCCATAGTTTGGCTATTGGGGATATTGCTGCCCTAAACATCGGGGTGCACATATCCCTTCGGATCACTACATTTATATCTTTGGGGTAAATACCCAGTAGTGCAATTGCTGCCTCGTATGGTAACTCTATTTTCAACTTTTGAGGAACCTCCATACTGTTTTCCAGAGTGACTGCACCAGCTCGCATTCCCACCAACAGTGTAGGAGGGTTCCCCTTTCTCCTCATCCCCTCCAACATCTGTCATTTCCTGGCTTGTTAATTTTAGCCATTCTGACGGGTGTGAGGTGGTATCTCATTGAGGTTTTGATTTGGAGTTCCCTGGTGCCAAGCAATGTTGATCACTTTGTCATGTGTCTGTTGGCCATTTGGATGTCTTCTTTGGAAAAATGTCTGTTCATGTCTTCTGCCCATTTCTTGATTGGATCATTTGTTCTTTGGGTATTGAGTTTGATAAGGTCTTTATAGATTTTGGATACTAGCCCTTTATCTGATATGTCATTTGCAAATATCTTCTCCCATTCTGTCAGTTGTCTTTTGGTTATGTGGACTGTTTATTTTGCTGTGCAAAAGCTTTTTATCTTGATGAAGTCCCAATAGTTCATTTTTGCCTTTGCTTCCCTTACCTTTGGCGATGTTTCTAGGAAGAAGTTGCTGCGGCTGAGGTCGAAGCAGTTGCTCCCTGCGTTCTCCTTTAGGATTTTGATGGATTCCTGTCTCACATTTAGGTCTTTCATCCATTTTGAGTCTATTTTTGTGTGTGGTGTAAGGAAATGGTCCAGTTTCATTCTTCTGCATGTGGCTGTCCAATTTTCCCAATGCTATTTGTTGAAGAGACTGTTTTTTTTCCACTGGACATTTTTTCCTGCTTTGTCGAAGATTAGTTGACCATAGAGTTGAGGGTCCATTTCTGGGCTCTCTATTCTGTTTCATTGATCTATGTGTCTGTTTTTGTGCCAGTACCATACTGTCTTGATGATGACAGCTTTGTAATAGAGCTTGAAGTCCGGAATTGTGATGCCACCAGCTTTGCTTTTCTTTTTCAACACTCCTCTGGCTATTCGGTGTCTTTTCTGGTTCCATACAAATTTTAGGATTATTTGTTCCATTTCTTTGAAAAAAGTGGATGGTATTTTGATAGGGATCACATTGAATGTGTAGATTGCTCTAGGTAGCATTGACATCTTCACAATATTTGTTCTTCCAATCCATGAGCATGGAACATTTTTCCATTTTTTTGTGTCTCCCTCAATTGCTTTCTTGAGTATTTTATTGTTTTGTGAGTACAGATCCTTTGCCTCTTTGGTTAGATTTATTCCTAGGTATCTTATGGTTTTGGGTGTGATTGTAAATGGGATCGACTCCTTAATTTTTCTTTCTTGTGTCTTGTTGTTGGTGTATAGGAATGCCACTGATTTCTGTGCATTGATTTTATATCCTGCCACTTTACTGAATTCCTGTATGAGTTCTAGCAGTTTTGGGGTGGAGTCTTTTGGGTTTTCCACATAAAGTATCATATCATCTGCACAGAGTGAGAGTTTGACTTCTTCTTTGCTGATTTGGATGCCTTTGATTTCTTTTTGTTGTCTGATTGCTGTGGCTAGGACTTCTAATACTATGTTGAATAGCAGTGGTGATAGTGGACATCCCTGCCGCATTCCTGACCTTAGGTGGAAACCTCTCAGGTTTTCCCCATTGAGAATGATATTCGCTGTGGGTTTTTCACAGAGGCTTTTATGATATTGAGGTATGTACCCCTTATCCCTATACTCTGAAGAGTTTTGATCAAGAAAGAATGCTGTACTTTGTCAAATGCTTTTTCTGCATCGATTGAGAGGATCATATGGTTCTTGTTCTTTCTTTTATTAATGTATTGTATCATGTTGATTGATTTGCAGATGTTGAACCAACCTTGCAGCCCAGGGATAAATCCTACTTGGTCGTGGTGATTAATCCTTTTAATGTACTGTTGGATCCTATTGGCTAGTATTTTGGTAAGAATTTTTGCATCCAGAGCATCCTACTAGAGAATGAATGGGTCAACCAGGAAATTAAAGAAGAATTAAAGAAATTCATGGAAACAAAGGAAAATGAATACACAACTGTTCAAAATCTTTGGGATGCAGCAAAGGCAGTCCTAAAAGAAAAGTATATAGCAATACAAGCCTTTCTCAAGAAACAAGGAAGGTCTCAAATACACAACCTAACCCTACACCTAAAGGAGCTGAAGAAAGAACAGCAAATAAAGCCTAAACCCAGCAGAAGAAGAGAAATAATAAAGATCAGAACGGAAATCAATGAAATAGAAACCAAAAGAACAGTAGAACAGATCAACGAAACCAGGAGCTGGTTCTTTGAAAGAATTAACAAGATTGATAAATCCCTGGCCAGACTTATCAAAAAGAAAAGAGAAAGGACCCAAATAAATAAAATCATGAATAAAAGAGGCAAGATCACCACCAACACCAAAGAAATACAAACAATTACAAGAACATATTATGAGCAACTATATGCCAGCAAAGGAGATAATCTGGAAGAAATGGATGCATTCCTAGAGATGTATCAACTACCAAAACTGAACCAGGAAGAAATAGAAAGCCTGGACAGACCTATAACCACTAAGGAAATTGAAGCAGTCATCAAAAATCTCCCAAAAAACAAGAGCCCAGGGCCAGATGGCTTCCCAAGGGAATCCTACCAAACATTTCAAGAAGAATTAATACCTATTCTTCTGAAACTGTTCCAAAAAATAGAAATGGAAGGAAAACTTCCAAACTCATCTTATGAGGCCACCATTACCTTGATCTCAAAACCAGACAAAGACCCCATCAAAAAGGAGAATTACAGACCAATATCCTTGATGATATAATTATTTAGAACTTACTCAAAACTTTTCAGTTGTTATAGGTTTTTTTGGTGTTTTCATTTTGTTTTGTTTTGGTTCAGCATCCAATCTTGGGGTGTACACTGTATTTAGTTTTTGTGTCTTTGTCTTTCATGACATTGTTTTTTTAATACCATATGCCACTGATTTTGTAGACTGTCCCTCAATTTGTATTTGTCTGATGTATCCCCATGAGTGGATTCAGGTTATGCATTTTGGGCAGGAATGCCACAGAACTTAAGGGTGTCTTCCCCAGAGTCTCACACCAGGAGGTGCATGATGGCACTTTGTCCATCAACAGATTTCTCCCCTGCAACATTACTACATTTCCTCTTTGAAAACAACAAATATGACTTTTTAATCACTAATGCATTTCCTTTCAGAGGGTGCTTCTACAATAGACCAAATGTACAAATATGAAATAAGGTTATTTGAGTTGAGGACTGAGGAGAGTAACTGGACTTCTCACTTTGGGCTTGAAGCTGCATAACATGGAATGCTGTCTTTTTTTTTTTTTTCTAGTAGGTGATGAAGTAAATCAACATGGGTTTTCTTCACTGGGAGAAAAACCTGGTGGACCTTAAGTTGGAGAGTTTGCTTTGCTTCCCATTTAGCCAAATCAGGGTGTGTAATAACTTTACTATAGTTGGGGTGCTAGCCAGGAACAGTTGATGCAATAACCAAGAAACAGCATAGAAGAACTTCCAACTTTTCATTTATTTTAGTTCATTGGAATAGATATATTAAAATGTTGTAGGATTTTTACACATACGTATCATTTTATCTTCTGATACCATTATGAGAAAATTCTTCAACATAGGATCACCCCTAGAATCCTTGAAAGTATGATCCAACCCTAGAAAGCAGAAGATTCAAGAAGTATTAGAGACTGGGACTTAAGTTCCAAAATTCAAAGAATTAACGATCGTTCTGGAGTCTTCCAAAACATCATAAGTAAATGTTTCCTGGTAAACTTGAATAACATCAAATATCACATATTGTTCATCCTAGCAAAACAACAACAAAGTCTTTCATGTAAGTGCTTCAGCCATCAGAATTTCTAGGCTCTGTGAAGCCTCTTTATCATTAGACTTTGGTACTGACTTACTGTTAGACCCCACGGGCTGGATTACATGCACTGAGGTTATATTTTAGGATTAAAATTCTCCTTCAGTTTTGTCTTCCATCTTTGATAAAAATCTACTATTTGAGGTAAATTTGGGAATAGTTATCTCTAAAGGGAATGAGATTGGTACTTTCCGATTTTCTCAGAGAGTAAGTAATAGTCTTCCTATAATTATGGTGTTCTAATGGCGGCACTACATAAAAGGCTGTTTTAGTGGTATAAAGTGTTCTTATCCAAAAGTTTTTTGCCTTGTGTTGCTAAACTTTAAAGAAAAAGTTTTATAAATATATAAGGAAAGGTAACGTAAAGTAAACCTAAAGTAAAATAGTAAAATAGTGTTCTACGTGTGTGTGTGTGTGCACGCGTGTGTATGTGTGTGTTTATATATGTATGTGTGTGAAAAAGAGAGAGAGGGAGGGAGAAAAGTGTGTGTGGGGGAGAGAGAGAGAGAGAGAGAGAGAAATAGATCTTGGACAATGTTTTATTTTTATGCTTCAAAGTTTTCCAGCTAACGATTTAATATTAGGTTTGTCTTCCTGCACTAGGACATGAGCATGCTTAACATTAATAAATTTTAGTGAGTTCTTTAATGGCCCTAAAGAAACATTGTTGCACATATAAGGCATTATTACATATTAAACTAAAATAAATAAGGTCATGATCTATTCACAATTTCCCAGTCATGTGGCATTTTTATGGGATGATGGAAACATACAAAGCAAGGAGTATCTCCTCTTGGGAACATGAGACTTTTCACTGAATTCCATTCAAGCTTTAAGCACAAATCGACATCATCAGAGTTCAATGCCTGGATTGATGTAGTATAACATCCCAGTGACAGCAATAATTACTAAGCACGTGCTGCTGATGTGAAAGGAATGCAGAATCCATTTTATTTAGCATAAGCAATTTTAGAATTTTCACATTTAAGGTTAGTTACTTTGTAAATTGAACAAAAATTGAAGAGCAGAAATACTATTTGGTTTGTATAAAACATCAAGATTCCATGCTGTATTCTAAGTAATTTGTGAATTTCATTTATTTTACCCTAATGCTGTTTTCAAATTGCATTACCTTTCCGTTACTGATAACATGCTCTTGACGGACTGATTTAAAAAAAAAAATTGCTATCACTTCCAAATAGGCTCCCTTAATGTTTTATAGGAATTTCAACGAATCTTTGGTCTTGATAAAAATCTATTTCAAATGAAATTACATTATATCCTATGTTTACTCAAATCTTAAGAAAGGCTTTATTATAAAACTCTAAATTAAAGAGAAATAATCTCTCTCTTGAGGGGCAGATTAGTATCATGACCAGTAATAGGTATCCAGAGACACTCTATTTCCTCTTATTCTTTTGGCCTTGCTCAGTGAGTCTCAACTTCTTTTTGGTTTAAGAAGTATTCATATGTGAAATATACTCCATATGTAACATCTTGCAGGAAAAGTAGTAATTCTTTAGTGTGTTTGAATAATTACATTCCCCACCCCCAAGGAGAATATCGAAATTTCCAAGAACATTGGTGTGAAAATGAAATCCCAGAAAGTCTAGTATAAGGATCTCATTAGTTGTCTCTGAAGGGTATATTATTGGAAGAATACCTGTAGACATGAGGATTAGCCCAACCTAATCACCAACCACATTTGAGCTGTCAACATTGTTATCAGTTCTGACTCTTGTGCTTGGTCAGTTCTCTCTTTCCATTCCTTTGAAGGATTTAAATTGGCAGCCATTTGTAATTGATCGATTGGATTGGCTGATGCCCTGGTTTGTACCTTAGGTGACTGAATGACACCTGAAAATAGAAAGAAATACAGGAAAGCATATTTAAGATAAATGATGATGTGTTTCCTTTGGATCATGATGAGTTTGAAGTTTCTACAGGACATTCAGGAGAATCTGTCCACAGGCAGTTGTACATAACCACTCTTGTTGATTTAGTTTAGGAATTCTCTCCTCTGGAAAGCATTCTATAATCACCCAATGTAAGTGGATTGCTTCTTGTGTTCCTACAATGCTTTGTTTCTCTATTACTGCTTTGATCACATAGAATTCCTTTTTCTGCTTATGTTTCTGCCTCTGCTATCTGTGAATTTCTCAAAGACAGAGATTGTGTACTATTCATTTTTGAAATCTATAAACCAAACATAGTGCCTGACATGCAGGAGGCACAGAATATATATTTCACAAATGAATCAATAGAGGAATATTTCTCTTTAACTTTGAAGGTTTGTTTTTATATTCTGTAGATACAAAGGCTATTGCCATGACTACTCCAGGGTCAGTTAAGAGATTCAAAGCAACTGACAGAGATAAGAATTCTCAAAAATTTCTGTACCATAAGACATGTTTTTCACCTAGAACACATTAGTCTCAAGTGACAAGGCTACTTTCACATTAGCACTCATTTTCATATAGCACTACTTGTGTTATCAAGGCCACTTGCAACTAGCAAAAGTCGTTTATGCCATTTGCAGTTTATGTTCACAGAGAATTTTGAGTCTTTTTAATTCCTTTGTCTGTATTAGCTTTTTATATTCAGAAAACTCAACTATGATTACAGCAAGAGCAGGAATAATGTGACTCAATGCTAACATTAAGCAATGGATAAAAAGAGAGCTGACCATAGCCTTTTGGAAAGTGGAAAAATGTTAAAGGCAGAAAGGTAAAGATTAATAGGTTTAACCTGAGAATTAAACAAACAAACAGGGGCGGAGCAAGATGGCAGAGGAGTAGGAGACCTAAATTTTGTCTGGTCCCAGGAATTCAGCTAGATAGGGATCAAACCATTCTGAACACCTATGAACTCAACAGGAGATCGAAGAAAAGAATAGCAGCAATCCTCTGAACAGAAAAGTGACCACTTTCTGGAAGGTAGGACATATGGAGAAGTGAATCTGAAGCGATATGCGGGAGGATAGACAGTGGCGGTGGGAGCCTCCGTCGGCTGTTTCTGGCAAGTGATAGAGCCACGGAGCACAAAATCGGAACTTTTAGAAGTCGGCTCCACTGAGGGACGTCGCTCCAGTGGCTAAGCGGGGGGTGGAACCCTCACGGGACAGTGTGGTCTCAGGACCCTCGGGGTCACAGAAAGACCGGGGGTGCCTGAGTGCGGCAGAGCTCCCAGGTATCGGGGCGGGGAAGCCGGGTGCAGAGACAGAGCCGAGGCGCGGGCTCTCAGCTCGGGGTTGCCATAAACCGTGGTCTGCTGCCCAGTCGGGCTATTGCTCCTCCAGCAGGAACCCAACAAGCGGCAGAGCCGGGGAGACTCCCCTTCCTCCCCCAGGAGGAGCGGCGCGGGAGTGCAGCGCAGGGATCTGCTGGGTTTGGAGACTCCACACGGGGTCGGGTGCCGGAGATAGAAATGATCAGTCACAGGCCGGGTGAGCACGGAGTGCGGCCGGAGACCGGGGAGACGGGAGTGACTGACTGCTTTTCTCTGGGGGCTTACTGAGGAGTGGGGCCCCGAGTTCTCGGCTCCTCCCGGGGCGGAGATGGGGAGGCTGCCATTTTCACTCTCGTCGTCCAAAGCTGTATGGAAAGTTCACAGGGTACAAAAGCTCCTGAGAGCAAACCCAAACAGATTATTTAGCCAGGCCCCCAGCAAGGGTGGGGCAATTCCTCCTCAGGCAAAGACATTTGGGAACCAACGGTAACAGGCCTCTCCCCCAGAAGATCAGCAAGAACAGCCAGCCAAGACCAAGTTTACGGATCAATGAGGGCGGCAGAATGCCAGTGCTAGGGGAATACAGCACATAGAATTCATGGCTTTTTCCCCATGATTATTTAGTCTTCCAAAGTTATTTTTTTTAATTTTCTGTTTTTCTTTTCTTTTTCTTTTTTTTTTTGAAATTTTCTGTTTCCCTTTTTCAACCAACATCTTATCAATCCCTTTTTAAAAATCTTTTTTATTTTTCATTTTTAGAGTCATATTCTATCCCTTCATAGTAGTTAACCTTATTTTTGGTATATATGTAAGTTCTTTCCTTAAAATTTTAGGATACAGTTTCTTCTAACAGACCAAAATATACCCTAAATCTCTAGTGTATGGCTTTGTTCTAGTCTCCTGCCTCATCACAGTCTCTCCCTTTTTTTAAAAAAAGATTTTATTTATTTATTTGAGAGAGAGAGAATGAGAGAGAGAGGGTATATGATGGGGGGGAGGGTCAGAGGGAGAAACAGACTCCCTGCCGAACAGGGAGCCTGATGGGGGACTCGATCCAGGGACTCCAGGATCATGACCTGAGCCAAAGGCAGTTGCTTAACCAACTGAGCCACCCAGGTGCCCCTTTATTTTTTTTTTAATTTCTCTTTTTTCTTTTTTCAACCAACTTCTTATCAATTCCTTTTATAAAATCTTTTATAATTTTCATCTTTACAGTCATATTCCATCCCTTCATCGTATTTACCCTTATTTTTATACATACATAAGCTTTTCTTTCTTTAAAACATTGGGAAGCAGTTTCTTCTAACAGACCAAAATACACCCAAAATCTAGTGTGTGGCACTGATCTATGCACCAGCCTCATCATATTTGATCATGTTCTTTTTTTTTTCTTTCTCTTTTTTTTCTTTTTTCTTTCTTTCCCTTTCTTTCCCCCTGGTTTCAGGTCTCTTCTGATTTGTTTAGTGTATATTTTTCTGGGGTCGTTGTTACCCTGTTAGCATTTTGTTCTCTCATTCATCTATTCTCCTCTGAAGAAAATGACAAGATGGAAAAAAAATCACCTCAAAAAAAAAAAAAAAAGAACAAGAGGCAGTACCAACTGCCAGGGACCTAATCAATATGGACATTAGTAAGATGTTGGAACTAGAGTTCAGAATGACAATTATAAAGATATTAGCTGGGCTTGAAAAAAACATGGAAAATATTAGAGAAACCCTTTCTGGAGAAATAAAAGAACTAAAATCTAACCAAGTTGAAATCAAAAAGGCTATCAATGAGGTGCAATAAAAAATGGAGCCTCTAACTGCTAGGATAAATGAGGCAGAAGAGAGAATTAGTGATATGGAAGACCACATGATGGAAAATAAAGAAGCTGAGAGAAAGAGATAAACAACTACTGAATCACGATGGCAGAATTCGAGAGCTAAGTGATACCATAAGAAGAAACAATATTAGAATAACTGGGATCCCAGAAGAAGAAAGAGAGAGAGAGGGGCAGAAGGTATATTGGAGCAAATTATAGCAGAGACTTTCCCTAATTTGGGGAAGGTAACAGACATCAAAATCTAGGAGACACAGAGAACCCCCCTCAAAATCAATAAAAATAGGACAACACCCTGACCTCTAATAGTAAAATTTATGAGTCTCAGAGACAAAGAGAAAATCCTGAAAGCAGATTGGGAAAAGAGATCTGTAACCTACAATGGTAGAAACATTAGATTGGCAACAGACCTATCCACAGAGACCTGGCAGGCCTGAAAGGACTGGCATGATATATTCGGAGCACTAAATGAGAAAAATATGCAGCCAAGAATACTATATCCAGCTAGGCTGTCATTGAAAATAGAAGGAGAGATCAAAATCTTCCAGGACAAAAAAAACTAAAGGAATTTGCAAACATGAAACCAGCCCTACAAGAAATATTGAAAGGGGTCCTCTAAGCAAAGAGAGAGCCTAACATAGACCAGAAAGGAACACAGACAATATACAGTAACAGTCACCTTACAGGCAATACAATGGCACTAAATTCATATCTTCCAATAGTTACCCTGAATGTAAATGGGCTAAATGCCCCAATCAAAAGACACAGGCTATCCGATTGGATAAAAAAACAAGACCCATTGATATGCTGTCTGGAAGGGACTCATTTTAGAACCAAAGACACCTCCAGATTGAAAATGAGGGGGTGGAAAACTATTTACCATGCTAATGGACACCAAAAGAAAGCTGGGGTGGCAATCCTTATATCAAATTAGATTTTAAACCAAAGACTATTAATAAGAGATGAGGAAGGACACTATATCATACTTAAAGGGTCTATCCAACAAGAAGATCGAACAATTCTAAATATCTATGCCCCTAACATGGGAGCAGCCAATTAATAACAAAAGCAAAGAAACACATTGACGACAGTACAATAATAGTAGGGGACTTTAACACCCCCCTCACTGAAATGGACAGATTATTTCAGCAAAAGATCAACAAGGAAATAAAGACTTTAAATGACACACTGGACCAAATGCACTTCACAGATATATTCAGAACATTCTATCCCAAAGCAACAGAATACACATTCTTCACCAGTGCCCATGGAACATTCTCCAGAATAGATCACAACCTGGGTCACAAATCAGGTCTCAACAAGTACCAAAAGACTGGGATTATTTCCTGCATATTTTTGGACCACAATGCTTTGAAACTAGAACTCAATCACAGGAGGAAATTCAGAAAGAACTCAAATACATGGAGGCTAAAGAGCATCCTACTAAAGAATGAATGGGTCAACCAGGAAATTAAAGAAGAATTTAAAAAATTCATAGAAACCAATGAAAATGAAAACACAACTGTTCAAAATCTTTGGGATGCAGCAAAGGCAGTCCTAAGAGAAAGTATATAGCAGTACAAGCCTTTCTCAAGAAACAGGAAAGGCCTCAAATACAAAACCTAACCCTACACCTAAAGGAGCTGAAGAAAGAACAGCAAATAAAGCCTAAACCCAGCAGAAGAAGAGAAATAATAAAGATCAGAGCAGAAATCAACGAAATAGAAACCAAAAGAACAGTAGAACAGATCAACGAAACTAGGAGCTGGTTCTTTGAAAGAATTAACAAGATTGATAAATCCCTGGCCAGACTTATCAAAAAGAAAAGAGAAAGGACCCAAATAAATAAAATCATGAATAAAAGAGGCAAGATCACCACCAACACCAAAGAAATACAAACAATTACAAGAACATATTATGAGCAACTATATGCCAGCAAAGGAGATAATCTGGAAGAAATGGATGCATTCCTAGAGATGTATCAACTACCAGAACTGAACCAGGAAGAAATAGAGAACCTGAACAGACCTATAACCACTATGGAAATTGAAGCAGTCATCAAAAATCTCCCAACAAACAAGAGCCCAGGGCCAGATGGCTTCCCAAGGGAATCCTACCAAACATTTCAAGAAGAATTAATACCTATTCTTCTGAAAATTTCCAAAGAATAGAAATGGAAAGAAAACTTCCAAACTCATTTTAAGAGGCCACCATTACCTTGATCTCAAAACCATACAAAGACCCCATCAAAAAGGAGAATTACAGACCAATATCCTTGATGAACATGGATGCAAAAATTCTCACCAAAATACTAGCCAATAGGATCCAACAGTACATTAAAAGGATTAATCACCACAACCAAGTGGGATTATCCCTGGGCTGCAAGGTTGGTTCAATATCCACAAATCAATCAACATGATACAATACATTAATGAAAGAACAAGAACCATATGATCCTCTCAATAGAAGCAGAAAAAGCATTTGACAAAGTACAGCATCCTTTCTTGATCAAAACTCTTCAGAGTATAGGGATAGAGGGTACATACCTCAATATCATAAAAGCCATCTATGAAAAACCCACTGCGAATATCATTCTCAATGGGGAAAACCTGAGAGCTTTCCCCTTAAGGTCAGGAATGCGGCAGGGATGTCCACTATCACCACTGCTATTCAACCTGGTACTAGAAGTCCTAGCCACAGCAATCAGACAACAAAAAGAAATAAAAGGCATCTGAATTGGCAAAGAAGAAGTCCAACTCTCACTGTTTGCAGATGATATGATACTTTATGTGGAAAACCCAAAGGACTCCACCCCAAAACTGCTAGAACTCATACAGGAATTCAGTAAAGTGGCAGGATATAAAATCAATGCACAGAAATCAGTGGCATTCCTATACACCAACAACAAGACACAAGAAAGAGAAATTGAGGAGTCGATCCCATTTATAATTGAACCCAAAACCATAAGATACCTAGGAATAAATCTAACCAAAGAGGCAAAGGATCTGTACTCACAAAACAATAAAATACTCATGAAAGCAATTGAGGGAGACACAAAGAAATGGAAAAATGTTCCATGCTCATGGATTGGAAGAACAAATATTGTGAAGATGTCAATGCTACCTAGAGCAATCTACACATTCAATGTGATCCCTATCAAAATACCAACAACTATCAACTTTTTTCAAAGAAATGGAACAAATAATCCTAAAATTTGTATGGAACCAGAAAAGACCCCGAATAGCGAGAGGAATGTTGAAAAAGAAAAGCAAAGCTGGTGGCATCACAATTCCGGACTTCAAGCTCTATTACAAAGCTGTCATCATCAAGACAGTATGGTACTGGCACAAAAACAGACACATAGATCAATGAAACAGAATAGAGAGCCCAGAAATGGACCCTCAACTCTATGGTCAACTAATCTTCGACAAAGCAGGAAAAAATGTCCAGTGGAAAAAAGACAGTCTCTTCAACAAATAGCATTGGGAAAATTGGACAGCCACATGCAGAAGAATGAAACTGGACCATTTCCTTACACCACACACAAAAATAGACTCAAAATGGATGAAAGACCTAAATGTGAGACAGGAATCCATCAAAATCCTAAAGGAGAACACAGGGAGCAACCTCTTCAACCTCAGCCGCAGCAACTTCTTCCTAGAAACATCGCCAAAGGCAAGGGAAGCAAGGGCAAAAATGAACTATTGGGACTTCATCAAGATAAAAAGCTTTTGCCCAGCAAAAGAAACAGTCCACATAACCAAAAGACAACCGACAGAATGGGAGAAGATATTTGCAAATGACATATCAGATAAAGGGCTAGTATCCAAAATCTATAAAGACCTTATCAGACTCAATACCCAAGGAACAAATGATCCAATCAAGAAATGGGCAGAAGACATGAACAGACATTTTTCCAAAGAAGGCATCCAAATGGCCAACAGACACATGACAAAGTGCTCAACGTTGCTCGGCACCAGGGAACTCCAAATCAAAACCTCAATGAGATACCACTTCACACCAGTCAGAATGGCTAAAATTAACAAGTCAGGAAATGACAGTTGTTGTTGGGGATGTGGAGAAAGGGGAACCCTCCTACACTGTTGGTGGGAATGCAAGCTGGTGCAGCCATCCTGGAAAACAGTATGGAGGTTCCTCAAAAACTTGAGGAGCTATTGGTAGCTCAAATAGAGCTACCATATGACCCAGCAATTGCACTACTGGGTATTTACCCCAAAGATACAAATGTAGGGATCCGAAGGGGTATGTGCACCCCGATGTTTATAGCAATAATGTCCCCAATAGCCAAACTATGGAAAGAGCCAAGATGTCCATTGACATATGAATGGATAAAGAAGAGGTGGTATATATATATATATATATATATATATATATATATATATATATATACACAATGGAATATTATGCAGCCATCAAAAGGAATGAAATGTTGCCATTTGCAGCAATATGGATGGAACTGGAATGTATTATGCTGAGCAAAATAAGTCAATCAGAGAAAGGCATGTATCATATGTTCTCACTGATATGAGGAATTCTTAATCTCAGGAAACAAACTGAGAGTTGCTGTAATGGTGGGGGGTGGGAGGGATGGGGTGGCTGGGTGATATACACTGGGGAGGTTATGTGCCATGGTGAGCACTGTGAATTGTGTAAGACTGTTGAATCACAGACTTGTATCTCTGAAACAAATAATACATTATATGTTAAAAAAAAAGAAGATAGTAGAAAGGGTAAAATGAAGGGGGGTAAATCGGATGGGGAGACGAACCATGAGAGACTATGGACTGTGAAAAACAAACTGAGGGTTTTAGAGGGGAGGGGTGGGGGGGATGCGTTAGCCTGGTGATGGGTATTAAAGAGGGCATGTATTGAATGGAGCACTGGGTGTTATACGCAAACAATGAATCATAGAGAACTACATCAAAAACTAATGATGTAATGTATGGTGATTAACATAACATAATAAAATTAAAACAAACAAACAAACAAAAATAAAAGTCTTCTAAAAAAGAATGGTGGAGAAGGAAGACACATAATAAATCTAGGGCTGCTATATGTCTGGTGGTGGGGGTGGGGAGCAGGTGAATTTCTTTCAGTCAGTGTTCTAAGAGAAAACAAATGGTGCATTCAAGAGGGATAATTCAGTGAGAGTTTCTTCACAGTGGGTTGTTTTCAAGTGTCTAAATGTAGGTTACCACAGGGGAAAATGTTGGAGCTTGGAGGTGACTGTTACCATTCCTAGGCCTGAAGGAATGAGAGAGAAGAGCAAGTTGCGTAACCTGAAAGGACAAAGACCTTCAGTCAAGGAACTTAGGCAGCCCAAGACAATCTTTCATGGAGAGAGCCAAATGCATAAATACCCCACCCTCCCACTTTTCCCTCCTCTGGCCTCCTAATGGTGCTCCCCATTGGCCTTCTTCAGAAGCCAGAAGTCACAGTTACTCTGGTGATGTGAAAGATAATCTCTCTCATTTCCAATAAATTGTCATCTTCAAAAAACTCATATTGGCTTTCTATTCTAACACGTCTACAAAATACATCTTTCTTGGCCAAAGTTCAGCTCTCCAAATTGTGAAAAGAAATCCAGTTCACCAAATCATGAGAGGGTAGTTTCATTAAGTTTTGTCATAGATACCCCAACTTTCCAGATTTGAGAGATGAGTGGTCCTCGTTTTATCAGCCTTGATGCTAGTGGATCGTTCAAGATCTTTTATGATGTGTGCTAATCCCCTCCACAGGATGTTCCAACAATCTGCCTGAACTTACCCTGGATGAGCCTCAATTTAAAGTGCCATGAGAGACATAAGTGTCAAAAATTCATAGTCACTGTCCTCCAGGAGTCACAACTGTGCAGAACTGGCAGTTCTTCCTCAATTCTGTGGACTTGTGAGGACTATTTCAGTGTCACAGTTCGCTCTGATAAAGACATCATCAAGGAAATGTGTAAACCATTCCCCTGTGAACACACATTAGGTTCGTCGACATGGGAAAGATTTACTAATTTGCTGATTGCTCTTGGACATTAGCCAGTTTCCAGACATAACTCATCTGTTAAGTTTTTCTTTCAATTCTAACCTGAAGGTTTTTCAAAAATCTCTGCTTGTCTTCATCCTACCTACCTAACCTCCCTATATCAAACATAAAACCACCTATAAATTTGGGATAGCATATCTCCTCCTAGGATTGTCCTAAGTTTAAGTACTTTAATGTGTTTAGCATTAAACACAGTGCCTAAGAGGTAGTCATTCTTTATCTTATTAATTTAATATTACTATTACTATTATTATTATTGTTATTATTAGCTACATTCCAGTCTCCTTGTTTTATCGTTTATACTTCCATATCTTTACCTTTCTGCCTTTTTCGGAATAAGGAGTCCCTCATTTGAGTCCTTTCGGTCTGCATGTACCAGTTTTTTTTTAATTTAATTTAATTTTATTATGTTATGTTAGTCATCATACAGTACATCATTAGTTTTTGATTCAGTGATCCATGATTCATTGTTTTCGCATAACACCCAGTGCTCCATGCATGTACCAGGTTTTAACAGAGAAATGAAAGGCAGGCAGCCCGTGCACTGGTGCGTGATGCTTGTGGCTGAGGAGGCAGGGTAGTCATAGGCCTGAATCAAATTCTCAGGTATCCAAAGGCTCAACACTGATCATACCAAAGTCAGAGGGGGATCCCAAGTAGATAAAGAACACCGACGCTACGTCAACAGAAGACATGACTAAGCCTTAAATGCAAAGGAGACCAGGCACTTCATGAGTGACTGCTATCTAACGTGTACCCAGCTGAAGTTCACAGGTACAGGGGGGATGGGTTGGGGGTACCTTTCAGCTACTATTGCACTAGAGCTAGAAACAAGACTGAAGTAATCTGGTTCCCTGAGAAATGTGACATGCTGAAACTTGCTAGTAAATGGCAAGCATGAGGCAAAATCAAGGACCAGAAGCAGGCTCTGAAGATCAGTGTACAAGTATCCCCCATTATCCCTAAATGTTTTCAATCATGCTGGTTACCACTGATAGAATCCTCTTCTAGAGGTTGCGGGAAGGACAGTACTTTGCTCAAGAATATAGTCTTGTCTTTTTTTTTTTTTTTTTGAAAGAGAGGAGCAGGGGGTAGAAGCAGAGGGAGAGAGAGAAGCAGGCTCCCCGCTGAGCAAGGAGCCTGATGTGGGGCTCGATCCCAGGACCCTGGGATCATGACCTGAGCCGAAAGCAGATGCTTAACCGACTGAGCCACCCAGGCACCCATACAGTCTTGTCATTATTATAGGACACCTGCACATGAGGAGCTGCTGCACATTATGGTCACTCTCTCCCATGTGCTACCCACTGGGGCTGGACCTACATGCAATGACCCACTGGTGGCTTGGAGAACTTAAGCAATGCTTTGGGTTTTTTTGGTCATTATGCCTACTGTTTCCAAAAACTTAGTCTATAGGATGGGCTTCTCAGCAAGAAAATCAATTGCTCCTCTTCACAGCCTCTCCATTAGTAGGATTACTGGATTCTTGGTGGGGCCTGAGTTCCTGAAAGGAAAAAAAAATGGAATATTAAAAGGAATAGTTTCTATTTTACAGTTATCTTCTCATTTCTTAAAATTTATTTTTATTTAGATCCAGAGGCAGCCAATGTAGTGAAAATTGATTTAAAAATATAACCAACTTTGTTCTAGATGTATGTGTGTGTGGACAAAAAGTAAACGGTGTTTTTTCTTGAGATAACGATGGATAATCATCTTTGCATTAAATTAATCTAACACAGTAAAAGATGAAAGTTTTACTATTTGGTGATCCAAATAATCATTTCAAGTCACTCATGGAGAAAAATTTTACTAACCCTTCATCAAGATCTTTAAAGATTGCTAGTTCTCCCTATATTTATATTCCCCAGGACAATAGCTTCTAATATTTATAAGGGTGCTTTCTCTACACTAAATATATAGAAAGCTTTTAAGCATGATGCACTCATGTTTTCACTTAAGCATATTTAGCATATATTTATAATTATTTTTTCAATTTCCCCAAACATGGAAAGTCTCTAAGGATGAAGACAGGAAATGTGTGAGTCTATTGAATCATTCTACCCACTATCTGCTTCAGTTTTAAAAATAACTCATGATTTTTGCAACTTAGCCAATAAATTTCCAAGTGAAATTATGATTGTGATTATCCTTCTCAGGATACTTTTAAAGCATGTATTATCAAGGAATCAAGAGCACTGGGACCACATTAACACAGTGGAGATAAATTTCTAAGGGCACCATTCCATCCTGGGCAGCAAAGCTGCTGTAGTCTGTTATAGCTGCCAGAAAGCTCTGTGATGTTTTTTGGCTTCCTGGTTTTAAAAATAAGAACTGAGGTTCAGAAAAGTGAAATATGTTACTCATGATCACAGAACTGAGTAGTGATCTGGCAACAATTAATTCAAGATTTGTTTGCCATGTTTCAGCTCACCATTTTCTCCATGATCAGGAACTAAGGAGTTCTAGAAGTTGAGTGCTGTTTAGTAGGGGAAAATACTTTATGGTTTTTGAAATCAGATTTAATGAATGAAAGTTTTCAGGATTTGGGAGCTTTGATTAAATTCCTTGGTGATGACTGAACATAGTTCCATTATTATAATTGAGAACTTCAGAGAAAGAAAGCAATTTGGTTTAAAGATAATTACTTTTCCTTGAGTGAAGTGGTAGCCCTGTGGCTAGGTTGTAACTTCTTGAAAGAAATGAACTATTTTATACCACTTTGCATCTTTCTAAGCAGCCAGAAGAGTTCTGTACACACTGTAGGGAGTCAACAAATATTTGATTGATGAGTCAGGAAGAACTGAAAAGTAAAGACCTAATGTCAGTGTGCTTTGCCTAGTAAACAATTCACAGCCTCTTAAAATCCCTTTGGGAAGGCCTTGTCTATCTGAAGCTAAACAGCATTACCATATTCTCTCTCTTTGTGTGTGTGTGTGTGTGTGTGTGTGTGTGTGTGTGTGTGTGTGTGTTAAACTAGCATTTATTGAGAGTTTACAATGTGTCAGGCACTTTGCTAAGCATTAGATATGGATCATTTTACTTAATCCTTATTACAATCCTATGAAGTAAGTTCTAGAAACAAAAATAAAAACACAGACTGTGTGAGGCTGATATCTTCTGCACTGAGGAAGACAGAGATGCCAATTGAGCCAATACAGAGTCCAGTAGTACCAGAAAATCCAAGAGAAATTCTCCACTAATAAGTTTGAAATGAATTTTCCAATTTACAATGATCTAAAATGTTATAAATGATTGGAAAGCCTCTAAACTTTCCTTAAACATAAAACCAAAGAAGCCGTGCATTTTAGTTAAGAGGTAACAAGTTTCAGAAATAAGTGAATATACTGGTTCATGCAAATTTGGGAGTGATGGTCACTGAAAAGAAACATGAAGCACGATTTCTTAAGATGCTGGCAAGAGTCAAGCATGAGAAGAAATTTGTGGCCCATAGTTGGTACCAGTAAAACTGTTATTCTACATATTTCAGCAATTATAACAATAATGAAAGCCCCCTAGGTACCAAGGTGAACTAGTTGGTTTTTAAAAATATGAGTACCATAAATAGCAGAAAAATTCAATTACACTGAAAATATTTATGCTGAAACACTTCCACAGAAAATGTTTATTTAGTAAATGTGCTTTTCACTAAATGATTTCTCATATTGCACTAAGCAAAATACATGCAATTTTCCTTTAATGGTATCAAAAATGGGACCTAACCATCTGTCTTAGGGTATCTTCTATCACTCATTTTTCATAATGAAAGAAAAAATTTAAATGTCTTATATGATACTATAGGATTTAAAATATGGCAAGTAGAACCTTTACATACCATGTATTTTTTTATACAATGGCTCCATGTCCAGAATATCCACATTCATGAGGGTCTTTGGTCTAATGTGTATGAAGGGCAGGGGAAAATGCTGTTGGTGGCCTTTTCTTCTGCTGCCATCCATGTCTTGTTTTGGTAAGCACGACCACAAAAGTTTTTATTGAGTACTAAGAAAACAGCTCTTTCTTTCACAAGAATCACAACATTCTTTCTATTTTGCCTGAAACTCATTCATTGCCGTATGGACTGGAGCCCTAGGGACTTAGCAGGCCTAGTGTTAAACAGCCCTTACACAGACAGTGTTACACAGCAAGCTGGCCTCTGCTCTGGGAGCATATAGGAGGAGCCAGGAGTCAGAGGCAGATTGGTTTCCCAGTAACTTGAACAGTAGAGCAAGTGCCTGTAAGAGGAATTTATCTGCCTGGATACAGTGTCAAACAGCCAGCACCAGACTGGCCATAGCACACAGTAGGTCCTCAGCAAATGCATGGCGCACAAATATCTGCTGCCCAAACTAAGGGAAGTGTTGGTAAATGTAAAGGCTAATTAAGCAAGCTCACTTGTGAAACCTAACCTCTAATAATCCTCATACCATTTCATAATGCACTTAGCAGAAACCAAAATGACTATTAAAAAAAAAAACCCTGAAATTGTGCTCATTTCTTTATATAAATAACTTTTCAAACATAGGTGTGTGTCCATCAGCAGCAATATTAATGTGGATTTTATTAACTTACTGTCATGATTTTATTTTAACTCTAATTTCACAACCAGTAATTAAGTACTTGGTGCTTCTCTCTCTCTCTCTCTCTCTCTCTCTCTCGGCATTTGGATTTCCTTCAGTGCTGTAATGCCCCTGTGAACTACTCTGTAATGACTCATCGCCAATAGGGTCCATACAGCAACATCTTTAATTGCCTCCACATCCTCTCCCTCCAAAAATGGAATTCATAAATGCAGGTGTGGGAACTAATTAAGGACATAATGTTTTCCATCTCTTCTTAACAACTGCTTTACTTCATTCACATTTCAGCTTGTAAAGCCTTACTCTCAATGGAGTAACCCACCGGAGAACCTCACAGATGCTAAAAACACATACACACTATAAATTAATTGTTGCCAATTGAAGGAACTGAAGAAAAAAAAAAGAACTTGCACAGTCTAATGTAATGTATTAGGTATCTAGTGACATAACTTTACATTTAAATTCACCTTCATGTGCAAATGTAGACACCAATTACCAGTGAACACACAACTGGTTCTTTTCGATAAATAGAGTCAAATGGCTAATAGGTTACTGTGTTTTCTCAGAAAAAGGTCATTGTGTATTAAAATAAATAGGACTATATAACCAACCTATCTGAGAAAGGATACATTGGTAATTCTTATCCATTGTGATTGAAATATCCTATTACTTGGGTATGAAAACAAACATTCATATAAGATACCCATATTTATATGGTTCAATCAGTTGCATTACGCTTGTCCTATTTTGGTGGGAAAACACAGCGGTGGAAGAAAATGTGGTAGGAAAACTGTGGGGGAATTTTATCAGTACAAGTTTATTCACATTTTCATAAAGCACAAGTCATATTTTCACTAGGGCACCAGCACCTCCTTTGTTCAACAGGTGCCACAAAACCTAACAGGGAACACCATGAAAGCTATTTGTGTGCATTTCATCCTATGGACACTAAACCAAAAAGGCTAAAGGTGTCCCTAAAGAAGTACACTATTTTTTTTTTTTTTTTGCCTTCCGACAATGAGGTAACCACCATGGCACCACGTGTGAGCAATCCCATGAGAAAGCCTGGCCATACCTGAAAAAACTCTTTTCAGTGCTGGTTCTTCGTTTTTCTCCCCCCAAGAAATATACTTTCATTTATTATTTTTTCAATATAGATAAAAATACTTAGAATCTTACAACTCTATATTATTTTGTTTTATTTATTGACTTTTGCCTTCATTACATTGGTTGCACTGTAATGGGATCCAGGGATTCCAATAATGGAAGAGAAGTTTGAATGGGTGCATGTGAGAGAAAACTCATGCACCATTTGTCCTGTGTTCTAAACCATTGTTGTGATTTTTTTTGTGAGCTTTGTAACTCATTTAATTTAGGACCATGATAAAGCAACATAGATCATGCTTTTCCAGATGTAATTTGGAAGAATTTTTTTCTTTTGACACATTTTTACTAATAGGATAAATTATGTTAACAAATTCACTTACATTCTTATGAAAAACTTTAGTTCTCAGATCAAGGAAAATGTTTATCATGAATCACACATAACTGAGTCATCCAGTAGCATAGGCACTCAAAAAAACTGGTTCCTAGCTCCAACTTTTATATTTTTGTAATGTGTCTGTGCCTTGATTTCTTCCTCTGAAAACAAATCCACATCTTGTTTATTTTATAGACAGATCAAAACTTTGATGAGGTAAGCTATAGAAGTCACCTTGTAGGTTGGGATTCCTGTGTCAATGTAAAATGATAGTGTTTTTCTTACTATTGTTATGGCTTACTGGGATCATTCAATGTTTTATCAACTTTATACCTTCTCCGAAAATTGATGGTTTGGGATAACTTTCCCCTTCTGTGGTTGTTTTTAGCTAATGCAGAATTTCCTGGAGCACAAGATGAGTCACTGCTGGACTTGAACTACAGCACTAGTAATTGCTCCACATTCAACATTTATTTCGATTGTGTTTTCCTTTTCATCTTCATTTTTCTCTTGTTATTAAAATAATTAATGTTGATATTTACATTGTTTTTATTTTTTGTGGTGATAAACAAGGCAATAATACATATTCAACTGCACATGCCTTTAAATATTTGTGTGATTTAATCCCAAGTCTTCTGGTTGGAATATGAAGTCTTTGCCCACAACCTGTCTGGGTTAAAATGGAAGACCCTTTCTTTGGCCTCTGCCAAATTCTTCTAAAATTGTAATAATTTCAGATCTATAAAACAATAATCTAAGCTTCACATTACACAATACGTGCAAATACTGACACATAATTTATGTATCAAAAGAGAAAAAGAAAACAATAACTTTCTGTTATTGATTTCTACTTTAATTTTATAGTGGTCAAAGAACAGACTTTGTATGACCTGTGTCCTTGGCTTTATGGTCCAAAATATGGTCTATCCTAGTAAGTGTTTTGTTTGCAATAAAAAAAAAATTTGTATTCTGTTATTATTGGGTGGAATGTTTTATAAATGTCAATTAGATGAAGTTGGTTGATAGTGTTGTTTATGTTTATATATCTGCATTGGTTTGTTGGGGCTTCAGTAACACAGTACCATAAACTGTCTTTTTTTTTATAATGTGATTTTTAAAAATTGTGTTAAGAACACTTAACCTGAGATTTACCCTCCTAACAAAATTTTAAGTGTATTTAATACACTTAAAATATGGTTGACACCATATTGTCGACTATAGGCACAATGTTGTACAGCAGATCTCTAGAATTATTCATTTTGCATAACTGAAACTTTATACCTATTGAATAGCGACTCTGTTTCCCCCTCTCTCCAGCCCTTGGCAACCCCTGTTGTACTTCCTGTTTCTATGAAATTAACTATTTTAGATATGTAATATAAATGGAATTGTGCAGTATTTGTCCTTCTGTGATTGCGTTATTTCACTCAAAGTAACATAAAGTCCTCCAGGTTCATGTATGTTGTAACATATGGCAGGATTTCCTTTTTTAAGACTGACTAATATTACATTGTATGTATTTACCACATTTTTATCCATTCATCTGTCAATGAACATTTAAGCCGTCTCTATATCTATCTCTTCAAAATCCCAATTTCACTTCTTTTTCTATATACCCAGAAGTGGGATTGCTGAATCATATGTTAGTTCTATTTTTAATGTTTTGAAGAACTGCTGTACTGTTTTCCATAGTAGCTGTATCACTTTAAATTCCCACCAACAATGTGCAAGGGTTCAAATCTCTCCACTTCTTTGCCAACATTTGTTATCTTTTGTGTTTTTAGTAATAGTCTTCCTAACAGGGGTCAGATGATATCTCATTGTAATTCTGATTTGCTTTTCCCTGATGGTTAGTGACATTGATATTTTCATATAATTTTTAGCTATTTATATGTCTTCTTTGAAAAAATATATATTCAAGTCCTTTGCCTATTTTTTAAAAATTGGTTATTTTTTCCTATTGAGTTGTATGAGTTTCTTATCTATTTTGGGTATTAATCTCTTATCAGTCCTTGTTTATTTTTGCTTTTGTTGCTTGTGCTTTTGGTGTCATATTCAAAAAGTCATTGACAAGACCAATGTCAAGGAGCTTACCTCCTATGTTTTCTTTAAGTGTTTTACAGTTACAGGTCTTCCTTTAAATCTTTAATTAATTTTGAATTGATTTTTGTGTATGGTGTGAGATAAGGGTCTCCTTTCATTCTTTTGCATGTGGATATTCAGTTTTCTCAACACCATTAAAGAAGAGACTATTCTTTCCTCATTGTGTATTCTTGGCATCCCTGTAGAAGATCAGTTGACCACATAGGCCTGGATTTCTTTCCGAGCTTTCTACTCTGTTCCATTTGTCTCTTTGCCTGTTTTTATAGCAATATCATACTGTTTTGAATACTATAGATTTGTAATAAAGTTTGAAATTAGGAAGTGTGATACCTCCAACTTTGTTCTTCTTTCTTGTGATTGCTTTGGCTAGTTGGGGTCTTTTGTGTTTCCATATGAATTCTAGCATCTTTTTCTATAAAAATATCATTGGGATTTTAATAATCATTCAATGGATTCAACCATTGAATCTGTAGATAATTTGGGGTAGTATAGAAATTTTTATCAATATTAAGTGTTCCAATCTGTGAACATGGAATGTCTTTCCATTTATTTGTGTCTTCTTCAATTTGTTTCATCAGTGATTTATAGTTTTGAGCATACAAGTCTTTCACCTCCTTGGTTAAGTTCATTCCTTGGTATTTGATTCTTAGTATTTGATTCCTTAGTATTTGATTTTTGGTGCTATTATAAAT
Source organism: Callorhinus ursinus (assembly GCF_003265705.2). Lineage (NCBI taxonomy): Eukaryota > Metazoa > Chordata > Mammalia > Carnivora > Otariidae > Callorhinus > Callorhinus ursinus. Next base: position 39,246,371 of record NW_027397067.1, on the reverse strand, counting down.
GAGGTTGTTTTCTTAATTTCCCTCTTGGATAGTTTACTGTTAGTATATACAAATGCAACTAATTTTTATATGATGATTTTGTATCCTGTAACTTTACTGAATTTATTAATTCTAACAATTTGTGAAATCTTTAGGATTTCTACTGATAAGAGTCTGTCATCTGGAAATAGAGGATTTCACCTCCTCCTTTTCAATTTGTAGGCCTTTTATTTTCTTGCCTAGTTGCTCTGTCTAGGACTTCCAGTACTAAAGTTGGCATATATTTATAGTGTATTTATGTACTAATATAGCTCCAGTACTATAGTTGAATTGAAGGGGTGAGGGTAAGCATTCTTACCTTATTGTTGATCTTAGAGGAAAGTTTTCAGTTTTTCACCATTAACTATAATGTTAGTTGTGATGTTTTTCGTATATAGATTTTATTCTGTTGAGGTAAACTTCTTCTATACCTAGATTGTTCAGAATTTTTATTGTGAAAAGGTGTTGAATTTTTCAAATGCTTTTTCTGCATCTATTGAGATGATCATGTGACTTTTAGTCTCCTTCTGTTAATCTGGTGAATCACATTAATTGATATTTATTTATTTATTTATTTAAAGATTTTATTTATTTATTAGACATAAAGAGAGCACAAGCAGGGAGAGTGGCAGGGAGAGGGATAAGCAGGCTCCCCGTAGAACAGGGAGCCCCACATGGGCTGGATCCCAGGACCCTGAGATCATGAACCAAGCTGAAGGCAGGTGCTTAACCAACTGAGCCACCTAGGTGCCCTCTGATTTTTATATCTTGAATCATTCTTTCATCCCAGGAATAAATCCCACTTTGTTGTAGTATATAATCCTTTTAACATGTGGCTGAATTCAGTTTGGTAATACTATGTTGAGGACTTTTACATGTATATTCATCAGGGATAGTGGTCTGAAGTTTTATTTTCTTGTAGTGTCTTTATCTGGCTTTGGTATCAGACTAATGCTAGCTTCATAAAATAAGTTTGACCTCTTATACCAAAATACCATAGACTGGTGACTTATAAACAATAGAAATTTATTTCTCACAGTTCTAGAGGCTGGGAATTGCAAGGTCAAAGTGTTTGCAGTTTTGGTGTCTGGTGAGAGCCTGCTTCCTGGTTCATAGATGGCCTTCTTGTCACTGGGTCCTCACACTGTGGAAAGGCTGAGGGAGCTCTTTGAGGTCTCTTTTATAAAGGTATGAATCCCATTCATGACAGATCTGCCCTCATTATCTAGTCACCTCCCAAAGGTCCAAGTTCCTAATACCATCACATAGGGGTTTAGGATTGCAAAATATGAATGGGGGGAAGGGGAATACAAATGTTTAGTCTATAGTACCAACACCTGGGAGAGGGTACTGAAAGACTGGGGACATTGAAACCGTGCTCCTCTTCTCCCAACATCCTGCAGGAGAGGCCTCAATTCTGCACTTTCTAGAAGACTTGCAGAGCCTGGCTGGCTGCATGGAGGTGCCCATTTCCCTAACTGTTGTCCCGACGATGGCAGCTCTTTGCACTCTGTGTGAGTTGAGACAGAAATCAGTGCCTCAGAGAGTACACTGAAAGCCCAGGGAAGCTGTCCACTCTCCACACCCACCCCTCCCCTTTCCCCGCCCCCCCCCCCAGAGAAGTAACAATTCCTCTTGGCACTGAATTGCTGAATTGTGTCAGCTCAGGGGAGGGGCTGACATGGGTAAAGAAATTGTTCTTCTTACCATTTCAGTGTGATCTTGGATCTGTATCATCTGATGTACTGCAAATTCTTACGTGGATTTTGGGCTTCTCTTAAAGGTATTGTGTTACTTATATCATTGTTAAATCTGTATTTCTGTGGGAGAACGAGGGCTGGGACTTGTTATCCCACCATCTTGCTGCCCTCATTCCTCTTTCACCCCCCGACAATCTCGGTAATATTTCTAAGCTAGGGATAAATAAATAGATTCAATCGTTAGAACTGTCAATCCAGCATATACATGCTCCAATTAACCAAGCAACCAAGAAGATATTTAAAAATAGTCTTGAAGAGTTCAGTGTTTATTCTCTGAGCAGGTTTTTCAAATTAGAAATTAACATTTAAGAGAAAACAAACAGAGGGTTGTGGCAAACCAGGGCTAAAAAAACTCACATTAGCACATGGTCATGTGGGTTCTTTTTTTCAGGAAAAACATTCCAGATTCCACAGATTGTCAGTGGAAAAACAAAAACAGAATTCCCATCCACTTTCAAGTATGGCAAAGTCTGCATAAAACTTGTGTGTTTCTGCCTTGTTCTCTTAAAAGCACAAATTGTTACCCTAGTAAAGCACTCCCAGTGAGCAGGGGTTAAGGCTATATAACATGGGAAAGATATCAGACAAAGCCACAGAAATATTTGATTTTAGCCTCAACACTGCCATTACCAATATCTGGCACCTCAGGTTATCTATAAAATAAGTTAATAAATAATATCTTCTCTACTGCTTCCATAGGCTTTTTGTGAAGATTAAATGAGATAATATATGAGAACCTCTAAGATATAAAATCTATAAGGAACATTTATTATTACTTTATTGTTTTTCTTTCATTGTTCTTGCCATGTCACTTACAAAAAAATCATCTCTAGTAATAAATGTGGTTAACACCTAGTGGTGTGCTCATAAACATTCTCTGAGATGAAAAAGTACTAGCTTGTGGTGTTGCTGATATCTATGGTATAAATGTCTCATCATGGCCAATTTTTAAGTTACCAATTCACAAAACTTCTGAATATTTAACAACTGGCTTTTGTGAGCTGGTGCTGACTGGCTCCAACAGAGCACTGAAACATCAAAGAATATTTAACCAGAATAGAGGAAGTTTTGAGGAAGAAAAAAATATTTTTTGTCAGAACCTTTGCTTGCCATTCTTTGCAGTTGTTCTAGATCCTTGCTCTCCCCTCTAAACTTCTTATCTTCCTTATTGCTAACTCAGCTATCACTGCCTCTGGCTGTTATGAAAATTGAAAACTGGCTGAGTATTTATTTGTTTTGTGACAAATACTCAAATACTATAATATGAATATCAAATACTGTGACAGTTACCCTAACAATATGAAAAATCTCATGTCATAAACCACACTAGAGATTAAATAATAAAACAACTTTTAAAAATCTGCTGAAAATATACACTGGAGAAGAAAGAAAAATCACACATAATGTTCTTTCTCCAACAGGTTAGAGGCAGTAGCATGCAAATATAATGGAGTTTCTCCAGAAGCTCCTTGGACAAGTCTTAGGCAGCCACTGCTCAAGGTTTGGTCATAGGCAAGTCTCCTCCTTGCTTTCAAGTTCAGCTTTATCTTCTATTCAGTGGAAGTGTTAGCATTCATCCATGTATCACAAGGGTTGGTTTTGAGGTTCACATGAGATAAAAATACGTGACAATCCTTTGTAAACAGCAAAGTGCTAAACAAAAGTTAGTCACTACCATGAGGTAGCTGCTACTTATTACAAGGAGAAGAGGAAATTTGCAAAGCCGTATAATTAAGGGAGATCAAGAATATTGGTTAGTGGGAATCTGATCTAGATTGGTGGTCATAGAAGGCTTCTCTACTGTAGTGATAACTGATCTATAATCTGCAGGAGAAACGTGAGGTGGCTGGGGAAAAAAGATGGGGGAGCACATCCAGGGCAGTAAGAGAGGTATGTACAAGGATCCTGTAAGCAAAAGACACAGGGCCACTACCAGGAACCGAAAGATTATGTATGAAGAAAACTGGCACCCTGTCTTGCTGCCATTATCAGTAAACATATACATTTTATACACAGAGGGGAAAACAAAAGCAACTTTGCATCCTGAGATAATCACAAAACACAGAAACATCCCGTCTAATTCAAGTCCCCACGACAAGTAAAGTCTGAATCCCTTCCAGAGAGTTAATAACAACTTTATCCTTGACTTTGTATAACGTTGAAATCTGCAGATATATAATGATCCTTGAAGATATGATAATCAAGTGCGGAACTTCTGTTTGTTAAACAGTGAAAATAATAAACAGATTATTTAAAAAAAGAATAGTGGCTAGCACATGTAGAAGTTATAAATTAGTTTTTTAATAGGGTTCCATCGTTCTGGTTAAATATCTCCTAATATATCTATGTAGTAAGTAAAAAGAACTTCAAGTACTTTTGGAACTTGGTAAACTATATATAATATATATACCTATTCTGAGACTCCCAATAGGGATAGAGAATCTCACACCCAACACCTCTTTTGATATAAAGGAAGATTTGGGATATTGGGAAGCAGATGGCTGTTCCCACTCATCTTTGGAACATTTGGATATCCAGTGAGGTTCTACAGACAGGCATGAAGGCAAAGAGCACTAAGAGCTCTATTTCCTGAATTAGTACCCCACTTTGAAATATGGAAGATTCCATTTTGTCTTTTTCTCTTGAGGTGTGGAGTAATGAGGATGGGGGAGAAATGAGAGAAAGGGGAAGAGTATTGTATTTCCCCCAGAGTGAATGGCCAGCAATCATGACTCATTACCAGTTTATTTGACATAAAGATGAAAAGAAATACAAGTTGGCCAAAATCCCCTTTTCCTGGACAGCCAAAAATATGGAACAAATACCTGCAGTATTTTTATGTTGACAAAAATCATGACATGTATTTGAATTTGAATTTAATGCTAGAAGAAGTTGGCCGAGAAACTAAAACTAGGGGCATAGTTTTATTATGTCTTTTGAAAAATTATTAATATGATCTGTGATATTCAAGAGTAGGCAAATGAAGATCAGCAAACACTTCATCATTCAAATAAAGATAGATAGGGGATCCTGCGTGGCTCAGTTGGTTAAGCATCCACCTTCAGCTCAGGTCATGATCCCAGAGTCCTGGGATCGAGCCCTGCATCAGGCTCCCTGCTCAGGAAGAGTCTGCTTCTCCTTGTCCCTCGGCTCTTCCCCGCTCTCTCTCTCTTGCTTACTTTCTCACTCTCTCTCAAATAAATAAATAAAATCTTTTAAAAAAAACCATTAAAGACAGATATGTACCAGGGGATGAATATCCAGATGTTAATATTACATAGTTTATAAGACTGTCATGAGAAAGAACTAGTCAAGAAAAAATGGAAAGAAAAAAGAGATCAAGCATTTGAATGAAAGACTCCCATATTTAGAAATATATACCATAGACATGTATACAAAACATAGATGACTTTTTCACTCCAACAAATATGTATATTCAGCAAGGAATTTAACAATGTCTTATGGATTACAGAGATATTGGGTGAGTAATAATATGCTATGGTAACTAGTTGAATAATAGAAGAATTATGAAATTTCAACAATGCACAAATGTGCCCAAAGAGAAAGAAAATGTCTTGCTTTGGAAGCCATATCCCCTTTAGTAGGGTAATGGGAGAGAATATTAAACTTCATAAACTCAGGAGACTCTCCTTTCAGGTTAACTCACTCGCCTGGATTAATCAACTAATTCAAACTTCAGGCTCACTATTAGAGGTGTTTGTTGCCTCTATGTAAAGTTTTACCATTCTCTTCTTTCTCAAGTTGATTTCTGGTCCAATTTTCTATGCTAATGACTTTCAGATGTGAGTGACTTTAGGAGAGGTCCCTGGTGCAAGTGTTCTCCTTTGCGTATGGACAGTTTCCCATGTGATGCAGCGTGCTTGGTTGGGTCTCGCCTCTGAGCATCCCGCCCTGTTGCTCCTTAAGTAGATCTGGTCCTTCCTATTCTTGACGGGTGCCGTGTGGGACTGGCTGTATCCCTGCCTCTCTCTGCTTGAGGGGCATTTGCTTCCCATGGCCACCGTTTCCAACCCCAGGCCTCTTCTGGTCCACCCATGCTCCTAGCATCCCCAGAGCGTGGCCATTACAACTTATGCCAAGAATATTGTTAGCAAAATAATGTGGAGGCTAAACGGGTGGCCTGCGGATTCTGAGAGGATTAGATGGATATGTATCTCCCTCACTTTCCGGCTGGGTGAACTTGAGCATGTTACTTAAACTCCCCCAGCTCTATGGTCTCTTCTCTAAGAAGGGTTAATTGGTTTATTCAGCAAGTGCTCATTTAGTGCCTGCTCTATGCTGGGCACCTTGTCGAGGTTTGGGGATATTGAGGTGAACTAGAGACACACAGTACCTGTCCTCACAGAGCTGATAGTGCGATAAAGAAGGCCAGGATTACCTGTGCTGAGAAAACGTAGAAACGTCAATGGTCAGAGAGCTGTTTGTATGATGAAGATTCTGCTGCTTTGCTACTCGAGAGGTGAGACCCGTGACCAATAACTGGAATCACAGTGAGGCTGTTTTGCGTTTAATAAGAGGAAGCTCTAAATACAAGTGCTTTCTAATTACAGAAGAGGGGAACTTCTGAAATCATAAGGTCATCACTGGATGCGACAGGCCTCATGCCTACACGGGATGGGAAGGTGCGCCAGGTGACCTACGGCGTCAAGCCTTGTCTCCATGTGATGGTTCCGTGGCTCAGCAGAACTGCAGCATCCTTAACAGGTTGAGAACAGAAGGGTTAATGTCACAACAGACCCACTGGCTTTGTCAGGTCCGTCTTTGCCTCTACATGGAGCCAGTTCCGGATGATGTGTACATTTCTCTCCTTCTTCTCTGTTGTCAAGCAAGAGTTAATGTGGATTTTTCCCTACTGCCATTGCCAATTTACTGTGCAGAGCAGAGGCTTGGGATGGAAGGGATGTTAGAAAAAGAAGGGGAAAAAAAAAAAGAGCAGCTGCCTTTGTGCTCCTAGGCACAGAGAAAAAGCAGGCCAGACCAGTCAAAGGCAGGGGAAGAGGTGAACCCGGGGACAAAGAACAGATGGAATGTGATGAGGGCACAGAGAAACAGATTTGTGAGAAATACAAGCGGGATGAAGGAAATGCGAAGTAATCCGGAGACTGGAGGGGAAGACAAGGGGGGAAAAAAAATAGAACCCAAGGAAAACGATGAGATAAAATCAGAGGGAGATCATGGAAAACAAAAATCAAAAATGCAAAGCAAGGAGGAACAAACACAGTTTATAAAGTAACAGTTTGGTTTCCATTGAGGGTCTGGGTTCACGAGTGGGGGGCAGACCCAGAGGAGAATGTTTATTGCTGCACGGGGCCCTGCCTCCAAGACGTCACAGCGCGGTCTGTTGCAGAGCTCGGGCACCCCCCTCTCCCCGCTTCACCTTCACCTTGGGGCCCTGGCTCCCTCTCTCCGCTTCCTCGGCGAGAGATTGAGTGAGAACTTCCTCCAAGTCAGGCAAAAATCTTCTTCATATACGCATAACTTTTTATGAGTCAATATTTCTCAGCCTCTGGTTATTCTTCCAGGCCAGAGCGCAGATAGTCTCCTCACGGCTGCTCACTGGTTTGCACACATGTTCTGTTCAATAGAAAGCAGAATCAGACGTGGAGTGTTCATTATTCCGTTTACAGTAATGAGGGTTACTAGTTCTGTTTGACAGGGATGAATTGTAAAGAAGCCAAGGTAACTCCAATTTCCTGTCTTGTGTGGTTCTCACTGGTCCTCCTTGACCAGCCAGTTCCAGGGTAGGCCTCCTCCCTGGGTGTGGGTGGGCTCCAGACCCAGGAGGCCTGTGCTGAGAAAATCAGAAAGAACAGCTGTGGCCGTCAGCAGGAAGTGACAAATAAATCTGATGGGATATTATCCTAGCCCGAGTGGTAACTTTTTTAAACACACACATTTCTCTGTTGTCTTTCTTGTCTTCATAACTCACTAATGGCAATTTGTTCAGCATCTTGTCTTGAGCCCCTTTGTTCTCCTTTAATCCTCATGTTTCATCTATGTCAGATTCTCTGACACACGGACCTGTGATAAAGACTCATCAAAGTCCTTGTTATGCTGTGTTTAGATCCCTGAGCTGTTGTCATCTGTTACTCTGTAAGTGATCTCTCTCCGCATCTCACTTCACCAACCCCCCTCAATTATCATTTATTTCTGGCTCGATATCTACTACTTTTTGTGTTTTTATTTTGAGGAAACGATCTTATCAGCTTATTAGCAAAATCCGTTAGCAGATCTTTAGGAATTTGAGGATGTGTTTAGAATAGTTGTTGGAACGTTATATTCGATCACAAATATCACTGACAATTTTCATATGTTCAAATGAGATAGAGAGAAGTTCCTCTAGGTTTTCTGAGTCTGCGGCTTAAAAAAATCAAACAACTTTATGCTAGGAGGCAAGAGAACTCATTTTTGCAAGTGACTCACAAAGTGTCCTGGCCGTCAGTTTTGGACCAAATGTGAACCTTTGGGGGTTGAAATTCATTTATTCCTGGCAAAATGTGACTTCCTGCTTCTAAGAATAAAGGCTTGAAAAGACTTATTAAAGGAAGGCTCCAGAAAGACTTCTTAAACTTCAAACAGGTCTTACAAAACAACATTCTGATGAGTTAAGTGCACATGAATTAGAAGCATATGTATTAAATTTCCCTTAAAATACACATGGGTTTAAAAATTAAGGGGGGGGAAAAACTCTTGGCAAAAATCTATTTTAGGTTTAGCTAAATCCAAACCATTTGAAAAGTAATTCTAAGGAATGGGACAAAAGACAGATTAAAATTCTTAAACACGTTTGGGCATTGAATATGTTTAATTTTTTTTTTAATGATTTAAGCTTCCTTGAATAAGAAATGCTGTATTTCTCCTAAAATGAAGGAAAACTGCCTGAGAGCAATATCTATCTTTTGGAAACCCCAAATGCCTGGGGAAAGTTTTGAAGATCTTGACGATCTTAAATCAAGGCCAGAACTGCTTGGAAGAAAAATAAAACTTTACTCAAGGGAGTTGTGACTTTTTTTCTGTTTTGCCACTCATGTCCTCCCAGACCCTGTTTCTTCATCTCTCATGTTGGTGATGTCATGGGTTCTTTCTCCTCCAAATACACACACATATATACATGCACATAGATCACACTGAGAATTAACTAGATAATGCTTGTCAGCAGAGTGTAGGAGAAAAAAACCAGAAATCAGTCTTAAATGTCCTATACTTAAGACAGGCATAGTGCCGGGCGCCTGGGTGGCTCAGCTGGTTAAGCGACTGCCTTTGGCTCAGGTCATGATCCTGGAGTCCCTGGATCAAGTCCCGCATCAGGCTCCCTGCTCGGCAGGGAGTCTGCTTCTCCCTCTGGCCCTCGCCCCCCCTCATGTGCTTTCTTTCTCTCTCAAATAAATAAAATCTTAAAAAAAAAAAAAAGACAGGCATAGTGCCATTGTCCTCCATTAAATGGAATGACAACAAAACATGAATGGTTTCTAAGTGATTGGTTTGGTTGATATGAACCTAGAAAGACTAGACCAGGTTTAGAAACTTAATAAGTCCTATGTAAGGGAGAAACCAGTATTTATAGTTTCTAGCTGTATCTTATTCTTGAAATATTCTTTTAAAATAAATATCAAGGAATGCATTACAGTGTGACTATGATAGGAAGGTTATAAAATCAAAACAAAAAACCTAAAAGTGGAATGGACCTGTGGAAGCCATTTGAAAGGATACTATAGTTCAGAATACTTGGGACCATAAAAATGTCATTTTCAACCTTCTTGGTTTTTTGTTTGTTTGTTTAATTGGTTGATTGGGTTTTTGTTTGTTCATTTGTTTTTGTTTTTGTTTTGATGAGGAGGTAAGTAAAAATTGAACAAAGACAAACCAGGGCTTAGGAAAGTAGGCATAAGGTTAAGCGTCAATTCATTTAAATAAGTATTTATTAAGCAGCTGTGTTACTCCCAGAATTATGCCTGGTTGAAAAGACAAATGGAAATTGTCTCAAGGTACCCAGAATCTAGAGTGGATTCAAATACTGCATCTACCGTGAATACTACTTGTGTGACCTTGAGCAATTCATATAACCTCTTTAAGGCTCAGTATTCATGTCTATGAAATGGGATACTGTTATATTTCCTACAGATATGTTGAGTATTAGTGCAGTTCTGGACTTAATACACAGCTCAAATAATGATATCTCTTGTTAGTGTTGTGAATATACTACTCTGGAAGAACCAAGAGAGGGTGGGTGTGTTCTGGTGTGGAGATAAGTGAAAAAATAAATTCTTTTGAGCTAAACCTTTGGATCGGTTTGGTTTTACTCTGAAACAAGGCACCTCAAAACACAGTGGCTTAAAATAATGAATATTTATTATACTTTACAAATCTGTGGTTTGGCTCTATGATTCTAGCCTGGGTTGACTCAGCTGGGGATGGATGATCTAAAATGAGCTCACTACTATGTCTGGGGCCATAGTTTCCTTAGTTGGGGCCTGTGATGCCTAGGGGTTTGGGACAACTGGGAAATAGCTAGAACCTCTCTAAGGCAGTCTCTCCTCATCCAGTGGCTAGCTTGGGCTGATTCACATGGGGAAAGGGCTTCCAGAAGCAAGAGAGGGTGAATTCCAATATACAAGGCCTCCATCTGTACCATTTATTGTTATCTGTTGGTCAAAGCAAGTCACATAGCTAAGACTAGATTCAAGAAATGGAGAAATAGATCCCATTCTTGATGGGAGAAATGGCAAAGTCACATGGCAAAGGGACATACAGGAAGGTATGAATACAAGGGGACCCCTTACTGCAACAATCTACCTAGACCTAAAAAATTCTTGAACTTTTGTATGCATAAGAATCACCAGAGGTGCTAATATGACAGACTTATCTAGTTCAAGTATTGATAAAAATGATAATTAGATCCTGGATGAAGTCATTTTCATTATGTTTGAGTGTAGAATCAACACTGAAGAGTGCAAGGACAAACTCTAAATTAAGAACCCAGTTGAGTGGAGAAGCTCCCCAGTGCTTCTTTTCAGTGCTTATAAAGGCACATGGAGGTAGTGGCAACAATCAGCTGTCTATGTGGAGCAAGGAGCCACCAGGTCTGGGGAGACCCAAATAATTCAAAGACATTTGTGTCCCCCACCTCTGTTCTGAGAAAATTAACTACAGAAGTGCAAAATCTGTGCTTGCAAGCCTAACAATATGTATGCAGCAGTCACTGAGCATCCCAAGTCTGTGGTCAGACTGTAGGTATGTATCTGAGACCAGCCAATGGCATGAGCAATTGATTATCTGCTGCAACACAGTGCTGGAGGGAACCAGTCAACACATGCCCAGAAAGATCTTGTATATGTGTTTGTTAAAAAATGAAAATTCTTGGGTAAAAACTGACATTTTTCCCAAATTATTTAATTCAAGTGCTTTAGGTAATTCTGACCACACTTGAAGAAACTCTGCTTTCAAGTATGGGTAGGCGTTCTCTAGGTGAAAAGGAAGGAGGGGCATCCACACGGAGAGACTAGGATACAGCATGAATGAATGAAATGACAAAGATAGTGAACAGCATGGCCCCAGGGACATGGAGGGAGGGGGCAAAGTGGATGAAGAAAAAGGTAAGGGAGAAAAGAGGAGAGCAAGGAAGTAAGCCAGATGGTGGACTGATTTCTGGAATGGAAACCAGACCATCCATAATTGTGGAGATTTGTGGATGGAATAAAAAAAACTTGAGGTTATAAAATTGGCACTGTAAACAGGACAGTTGTAAATATATGGCCTAATTTAGAAAAGTCTTTCCATATTAGTTCAATAAAAAGAGCTAGTTGTGATCTTTGGGCAGTCAGGAGTTCAGTTGCCTGGTCTCTACTGGAAGTCATACATTGAAGGCCTTGTACTTACTCATGTGTATAAACCCTAGGGTCTAATCAATGCTCTCAATCACTAAGAAACCATTTGTGTTTTGTTGTGACTTGGACTGGAATAGATCGATAGCTCCCTAACATGTTCATTATGTTTAATATTTTATGCATACATAAGATGATTGATCATCTAAACTGTCTGGATGTGATTACTCATCTTAAGTTCTGCTCATGGCCTGCTTGTTTGCAAAAGGGCTTTGTTATTAAGAAGCAATAATGAAGTACTCTAAGTTTATTTTCAGCCATAAAGAGAAGATCCATTCAATTCTCAAGAGTTTTGAAGATGCTGAAGGTAGTAAATATCCCCGCTGGTCTATAATACATGAAATTCTATGTTTGAGGTATTCTAACATAATAGTTGCAGTAACGTTCTAATACTCTCTAAGTGTTCACTTGTGGGTATCCAAAAGACATAAACCAGAGAAATAAATTGGACCTGAATTAAAGCTATTTGGTTTACCAATTTCTTTTTTGTTCCACAAAGAGAAAATATATCTTATTGGCATAAACCTATAATATTCCTGATTAATTTAGACATTTCCTCTACAATACTCCTCTGCTTTAACTCCTGTGTTTTAACCTTATGACTACAGCATTCTTGGCCTGGTTGGTTTGCCCAGGTGATTTTGAAAGGCATTTAAATGCCATGTCCCAAATTGAGTTTATCATCTCTTCCTAAGTGGATTTCCGGACATCCCTAACTCTGCTGCTTCACAATTTCCTCAGTCCCCCTGGTTGTTGAAGATGAAGATTTTGTTAGGATCTTCCTCATCACAGTTGGTTCCTCAATGGGTACCTAACCCCGGGGTTTCTATCTCTTACTAACTCAGGCATGTACCATTTTCTTTCAATTCCTATTGTTACTAGTCTATCCGAAGTTTTATTTTCTCTCCTTGAGCTGTTTGCAATTTAATGGACTCTGTGAGCTGTTCTCATTGCATCCTGTTTATCCCTCTAATACATTCTGCCTCCTGATTCATGTGTTTATTCAGTAAGCATCTACTACATGCTGTGCTGTTCTAATCCCAGCAGATAAAGCCATGAACAAGTGGGGGGCATAAATCTCTCTCTTCTTGGAGCTTACATTCTACTAAGGGAGATAGAAAATAAGGATGATAAACATGTAAAATATATGGACTGCTACAGTAATAAGGGCTAAGGGGAAAAAAAAAACCATGAAGGGGATTATGAAATGTTAGGTGGGGGGGGGGGGTCTGAAATTATATGTAGGGTGAATGGAGAAAGACTTTGTAGGAGAGGAATTTTGAGAAAAACCTGAAGGAAAGAGGGAGCTAACTGTAATGCGGGTGGGGCAACCATAGACGCTATAACATATAAATCCCCCAAACTCACTGGCTTAATTTTTTTAAATGTGCCTCTTTTATTAATATAACAGTTCAATGTGGGGAGGCACCTAGGCTTCCATGGGGTGATTTAGGACATAGGTTTGACGTTTAGTACCTGGAGTCAAGCTGAATTTCATAGATTAAGGGGACAGTCCTCCACTTCACTACTTTCACTTCAGATACCAGCTGCAAGTTTGGGGGTCCCTAGGCCATACTTACTTCTGACAAGCTGGCTACAAATTCAGGGGTTCTTACTACCCCTCTTAGGTTTGATAATTCACTAGAACAACTCACAGTACACAGGAAAGTGCTATACTTACAATTACAATTTTATTTTTGCCGAAGGATATAAATTTGAATCACCCAAAGGAAGAGATGCATAGGGCAAGATTTGGAAGAGTCCTGGACAAATGATGAGTGACATTCCAAAGAGTACTGCCAAGCAGGGATGCTCCCCCAATCCTTGTGGCCCATAGTTTTGATTGGGGCGTCATTATGTCGGCATGATATATTGAACCATTGGCCATGTTACTCAACCTCCAACACTCCTTCCCTCCAGGGAGGTTAGACTGATATCACATGGCTCAAAGGACGGACCCTTTAGTCACATGGTTGCTATTTCTGGCATGACCAGCCCCCATCCTGAGTCATCTCATTAGTATAAACAAAGCCTCTACCATGAATAACAAAGATATTCCTATCACTCTGGAAATTCCAAGGGTTCAGAGGCTGTTTGCTAGGAATGAAGAACAAAAGCAAACCAAATTCCTTCTTACACAAGTTCCTTCCATAGTGTGCCTGCCATATTCAACACATGGTAGAGATTGCCACAGGAGAAGAAAGACAGGGAGGAAGCCGTACCCTTGATAGGCTTAGAGTGACACACATCACTCTGCTAGCCACACGGTCACAACTAGATGCAAAAGGGGTGGGGAAATGCAGTCCTTGGCTAACGGCAGTTCCCAGAAACTATCCTCACTACCGAAAGGGGAAGAATATTTGGTGCCAGTTAATCATCTTTATCATGCTTGTGGTTACCTCAGGTGAGAGCACAGAGTTCCATCCCCAGGGCTCGTCACCTCTTTTGTAGAACAGCTTTCCAGGTGCTATTTTCTGCCTGCCTTTTTTCTCTTTTTTAAAATATTTTTTTGTAGTGCAGTTCTACTGGTGATAAATTCATTCAGCTCTTGTGTGCCCTTTGTTTCAGATTTACTTTGAGGTATAGAATTCCAACTTGACAGGTTTTTTTTTCCTTTAAGTATTTAAAGATAATGTTGCATTATCTTTTCACTTGGGTTATTTCTAGTAACAACTCTGGTTTTATCCTTATCTTGTTCCTCTGTTCATAATGTGCTTTTTTTGTCTAGCCATATTTAAGACTTTCCCTTTTTCACTGTCTTATATTTGGTGATGATGTACCTTAATACAATTTTCTTCAGGTTTTTCATGCTTACAACTGCAGCTTTATGGTTTTTATCCAATTTTGAAAAAAATCACCCATTTTTTTCTTCAAATATTTTTTTTTCTGTTCCCCCTCCCCCAAATCAGGAACTCCTATTACACGTATTTTAAGCTGTACGATCCCACAGCTCACTGATGCTATGACTTTAGTTATTGTTTGTTTTTGATTTTTTTCTCTCTGGGTTTAATACTGCCATGTTTTTAAGTTTACTATTTTTTCTTCTAAAATGTCTAATCTGCTTTTAATCCCATCCAGCATACTTTATTTTATCTTATATGTTATAGTTTTTTTTTAGAAGTTCAATTTGGATCTTTTAAAATATCTTATACACCTTTATTTTAGCTTATTCAACCTTTGCTCTAGCTTACTGAATATATGCAATATAGTTTTGAAAAAACTTTTAGTTAAAGTCCTAGTCTTCTAATGATGCTATCTATGTCAGTTCTAGATCAGTTTGGGTTAGTTGCTTTTTCTCCTCATCATGGGTCATATTCTCTTGCTTCTTTTCCTTTCTGGTAATCTTCAGTTGGATGCCAAGCATGGTCAATTTTATTTTGTTATGTGGTAGATATTATGTATTCTTATAAACATTCTTGATCTTTGTTGTAGCAGTTAAGTTCTTAGAAACAGATCTTTACAAGTCTTTCTTTTAAGATTCATGCCATGTTTTATCTAGGGCTAATTATTACCCTCCTTCTGAGTTTTCTACTTAATACACTGTGAATTTTCCACCCTGATTGCTGGGCACAGGCACTAATCCCAGCATTGTGTGAACTTTAGGAACTGCTCTTTCTAATTCCTTCAGGTGGTCCTTTTTAATGCTTTGCATATTTTTCCAATGCACATGCCAATCAGTATTCTGCTGAATACCCAAAGGAGACCTCTACAGATCTTCAGGGCTCTCTCTGGGTACAGATCTCTACTCTTCAGTACTCTGTTCTGTGGACATTAGCTTCCTTGGTTTCCCTGAGTTCTTTTTTTTTTAATTTAATTAAATTAATTTATTTTTTAAATTTTATTTTATTATGTTATGTTAGTCACCATACATTACATCATTAGTTTTTGTTGTAGTGTTCCATGATTCATTGTTTTCATATAACCCCAGTGCTCCATGCAGTACATGCCCTCCTTAATACCTATCACCGGGCTAACACATCCCCTCACCCCCACCCTCAAAACCCTCAGTTTGTTTCTCAGAGTCCTAGATTCTCTTTTGTTTTATCTCTCCCTCTGTTTCCCCCCCCTTCATTTTTCCCTTCCTTCTCCTAATGTCCTCCATGCTTTTCCTTATGTTCCACAAATAAGTGAAACCATATGATAATTGACTTTCTCTGTTTGACTTATTTCACTTAGCATAACTTCCTCCAGTCCCAGCCATGTTGATGTAAAAGCTGGGTATTCATCCTTTCTGATGGCTGAGTAATATTCCATTGTATATGTGGACCACATCTTCTTTATCCATTCATCTGTTGAAGGGCATCTTGGCTCTTTCCACAGTTTGGCTATTGTAGACATTGCTGCTATGAACATTGGGGTGCATATGGCCCTTCTTTTCACTACATCTGTGTCTTTGGGGTAAATACCCAGTTGTGCAATTGCTGGGTCATAGGGTCGCTCTATTTTTAATTTTCTGAGGCACCTCCACACTGTTTTCCAAAGTGGCTGTACCAACGTGCATTCCCACCAACAGTGTTCTTAGCGCTGTCTCCTCAACTGAAGATGTGTGCCAGCCTTCATACAGGTTCTCATTCTCTTCCCCATGTCCTGGAAATTCTTTCAAGATGTAGTGTGTTTTTGTTATCATCTAGGATAATTACAGGATTCAACCCTTTTGTTTCCTGTCTCTCATGAATTATTCTCCTTTGTTGTCTGATGTTCCATAGCTTAAAAATGGTTATTTCATATTTTTGACTCTTTTTTTTTTCTCTTTGTTTTAGGTGGGAAGGTAAATCCATTACCTATTACTCCATCTTGATTAGAAGTGGTTTTGATTTGTGTTTTGTTTTGCATCTGTGTTCAAAATATTATACTAAGGCCATAATTATAATGAATATTTTTTAGGGGGAAAGGAGGCTTATGTTTAAGAAGAATAGACAATTGTGAAGTTTTCTAGGATGGTTAAGAGTTGTCTGTCCTCCGAAGGAATTAATTATTTGGAGACATCTAATCACTCTTCTGTGTTTTATCTCATTCAAATTTTACCTGTTTGATATATAAAATTAATTTTTTATTCACCATAATCACAGCTAGTCCATTAGGTATATGCTACCCAATGTTTTATTTCTTCTGTGTACTTTTTTTTTTGGTAGATTTTGGCACTTCTTTAGTTTAAAAAATTATAAAATGTGGTTTTAATATTTTTTCTTTGTATAGTGCTTTCAGGTGTTCATAAATAACACTATTTTACTGGTCAAGAATCAAACAAGCAACAAAACAAAAGCCATCAAATCTTTGTCTTGAAGCAACCACCCCTCCAACCACTCTATAAAGAGACAGAACTTGTGGAAGCATTTTGGAAGAGGCTGACCTACAAGAGCATCTTGTTGCTTTGACAAAGGCCATGGGAAGTTGACTGCCCAGAACTTCTGCAGAGACTCAGAGGGTTAGGAATAAGAGAACATAAGAATTTTGGGTCTCATCAAACTTCAAGGTGCTTTTTAGCCATAGTCTGGGAGTTGTCACTTCAGCAACTTTATTAAAAGAAGGGCATTGTTTTTCCTTCATTTGCCATCTGGAATAAAGCTCTACAGGCATTCTGACCAAATAGGTCATCATCAGGGAGAGATAGAACAAGACATTGTAGAAATTATGGGAAAGGCTAATAACATACAAAAAAGCGGAACAGCAATAAAGCTGGGACAAACTTTACTAAAGAAAGAGGGAAAGAGAGAGAGAGGGGAAAGGAAGGAAGAAAAGAAGGGCAAGTGAGCCCAGAGCTGTGGAGACTGGATAAGCAGGAAAAAAAAAAAAAAAAAAAAGTTGGCTTGCTGCCCAGAGAAACAGTTTAGAAATTGAAGTGGAGCTTCATCTCTAATCCTCAGTCTTCAGGCTCCCTCAAGCCCACTCTAAGAGAAAAAGAGGGGGAACACAGATGAACAGAGAGCATCCTCTTTCCAGTGGGGAGAAAACAAAACCCACAATTTCTTTTTTTCAAGGAACCATGGCCGTTTAGAGTCTATTAAGCCATGAACCTTAGGGTTAGTAAAGAGGTTTTCTTCACCTCACCAAGGGGTTCATTTCTCACATTTTTGTTTTTGACTATTTACTACCACACCACAGAAGTGTTTGAGATCTTTTCCTTCTCAATCTCTGCCTCATTTCCATTCGAGACTCTACAGTTTGCCTTCCCCCAGCGCATACAATTATCACCTCTCCATTCTAATTAGCTTCCAAGCTGCCTATATTGTCGCCCCCACTTTTATGATATTGGCTCCATATATTTTGATCTCTTAATTGGCTTTTGATTCATCCCATTTTACAAACAGTTGCCAAGTGCTTTTTTTTTTTTTTTTTTTTTTTTTGCTTTTACATACTTTCAGGGCTGCTTTACTGTGTACTTTTTTTTAGTATGTCCTTTTTCAAATCTGGTTTCCTACTCAACGTAGCTCAAATCTGCTCTTGCTGGCAACATATTAAATCTATGGGAAAAAAAACCTTTATTGAGTTATTATTTTTTTTAGCTGTAATGGTGCACAACTCACTGCCAGATCAATTTTTTAAAGGATTTATTATTTTTCACTTGATATTCCTAGACTTTGTCAGTGATGACAATCACTTTCTATTGAGGCAAGGAAACTTCTCCCTTGCAAATCACATTTGTGATAGTTTGTAATGTCTTGAAGACTGTAGGAGGCAGACATCTGAAAAGTGTGATTTCTTGACAGACTGTTTATGTACTAATGTGTAAAATTTCCCAAAAATCTGCTCTGCCATTTCTGTTGCCCGTGGGGTTGAGAAATCCAACAGCTCCGTATGTCTAATCACGTTGCATTGCTTGTCTGCTCCCATTGACTGTCACTCAGTAAAATCGTCCATCAAAGTTTCTAAAAATGTAAAAATAGTTCTTTTCCTTATGATTTTTATAATGTTTTAAAGTTAAATTACTCCTGCCAGTTCATTGCACATAGCAAGGATTTATATTGACACATTTCAGTGTTTAAATAAAAAGTAAATATAGTAGTTAAAAGTGAGAGGAATAAATATGAAAATATAAAACACTTAAAGCTTTACCATTGTGATAATAGCCATTTCGGTCTTTAGTTTGTTATAGTTTTCATGTTACTTCTAACCACCCAAATTCCGAGTTTAAGGGCCCTGATTAAAATGAAATGAGGGATTCTGTTGTAAGGTGTAATTAGAAAAAAGTTGCTTTTCATTCACGTGCATGGAGAGCATTAGGAGCTAAGGAAATCTATGGGAGTCATTTGAAATTGGAAAGTTTGGGTGAACAATAACCAGGTGGCTTTTCTGTTTAAGTCACTAACTCAGTCAAGCTGCTTAAATATTCTATCCCCCAGTTGCCTCATCGGAAAATCTTTACCCACACGATCGTGGTGAGGATGGGATGAGATGGTACCTGCGCTGGTGCCTGCCATATAGGAAATGTTAGTTTTAATTATACTTGACCGAATGGATTGAGTCAGATTATACTTAAATATTAAGCAAGTACATTTTGTCTAGTACTCTAGGAAGCGTTTTATTCAGCTCTGCAGTGTGCATAGTAACCTTGAATTCTTGAATGCATGAGCAATTCTAAGTGTAAGGTGGTCATCTTGGGTGAGAGAAATAGGTTCTAATCTAAGTGCCTCCCTGAGTTTCCTTCATCAGACAGCTGTAATCACATCCACATCATGACCAGGTAAATTGATCACAGGAAGGGAGGAAGGCCAGGAAGAGCCTTAGGAGGGGACATGAGTCGGTCCCATGAGACTTGGGGCTTCTTAATTGTGTCTGGTCAAGTATGGAAGAAAAAAGAGACAGGTGACTGCAAAGAGTGATATGGGATTAGGAAAAAATTGCAGGACCCTGATAGCAAATCTAACCTACCTATTCTGCCATATATGACAAATAATCCATATTAGTGAGAATTTTTCTCATGAACAGTTTTATAGTTTAGGAAGAATTGACTGATAACACTCCATTCTAGGAGCATCAAGGATTATTTTTTGAATGCTGAACATTGGCCAGCCATCGTGATAAATATGTTACAACTATGACAGAGATCTTCTCATCTTTGTTTTACAGGTGAGGAAACCGAGGCTCTGAGAATTTCAAGAGTTTCCCAGAGTTACACAACTGGTAAATGGCAGAAATATGTTTGAAGATAGTCATACCCCATCTTAATGTGCCCATGATTCATGGTCTGTGCTCTTCCCATTAGGTTGTACTAGCTCGCTTTCAGAATATTTCAGTCCTTGAACTATTGGCAATTGACTTCATGCCTGAGTTGGTAAGCATCTCATGATGTGTCAGTTTCGGCTTCATGGGCAACCAAATAGTTATCAGTGTATAATTTGCATATCTACGCCTATGGAACTGTGGGCCATCTCGGACATTCTGGGGTCAGACTTGCACCTCGGGTCCCAATGTCCTATGGAGACCCATGTTTAGAGAAATTTGTGGTGTTGCCATGATTTTTAGGTACCTGTATGGCGAGTCCTGCAGCTGTCTTAGAAGCTTCCTACAGACATTCGAGCTCTCACCTTAAGCCAACAGAGAATTAGCACTTCCTTGTTCACCTCAGAAAAAAGGAGGATGAGGCAAATGGAGAAAGTAGGGAAAAGCTGCTATGTGGAGCTGCTATGTAGTGCTTTACAGTCTTGCTTCTCTCATGTAACAGAAGAAGATTAAACACAAAAAGAACTTTGTGGGCCATTGACACCAAAGGTCATTCTGTGTGAGCCACCTTCCTGGAAGAAGTATTCTTGATCTGTTGGGTCACTAGGGAACATGACTGCTGTCCATGAACACTGGGAGAACAAGGACCCTAAAGGAGCCACTAATAGGAGCCGCATTAGGAACCGTAAAGACCGGTTAGGGCTGTTAGGCTACAGAAAACACAGCAGAGAGAGTTCTCTGATAGTATTAATTGCAGGCAGTTGCGGCTAACCCCCAAAACTGCAAGCACCCCCAGGTGGCCTAGAGGAAGTGCCCAGTAGGGACAGTTGTTGGGAGCTTACCAACAGCTTGCTTTATTGTTAGAATTAGCCATGGCAAGAGAAGACAGAGCATGTGGCAGAGGAGGCCATGTCCAGCCCTCTTCACCATCTCAAAATAACTCCCCTGGTAAGACAATGTAAAGGACCAGCAAGATATATACTTACATTCAAGAGAGATGAAGATTACTGGTTGTTATATTGTTTTGTGGCTGCTATAACAAATAACCACAAACGTGGTGGTACCACAAACAACACAAATTTATTATCTTCCAGTTCTGCAGGTTAGAAGATCTGATGCAGATCTCATTGGCCTAAATCAAGATGTTGGCAGAGCTATTTTTTTCTGCAAGCTCTAGGGGAGAATCCATGTCCTTGCTCTTCCCAGCTTCTAGAGGCTGCTTGCATTCCTTAGTTGTTGGCCCCCTTCATCCATATTCAAAGCCAGAGATATCAGGTCAGGTCTTCTCAGACCACATCACCCTGACCTTCTTTGTTAGCTATATCTTGCTCTCACTCTGACACTCTGGACTCCCTCTTTCACATATAAGGACCCTTGTGATTATATCGAGCCACTCGGATAATCCAGGATAATCTTCTTATTTTAAGGTCTGTTGATTAGCAACCTTAATTCTATCTGAAACCTTAATTCTCCTTTGCCATGTAACCTAATATGTTACAGATTCTGGGAAGCAGGATGTAGGCATCTTTGGGGTAGCCATTCTGCATATGATAACAGTCTTCCAATACAGATCTCACTGAAGAGAGAGAAGAAATTTCCACCAAGAAAACTGGTAAAAGAACCAGAAATTCTGTCTGAATGTTCCAGCCAATTATAGAGACTTCCAAATAATGACATATTCTAGACATGTTTCAGGCAGTATAAAGAAAAATGAATCTGCCCTCAACGAGCCTGAAGGGAGTGGGTAGGAATAGACTCTAATCACAGAATCCCACAAAAGATGTAAAATTTCAATTGTGATCAATGTTGCAGTGATGAAGTATATGGTGTCTAAATGAGGGAACAGGGACTCACTTTGAAAGACTTCTCCGAGGAAATGTTGATCAAGCTTAGATATCACAAGAGAGTTAAACTAGAAAAAAAAAGGGGGGGGGGATGGAGGATGATAACAGCCCTGGTCAAGGCGGGCACGGGGTTGAACAGAAGAGAGGATGAAGAGTGTGAGGAATGTTGTGCATGATAAAGCTGGAGAAGAAGACAGGGCCAGACCACACGTGGGACCTGGCAACCACATTCACCGCTTTAACTTTTATCTTAAACTCAGAGTGTCACCGAAGGCTGTTAAACAGAAGACTGAAATGGAGTATGTACACATGATAATATTTGCCTTTTGAAATATCACTCTGGCTACACTTTGATGAATGGATTGGGAAGGGTGTGTCAGCAGGAGGAAGCTTTGTGCGTACAGAGGGATCCATTGGGAGCCTATGACATGGTCCTGATGAGAGATGGTGGTTGAATGAAACCTTGGTTGTGGCTGCGTAAATGGGGGGAAAAAAGACACATTAAAGGTTACATCAGAGGTAAAATCCTCAGGACCAAAGGAAGGATTCAATATGGGGAAATGATGGAGAGGAATATGCCGAGTATGATTTCCAGTCACCTGCTTGTAGGATTTGGCCAGGTTACTACATACCTTATTTGGGATTTTCCATTATTGCTTTTACCTCCAGAGCCTCGATTCACTGGAGCCTGCCTCTGTCCACCTTCCCAGCCCATCACCTGGGTCTGTCTCTACTGCCTGGGAAGCTATTTCTTGTTTTGTCCTAAAGTTGGGCTACCTCCTGGCCTTTAATGTTGGCCTCTGCTTGCTTTGTCATAAATGACTGCATTTTACCTTTCTGTGACAAATTCTTGGGACTCCTGCTAATATTTGTTCTTTCTGCTGACTCAACCCAGCGAGTGGGCCTTTAATGCAGAAAGCACTTGTGTGGTAGTGACAGGAGATGATCTTGTGGGGCCTTACTACTACCGATCTTGCCCTGTTTCCAGTTTGACTTTTGAACACCGCCCTTGAACCTTTGCTGTCCCGATAGGAGTCTTGGAGTTGAGGCCCCATCACACCCAAATGGCCTTGATTTTTCATTGTGTTCAGTGTTACACTCTCTCTCCTTCTTCCTCTCTAGGGACATGCTGGCCCAGGTGATTTGGTTTTCTAATTGCCATGTAATTATTACATCACTGCTCATTGTGCTGCTGTGAGTTTATCTAGTCTGATAATGACAATCCTTAGAGTAAGTTTGTGTGCATGTGGGCTCTAAGAATTAAAATGTTAACCCATAATATCCTCAAAATAACTGATCAAGGACTTCCAATTGCCCTTGGGACTTCAAAGAACTTCATAGATTCACAGACTAAAGACAACCAAATTCACAGGGAAATCATTAGTACTGATGGTGCTAATCACTTTATAAACGTTATTCTTTATCCTCTAACAACTCTGAAAGACAGGTGTTATTATATCTATATTATAAGGGAAAAAATGGAGACACATAGCAGTCAAATATAGTATAGCAGTTAAACAACCTACAGCAAAGTAAATTATTTTCCCGAGGTTGTATACCCATAACTGATGCAACTGACACCAGAAGTCTGTGTTTTTTACCTTTATGCTGGTCTTGGGTCCCCTGGGCTATATTTACACCTGTGAGTAAGATCATTCACAACCCTACCCACCTCCTGAAATCCTCAGTTCCTTTGGGATCAGAAGAGTAGTTGACCTGGATCACGCACCTGAATGGGCCTGTTCTGTGGGTAGCATTTTTAGCGCTCCTCCTTTAGACACTGTAGCACATTGGTGGACCTGTGACTGCTCAATCCAGAATTTGGAAATGGTTGTTGGTAATACCATGGCACCAGGAAACTGCTCTTATTTCTTAACTTCCAAATTAATAGTCTTGGGCTTTCAGGCCTCTTCCCTCAGATCTACTCATTTCATGGGTGGTTCCATGGAAGAAAGCTCACAGGTGGCACTGCTGACTGATCTTGGAGCAATACTGCTTCTTAGATCCCAGCAGTGATATTATTGTGCTTTGCATTTTTTGTTTAAATTGATTACTTCCCAGGTTTGTCTTCAGACCTGCTGAGTGAACATGTTTCTGATTACCTCCTCCCAGATTGATTAGTTGCACTTTTCTAAATGGAATCTAATTGTCCTCTTTTCTCTGTGTATTTGTAATCTCATTAGATCCATTTGTATTAATTCTTAGTCTCCTGGTGTGTGCAACAGCTTCCAAATTTGTAACATCTGCAAATTTTATTAACATGCTGTGTGCTCTGTCTTTCACATCATTAATGCTCCCCATCAATAATCCAGATGTTAGAGAGGACAAGAGCTTCACTCCGACCCCTGTGGCCCTCACGAGAGATCTCTCCCTGCTCTGAACATTGCTGTTTGTCATCACCTCTAATTTATGACCATTCTGCCAAACTGACACTCACGTGATCACATTGTCTCCAAATCTAATGGTCATTTTAAAGTAAATTTGCAAAGTTTTATCTCCCAGTGAAAGGTCAAAAATGTTGCCTTAGGCATACTCTTGCCTTTTTATAGAACTTATAATTAAGAACGTTCTAACTCTGTGAAAGTCTTCAAAAAAAAATCCATGGTAAGAAAACATTTATATAGCATTTTCTTATTTCTAGCCTTTCTTGTTGCCACTGAAAGTCATTTTATAATTACCCACTGATTTGGATCAAGTGTATTATTCTTTAATTAAGAAAAGAAAATGAATATTTATTGAACATCAATGTGCAAAATATGTGGGTCCCTAAATTCAGATGACTAAGGCTGGGATTTGATGAAATTTCTAGTTGAATTCACTGGCAAGTTACACCTTTATTGTATTCATACTCACTGTCCTGTTTCAAATTCTTTTTGCAAAAGATAATGGCTTTAAAATACTTCATTAGAATAATTATTCAATTGTTGGGGTCATAGTTATGATAACATTATTCTTTTCACTTTAATGAGATCTATTTTTAAAGATCACTTCAGTGATTCTCCTGAGGAAGCTCTCTTCTTTTTCAAAAATCTCATGTTTCCCTGTGCCTTTCTCCATTCCTCTTTTCCTTTTCTTATGGTCTTTGTGTTTTATCTCATTTCCAGGATTGATCCTTTTTGGGGCCTAATTCTGCTTAATTCTAGAGCCCACAGAAACCTACTGATTGCATTCATATTCATAAAAAAAGCAACGCCATGTTCTGAGGGAGTTTTACTCATAATTCATTAAAATTTTTCATAACATATTTGAAGAACATTTAACAAATTTAAAATAGCTGGCGCTAATCAGAGCAAACTATTAATACATTACTAATGATTATATTTTATATGCAAAGGGTTCTATTCTTCCAGTATAACTGTACATATTTTAACTTTTTTCACATGAGGGCTTGAGGTAGATTACATGTAAGAATGACTAATTCCAGGGCACCTGGCTGACTCAATTGGTTAAGCATCCAACTCTTGGTTTTAGCTCAGGCCATGATCTCAGGATCATGAGATCCTGCCGCATGCTGGGCTGAGCACTCAGCTTAGAGTATGCCTGGGATTCTCTCTGTCCCTCTCCTCACCCCGCCCCCTGCTCTCTCTCATGCTCAATCTCTCTCTCTCTAAAATAAATAAATAAAATCTTAAAAGAATGACTAATTCCATTCTAAATGGTAGGAAAAGTAATTAAATAGAATTCTGCTTATTTGTCCACAGTCTTGCCCGTGTGGTATGGAAGAGAAAGCTAGAGATACATAGTATGTGTGCTCATGAGTAAAAGCTATAGCTAAGATTTATACTCTTAGAAGCTATTTTAACTGATTTTTTTCTAGCTGAGGAATGACAATAAAGATATTGAGGTAAGAGTAGGATCAAGGTCTATATAATTTGGAGATGCATGTAATACAAATTAAACATTACTAGTACTGTCTAACCAAATAAAGGTTGACTTTTCTACTGTGGAAACAGGCAATTCAAGGCTGATGCATCTGCTCAAGTAATTAAATAAGAACCCAAGTTTCTTCTAACTTCCTGTTCTGTCATCTTTCCTGAGAGGTTTGGTGCCCACAGTCACAAGATGGCTGCTTTTCCTCCAGGCATCCTATCTGTATTCCAGACAGAAAGAAGAAAGAGCAAAAGGGTAAAAGAAGCTAAGGCTGTCATCTTTCATCAGAAAAACAACAGCTTTTCTCAAATCTCTATCCAGCAGACTTTTGTTTGCACCTCTGTAGCTGCAAGAGAGTTCATGATATGAATATTTTTAATACCCTGAACAAAATCCAGGTTTAGTTAAGAAAGTAAAGATGGAGAGTGGATTTGGAATGCAACAAGCAAAGTCCGCCACCAGGCCTATGGCATGGCAATCATGTGCGTCCAATGTTACTTCTGCCCCTGAGATACATATAAACCATGCCACATTGCTAGCTCCTTCTATGAGTGCTCCAGTCCCTCATCTGTCCTAGTGAGGCATTATCTATACCACACACTGAGTATGCGCATAAGCAGGGTCATCATTCTGAACTAATATTCTGAGATACAAAGAGCTTATGTCCTAGGCAGGGCAAACCTCTTACTGCATAGAATTTGAACCAGTTTTCTTGACCTTCTACAGAAAACCCTAGAGGAAAGAACTTTTAGAGCTACATGCACCAAAGTAAGGGGGGCTTGAGTTGTCCAGGAAAAAAGTACAAAAGTTCATTTATCCAGAAAGCATCTAGAAATGGAATGAGCTCTGCCCCAACCCCTCACAGGTTTAGGAAGCAGTATTACACAAGGTTTAGGA
The DNA here is from genome assembly GCF_003265705.2 of Callorhinus ursinus. Classification (NCBI taxonomy): domain Eukaryota; kingdom Metazoa; phylum Chordata; class Mammalia; order Carnivora; family Otariidae; genus Callorhinus; species Callorhinus ursinus. The sequence goes on along the minus strand of NW_027397067.1, from coordinate 39,219,920 downwards.
GCATGGAGGACTTGGGATAAAAGCCAGCTCTGTCATTTACTAATTCTGAGTTTAGCAAGTTAATTAACCTCTATGAGCCTCTATTTCATGATCTCTAAAGTGGAATAAAGATAACAACTTTTCCTTAAGGGGCAGTTTGGGGGATGAAAGGAGATAATGTATGTCAAGAGTTTGAGACAAAGGAACTGCTCAATTAATGGCAGCAACTGGCAATGATGGGCTAGTGCATCTGCCATTCCAGAGGTTGGGGGAAGAGATAGTCCATGGCCCCTCCTCACATCTGCACTTCTAATGAGGCAAAGAAGTGGGTTCTGAGTGAGACTTTCATTACCTAATAATGTTGAACTTAAACTGAAGTTTGGCCAGGGGCCAGGTGTTTTACATTCATTATCTCTAACTTACAGTAAACTTAGTCAAAGAAAAAACATAGGAAACAGACCTTTATGTCTGTTTCATTTAGACTTTAAGACACTTTAAGAACATGGAAAAGCAACAGTGTAATGCTTAAATGCTCTTGAAAATGTAAGTTCTTTTGTGATTATCATAATTTAACAGCCTTGCCTAACCAGAGCTATTTGGACTGACTGAGATGACTTTTGTGGGTGTCTTGAGTGCCAAAGAGTGGACGATGATGGAGAGTTTATTAAGAGGAGACAAGTTTGGGGTGATGACCTTTGATACCCATTTTTCTGTGTCTTGAATATACTAGTCTACAGAATTAATAGCACAATATAGGTGCAGATCCAGAAAAGGAGAAAAATGTAAAATTTTATTAACTGCCTGAAATCTTCTCTTTAATGATATAAAGTGCACATCAGCTCACAGAGAAATAGATCTCATAAAGGAAATGGGAGCTCCTTGGCCTTTATGGGGAGTGAGGACATGTGGCCTCAAGGTGTTCTCAAAGTGTTTATAATACTGTGTAATGTTCTGCTCTCTTGTCAGTCATCTCCATAAGATTGTGAATCCTTAAGGGACAGGGACAGGGTTTAATTTGAATCTCTGGCTTTTAACACAGAAGATCCTATACTGTAGGTGTTTAAGGAATGTTTCATTGAATGAACTCGTAAACAAAATGTAATGAGAAATAACAGTAACCAGAATTTCAATGAGAACAAAGTGAACATTCTCAAATTAAGACGTCTTATTGAATTTTTGGCATGATAGTAGCTGAGTTTTATCAAACTTTTATGAAACACACTAAATCCAGGGAGCGTAAGTGCAGTGTGCTCCTTAGAGCCACTCGCCTCAAGCGCCTCCCACTTCTTTCTTACTCATCAGTCCTGCCAGCCGATCATAGTCCATTGCAAATCATGCTGACTTCAGGAAGCCTTTCCTCTGAACTCCAGCCAATGCTGATATTGTCTCTCGTGTATGTGCGTGTGTTATATGTATGTATGCATTAAGTCATAGACTATATTCAATCCAGAAATATTTTAAACTGGCTCTTCTTGCTTCCTCATTGTTTTGTAAGTTTTGTCTCATTCATTCATTCATTCATTCACTCATTCACTCACTCAGTAATCAGTTATTGAACAATTTTATGTTTCAGGTGGTGTTCTAGGTGCCTGAAATATATTGACGAAGAAATCAACCAAGAAGATGGCAAATGCAAAATCAAAGTCAGACATCTAACCTGCCTCTTGCATACACTATGCCTGAACCCCAAGTATGCTGCAACCACTTTTGTGAGACTGAATCTCATAATTAAGTGAGAGACCATATACCAAAGAACAGGCACAAGGACTCCCAAGAGGACTGTTCCCTGTCACACTCATTGCCCATTTATAGGCGTATACGTGGCACCATACTCTGAAAGTCAAAGCCTCGGGACTCATTCTCTATCTGAGAATCATTAGCATGCATGCCTCAGATGATTGTGATTGGTTCCAGGTCTTTCAAGAGGGTGGGATTTATCCTAATTGGACTTTCTAGTAAGAGGGCCAAACCTAATGATAGTTATGCAGCCAGCGCTGGGGATGGAAAATCCAGATTACCGTGCTTCCCCCCCGCCCGCGCCTTTTCTGACCAATATACATAGCTGGCATTTATTTGTAGAGTGGTTTCAGGGGACTATGCAATTTAAATTTTTATGCAACTTCCAGCAAATCAGGAAATCTGGAATTGACATAGTTGAAAACACATGCTTCATCACAGAGTTTAAGTATATATACCAGATGCATCCCCTCAAAATTGGAGTTTTCTTTTTTTGTAGGTGCCCAATATGAAATATATAAACTGCTATTGGGGGCCTTCCTAACAAACAGACATATAGCAAAAGAGAGTACACCATGGTGATTTAATTGCTTGAGTTGTTTAAGCTCTAAATTCCAACACAGGAGGTAATGGAAAATAACACATCAAGGAAACCATCAAGTATACAAGGATGCTGGGACTATTTGAATATAAACCTCTTGAGGGTAAATAATCATCTCTTTAAGTTTGGCCCTGAGTGTAATGCATAACCAGAGGTGTGAGAGAGTGCATCAAGACTCTTAATGCAAAAGTAAAACAATTTGCCAAGTCCAAGTTTAAGTGTGGAGAAAAGCTTCATTTGGAGCTCACGATAAACAGCCTAGCAAAAGGTCGAAAAAATATTTATTTTTAAAAAATTCTTTAGAGCTCTAAAACAATGCATTTAGTAAGGATACTTTCATGAGATTAAAAAGTGAAACTTTCTATTTACTGCCTGTGGATTCATCTTTAAAGGTCAATCGGATCCTTTAAAAATTAATTTCATTGTGATTTAAACATTGACATTAGGTATCTCTGGAGCTTATCAGGCTTAGATTATGGAGTTCATTTTTACACTAATCTACATGAAATGTACTGATAAAGATGGTTATGAGTAATCAATATGCTAATTGATAATTCTGAATAAACTGAATTTTGTAAGTTGAATCACAACTTAACACGTTTTAGGGAAGTTTGTTATACAAAGAAGTTCTTAATGAATATAATCACCATACCCTTCATGTTCTTTGTAATGTTCTAATCTGTGTAGTGAGAAGTACACATGTAAGTGGGTATCGCATGGCCATGTGAATGCAATTGTCCCAAATTTTGGATTTGAGCTCCTTTTTGTGACTGTGTCAGGGCTAATTTTGTTTCTGTAATTGAAAATTGCCAGACATGGTTATGGTTGCTATATCCTAAACAACCTTCCCAAATTACTGTTACATGCTATACGCTTCAAACCTTATTCCTAGATTCTCCAAACTAAAATCAGGCAATTCCGTGCATCTTTGAGGCTGGATTATATAAAAATTAGTTATGTGACTCTGAGTAATATTCATTTGTACCAACTTGGTCTTATTTAAAACCAAAACAGAAAAACATTTCTAAGAGATTTGACACACTACAGCTGATAGTTAATCAATTTCTCATCTCTCCCTCATAAATAAAACTAGAATCAAACCTTCTGATTAATAATTTCACTATGTAACTAATGTTAATAACAGAGAAGTTTAAGATTCTCAGAATGTATATTGTTCATTTCTCATGATACTTTAGCATACCATTTCAAAGTTGTTAATCACCAAAAGTATCTTAATTTTGATAGATCCCACTTTATAAAATAGGGATCCAGTCTATGTATTTACATATATATTTATAATCAACTCATAAATCCTTACCTGAACTAACGTGTCATTATTACTGTGAAATGTTCAAGATTTTTTTTCTGGTTTTGAATTAGTTGAGAATGACTTTTGTTTACAAGCAAAACATGATGTATGTGTGCCGCTCATGAAGTTGATTTGATTTCTAAGCAAACTGCTCAACAACAGCTTTGCATTTTTAAGAAAACAATGACTGAGAATTTTAGGGAAAATGAATATTTCGCATGAACAGAACATCATATGAATATTTCACACTGCTAGCAAATAAGTTATTGCTCTGTTGTTAAGAAAAAGGGGTGGTTAAAATGTGCATGGGTTTTCTTTTTTAAAGAAAGCATGCATGTAATATAGTGATAGTGATGTCAGAAAAATTATTCAAAACTCATAAATAGGCAAATGAGCTTACTGGGTGTTCTGTCGTTGCAGTGCTTGGCTTGACTTTCCATAATGGCTGAGTAATTGCAACACTGTAAAGGCAGAGATTAGCTGGTAGAGTTTTTTTTTTTTTTTTTTTCAAAAGAAATGCAAAGAATATCTGCCCACTGAAATAAATAAACTCAAATGTTTCTGTTTGGGGCTCTGTTGGACACTAACCTGCTCTATATCTAATGAGCAATCTTAGCCAAGCATTTCTTTGTTAAGTGGCCTGTATATACTAGCTTCTCAAAGGCATTATTATTATTATTATTAATTATTACTATTAGTGGACCAGCTTTAACATCTTACTGGTTCCCTTATTATTTACTAACTTAAATAAAATCTTTGACATGTGGTCATTTTATATTTGCCTAAGTGTCATGGTTTCACCTTTCTAAAGATGATACTTGAACAACTAGCCAACAAAATGAACAAAAGCAAAGAGGGGAAAGCTCTTATATCATCTCCTTTATTTCCCTTTCAGAGAGGTTTCTCTTTTTTTGTCCAAGGCCCTATTATGCCTATAATTCTTCACTGTTCTTTTGTCATTTCTAACTTGTATGTGATTCATGAAAGAATTTACTATCCCAAAAGCATTTGTAAATGTTTCTTTTTTCTGTAAAGAATGAAGTTCAACCAAATAACTTACGACCACGAGAACTGGCTGAATTTTGGAAGAATGGCCCCTTTACCATTAGTATTGCTTATGGCACTTTCTCAAGAAATAGGAAAAAGCGAAGATTTTTTTTTTTCTATTTATTCCTTGTACTGGTGTGACCGGTGAGTGTCTACTTGGTAGAAGGATTCTTCACTCTTAAGTCACAATTTGTGGCCCAGAGAACTTCAGTTTATTGGTAAACTATTTTAGCATTTAAGTTTATACTACAGCAATGTCTGTTGTTTTTTTAATTCTGGTACAATCATCATTTACTTGTAACATCCTTTATCAGTGGTTCATTAGATGCATTGCTCTTCTCCAAAGTCCTCTTGAGAATGTATCAGACAACCCAGAAAGTCGGGGTGGGTAGTTTATACGGTCCATTGCTTTAATAAACTCATCCATGTATATTAAAACATTGTGAACCATGGATATAAGGATAGTCCTTCTTTATTTCTTTATCAAATAAACAACTGGAATTACTTCTATGTATATTGCAGCTGAGTCAGAGTTGGTCAAGGTGCTCCGGAATTTTATTCCTGAATCTTGCCTCTGGGCTCTTTGCTTAATCTATTATTAGTATCTATATGGATAATGAACTAATATCTAACATTTAATGAATCAGGTATTGAACTAGGAAATTTAAGACTTTCCAGTATGCATTAATCACCTTTTCCGAAAAGGTCTTTATCATATTGCACTTGAGAAATTCTGAGACTTGAAACTTTAATAACAACAGCAATACATGTATAATGCTTACTATATACCAGGTCTTCTTTTAAACCCTTTACAAAAATTGAATCACATAGCCCTCATAACAACTCAGAGAGGTTGATATTATTATTATCTTTGTTTTATATATGAGAAAACTGAAGCAGAGATTAAGTAACGTGTCTAAAATCACACTAGTGTAAGAAATTTGTTTTTTTTCTCTCTCCTAAGTTTCGTTTTAAATGAGAATGAGCAGCATCTCTATTTTGTGCTTTAGGAATGCACTACCTCTGGAGTAATATGACAGCTCCTTGTTATTTTACTGTGAACATAGTTACTATGTGAAATCCTTTTTATCTTGTTCATTTTTAAACTCATGATTCTATGAGCTGAGAATCCTCACCTATCTACCTGAACGGCTAAAAAGTGGTGTAATGCATGATTTCATTTGCCTGGAAAACGGAAGATCCAAAAGCAATCACTTACTTCTCTGTCTGCATCTAGCTCTGTGGCACCGACCCCCATCCCCTCTCCCAATCCCGTTCGTTCGCCTTTTATTCCCAATTCCTGATTCTGTCCTCCCCAGCCACCCACCCTCAGGACCATCCTTGGTGTCCAAAAGGCCTTATGAATTATCTTCAACTGGACAGATTTAGTTCTAAGGTCCATTAATACTCGGAGTATTGGCTAATATGTTGGTCTGATCTTGCATATGAATGCATTTCCCTAATATTGAATTCCCAAATTGTTTTAAATTCTCCATTAGGATCATTGGGGTATTTAAAAATGTATGAAGGTTTGATGCCTCTTGATGTGAGCCTGTCAGTCACTGCCGATGACTGTGGTCAGAGGCTCTGGTGAGGAGGATGTGAGCTACTGCTAGACTTGAGTAGAGCTCTGTAGAGGCTTCAGTGGCCTGAGTGATATCTTAACATGTCTCTAATTTAATGCTTTTATCAGCTAATTCAGTTTCTTATCCAGACCTGTATTGTTTTTCTTCGGGGAAGTGAACTGCTGGGATAAAATAGACAAGTAGGATAAGAAAAAAAAATTTTTTTCTAAGCCCATCCCCACCGACCAGCTTCTGAAGTGTGCGCGTAGAAATGCGCTTGAACCTTGACGGAAGGTATATGGGGGGAAAAAATTAAAGACGAATTATTTAGACACAATTTTAAGAAAGCTGTTTTCCTTCAAAATAAATCCAGAATACAGTCTGCTTTTAGAAAACATCCAGAACAACTCAACAAGAAGAGAGGTAGGTGGCAGTGGTTCAGAAGAGTTCAGAAGTCTATTTTGAAACTCCAATGACGAGCCATGCTGGGCCGCTAGCTACTTCACTCTTATTCTGAATTATAACCACCGAGAACCGGACTGGACCAATTCAACAAACTGCGACATTTGTAAAAATTTTCTTTAAAGGGAAAAAACAAATCTAGGTCTTTCTTTCCACTTCAGTATGAGACCCAAATCTTTCAAGGCCCTTTGCTACTCCCAAAATAAAGCAATCCTGTTGGTAGCAATTCCGGGCTCATGCTTGCTGAGATAAGTTTACTGATGCAGGGTGTTTGGATTATACTGAAGTTTGAGGTATTTGTTCGGGGGAAAAAGGGTTTCAATTCACGGCCGGAGTCAAAGACTTCAACATGTGTGGAACAAGTGAAAATTGTTTGTAACTGTTATAATCGGGTACATGCACACTTCTGTGTGTCTAAATTAAACATATCGCGTGCTAAAATATGTCCGTTATCATTTAGCATTTATATCCCAAGTTGGTATTATTGGAATCACCTCAGGATGGCTTCAGGAGTTGCTATCTTTATGACACTTTTAGACCTCTTTCTGTGAGTTAATATTATTTGGAAGCTTTGAAATTATCTGGCTATTGCACATTTCTCATGTGAACACAGCGATTTTGAATTACTTTTAAATCAGATGGTAAGTTGGAATAATTAAACCAAGACATTAAAATGTGTATGAAAAATGCTTTTTTTTGCATTATTAATTTTTTCACCCTCCAGAAATGATTCGTGAGACTGTCTTTCTCTGATGGGAAAACTGACATTAGGTTGGTTGAGAGCTCAGAGGAATTTCGTGAGGTTAGTTAGGCAGAAGGGGTCTTCAGGATTCCTGATGCTCTGCTGACACTGACCAGGGAAGGACACCTCCTCCCTATTTCTCTCATTTTGAAGAGAGACACTTCAGTGGGCACAATACAACTCTCAGCCATGAGTTCAGGGTATTATACTCCACAGCAGGACTCCTTTTCATCCTACAGGGAAATAGGCTTCCATTATAACCCTCAACTCTCGGCAAGAACACAGTTAAGGACTGAATTAAGCTATTGCCCACAATTGCAAAAAATTGGATACAACGTCTTTTCATTCCTTTTGAAGATATAATGACAATACATAAGGCTTACCTGAAGCGGAACAAATGTACTCAGCAGGCTGATGGGAGCGTAAATCTGTTTGTGACAACTGTAATAGAGTTACGCAGGCTACTGCTTGTTAATCAAGAGTTTAAGTCTTAGGCTGAATAACCAAATTCTGTTGATTTTTGTTTTTTGAAGATCAAATCGAACTTCAGTTTTCTCCCACAGATTTGACACTGCTCATCTCCTGTTTTTTTATCTCTCCTCATGTTGGCTCATCTTTAATGTAAATGTACCTTATGGATTGTTGAACTTTCTAGAGACTCCTGCTGCGTTGATTAATTGCTGATGAATGCTAATGAAGGAGTGAGGTGAATCTACACTATGATGTATTTAAGGGATGATTGATTAGATTTAGCACTGGCTGTCAGGAGAGTACTTACTACAAGAACAACAAGTCCATAAATATGCACAGAGTGGTTGGTAGTCTCCCTCTGTGACTCTGGCCTTTCAAATCAAGTTCCTGGGTTCATTGAATCAGAGAAAGGACTACCTTTTAGCTTTTGTAACTGAAATAGATTTTCTTGTTAAAAAAATATGGTAATTTTGCTAATGGGTTCTAATGAAAAATTGATAGTCAGTGGATATTTAACTGTTAAAATTAATATTGGACAGATTTTCTTAAAAGATAAAATTAATTCCTAGTAAAAATAGGCTCTACCAAGTATGTTTGGAATCCATCTAGTTAAACAGCAAATTAACTGACTTTGCCAACAAGATAGTGCACATCTTTGTAAGTTGTATGTATTTGTATGTTGTATGCATTTGTATGTTGGTTCATTTAGACATGGTGCTGAAGTCCTAAAATCAGATTCTATGACCCTAATGAATTTGATGTTGGAAGTTAAATTTTATTCTTTTCCCACTCTTAATGACACTTGCAGTTCCAAAGCTTTCTTTATCTAACTGGTGAAAAAAATACTTTCTTGAGTCCTTCTCTCCTGCTGAAGCAACTCTGACAAACAAAAATGTTTTGGGGGATTAGAAATGTTGGCGTTTTGAGGAGGCCAGATAAATTATAATGGCTTTCTTTCCTGCCAACTGTCTGAATCCGTTGAAAGATAAAACAAAAGCCTATCAGATGGAGAGCCATGGTTGTTCATAAAGCTGACGTCGGAAAATGTGATTTAGATTTGTGGCTACAGTAGGCTTCATATTATAAATGATCAGATATAGTCTCCCAAGTGCAGGAGGCACTGAGGACTCCCTCTCAAGGGGACCTACCCTGTGTTGCTTACATGATAGAGAAGTAGAGGAGAAAACTGGCCTCCTCTAGGCAGCTATTACCTGAGTAATAAGGTAAGGACTGAGTCATGCATGTCTAATTTATCTCCTAAACTCACTAAATAAGTCAGATCTCCCACTCAAGAGAAACGAGAGGCACCAAAAGAAACAAGGGAGTGAAACACCCTCTATATGGAAGGGAGTTTAGGAGGATATTTGGGGGGATGATCATTACCCTCAATTAAGAAAAAAAATCAATTTGATCTACCTAAGTCAACTAAAACCCATTAAAAAATAAAATATTACCACGACAAGAGCATAACTTATCATGAGGAGTGATACTGGGGATCATCAATTATGAGAGGCACAATCTTAGGCACATACCAGAGTTCAGAAATATATAAACTCAAGAATTATTCCTTGAGATGTATGCCAAGGTAAAGATAAAAAAAAAAAAAAAGGAAAGGAGAGATGATACTGAAACAATACAGATAGGTGTTATCTACATGATATTAAGATATATAATTTTTTCCTTTATTTTGGGGGGCAGTAAATAGCTTCAATGTGTAACAGTAGCCAACTGGGGAAGATAAGAACCCACACACACACCGCCAAGGCCCCAGCCCTTCTCGTGATGTCCTGAGACCAGTGTGCCCGAGCCAGTCCCATGCCTGCCCCAGACCTGAGGCCCCCAAGTCCCAGAGAAGGGTGGGAAAAGCACGTGGATGGCTTAATATACATACATTTCTAACTGACTAGATAATAACATATGGACTCATACATATAGATGATTCATTGCTTTTTCTTTTTATCTAGCTATTTTGGCCTTATGTTATAAAATACTATATAAGATATTAATATTGCTTATTAATAACTAAATAGAGATTATGCAGCTTAGGGCTATGTTCTATTTTGATGATCAGAATGAGTGAGTTTTACAACAAATGTTGTTCCTAAAAGTTTTACCTATGGAGCATTTGTAAATTTTGTGTCATATGGAGAATAATCACATATTCTGCACTTAGTTGCTTGATTCACTTTACAACATCATTGCATTTGTTTATAAAGTTGACAGAGCTGGGTAATAGAACTGAGCTATCATTTGACATAAGGAAGATTTGCAAAATACTGATCATTTTACATTTCAGCCTATTTAAAAATCCATATTCTATGCAATATCTATTTCTGTTATTTTCTTTCTTGGGAAGGTCTTTCTTATGGCATGTTTTATTTTTTCATCTGCTATCTAACATTTTTAGTCACAGAATCACAGAGTGTTGCTATTCCTCTTCAGCACCACGGAGACATGGAAATGTAATTGCCTTAATATGAGCATTATGTTGTCAACAATCACTTGGATGATGACTGGGTATTTTTTTTTTGAATTATCAACTGAATTTTTTTCTTAATATTTTAAAAATCAGACAGCCTCTGCCTTAAGCTAAGGCTTTATATTCTAAAAGTCTTCATATTTTATAAAACTGATCAACTTTTTATTTTGTGTGTATACTTACGTGTATATGATATATTTTGCTGCCTAAGCATGTGTCTATTTTTTAAAGTGGTAATATATCATTTTACTCTTTTTCTAGAGCACTTCCAGAGTAGGGCAACTGGTCAATAGCTATTTGGATCTTTATCCAATTCATATAATATAGAGTCCTGTATTTATATTATATTCAAAAGGATCACAGAAATTCAGTGCCTCTGCTTTTCATTCTTCCCTTTTATTTTATATTTTTAAAGATTTTATTTATTTATTTGACAGAGAGAGAGACAGCGAGAGAGGGAACACAAGCAGGGGGAGTGGGAGAAGGAGAAGCCGGCTTCCCGCCGAGCAGAGAGCCGGACGCAGGGCTCGATCCCAGGACCCTGGGACCATGACCTGAGCCAAAGGCAGATGCCCAACAACTGAGCCACCCAGGTGCCCTCATTCTTCCTTTTTTGATACACATTTTGAAAAGGATTATATGCTATATAACACCACAGATTTAGGACTGCCGTACTTAAAAGTGAATAAGTACAACTTTGATTTTCTTTTATTGAGTTAACTACTTTTCTTAACTAGAGGAAATGTATTAGTACATTATGCGAGCTTTTTTTTGTTGCTGTTGTTATCTTGATAGTGTGGTTCTGCCAATATTCTCCTAGGGCAACCCAGCAAACTTCTTTCTTTGCCTTAAACCTCTTCCTAGACATTAAAAAAGACTGTCTATTAAATCTGATGTTACTCCAGTAGAAAGTAGTGAAAAATTGTTTTTGTCCCTTTGTCTCAAATAGCTTTAAATATTTTCTTTTGTCTTGACCTTAGAACCCCACTTGTAATTGTACTGTTCCACCTCTGCAACATTCCTAAATCCATGAAGCATGAACATGGACAGTACTCCAAAGAGACAAATAAAACTCTTCTTAAGTTAGGTTCTTGTCATGTGTGACAATCTAAATTTAATTATCAGCCTAAGCCCATGCTGTATCCCTAATAACTTTGGAGTTAAATACATCTGCCAAGTCAAATATTAAATAATTGCATAGGGAGAGAGAGAACAATTAACAAGCGTAGGCAATAGAGAGCTTCTCTCAGGTGAGAGCTGAAACACAGAGAGTCATTGGGGCAAAGAGGCTCTTGACCAGAGGAATTACTTTGAAAGTTCTAGGAACAGAAAGAGGATACTTAGTTTTATATTCCAGAGCATGACCAGACGGAATCAAGGGGAGTGTTTTATGCAAGGATTTACTGTGGTTAGAGAAGGGGATAGAGAAAGAAGAAAGCAAACTGCTACTTGATAACTGTGCTTTCTGAAACAGGTACCCGCTATGGCACTTGAATCCTTACCGTGACTTCATTGTACAAATGGGGAACTGAAGTGTAAAGATGTTCAGTGATTTGGCCATGGTTTGCAAGACTAGTGTTATAAGAAAGTAGAACATACACAGTTGAAAACCTGTTTTAGGAGGTATTTAATGGATCTTCTTCTCAAAGATCTTATAATTGATGGAAAAAGATGATGGGAAAAAATCAATGGGAAAAAAATTCAAAGAAGCAAAGATAACAGGAGAAGGACTAGATGTGTCTAATAAAAGTTTATCCACCTCCAACCCATTCTCAGATAAGTACTTGAATAACTACTTCAAGGGATCAGGAGTTCTGCTAATCCTATCTGCTAGCTCCCTCAATAAACTAGGACAAACATAGTTCTCTTAAAAAATTCAGAAGGAATTCAGCTCATGTGTTATTTCCAAAAACAACTTTCCTCAAAGTTGTTATTACTGTTTTTTTTTAATCTTGTCAAAGATATAACCAAATGTAGTTGATCAAGCATCCTCCTACAATTATTTTCTATGCAAACTAGAACTAGAGTAACTTAGGAAGGATTCCAATTCTGTTAAGATTTTAGGACCAATTTGAAAAAGTTCTTTTAAATATTTATTTGGTTCCCCCATTTTTTATTGTGGCAAAATACCCATAGAATGAAATTTGACATTTTAACCATTTTTGAGTGTGTAGTTCTGTGGTATTAAATATATTCACATTGTCATGCCACCATCACCACCATTCATTTCCAAAACGTTTTTGTCATCCCAAACCAGAACTCTGTCCCCATGAAATGCTAACTTTCCAGGCATCCCCCACCCCCAGCGCCTGGTAACCACCATTCTATTGTCTGTCTCTATGAATTTGACAAGGTACCTCATATAAGTAGTACCATGTAATATTTGCCTTTCTTTTTGGTCTTGCTTCTTTCATTTAGCACAATATTTTCAAGGTTCATCCATGTGGTAACATGTGTCAGAATTTTATTCCTTTTTAAGCCTGAATAATATTCCACTATATGCCTTTACAACATTTTGTATACCTAGTTATCTGTCAATGGACATTTGGGTTGTTTCCACCTTTTGGCTTCTGTGAATAATGCTGCTGTGAATGGGGATGTATATATCTGATCCCCTTTAAAAGGACTTTTTGTTCTATGGAATGCTCACCTTTCCAGCCAAGACATTTCTCACTGTATGTTTGTTTTCAATTCTTCTCCTAGCAACCAGTGCATAAATATTTCCCCTTACGTCTATCTCTACCCTCTTTTCCTGTCTCCCTTATTTTTATTTTCCCCCACCAAAAAACAAACAAACAAACAAACAAACAAAAAACCCTCCTAGTATCTGCTGAATTGAAAAGCATTCAAGAGCATATTGCAGACAGACAAGACATGGAACTCTGTTAGCGGTGAAACTTGGTGAACAAGTTTATTTCCTCATTATGCCACATGTCACATTCTAGGATGCTATTGTCCCAGACTTCTAATTAGCACCTCATTATTATGCTCCTCCATATATCGTGTTTGTTTTTAAATTTCTCTGAAAAGCCCTGCTAACAAAATGTCACTATGTGAATTCCCAAGAACCTCTATTGCCATAGCATTGGAAATGTGTCTGAGATCTCTTAGAAAATGAATAGTTCAGCAATTAGGGACCTCAACTGCCAGGTGGAACAAATAAACTACAGCCAAGGAAAAATGACCAATGAGTCCACATTAAATTTATTTTCTTCCTTAGCCTCTTGTTAATCCCTAATTGCTATCAGACAGGTAGGAGGATAAATTCCATAGCTATTGTCCTGGCAGAATGCAATTTGAATGCCCAATTAATTATTAGTCTGTCATGATGTTTAATTTAGATAAAGTGGCTCTTTAGTAAACTGTTGCTTTCCTGTTGCTTTTTCCACTCAAAAATTACCTGTCCAAAAAAGATACACAATTCTATGGACCCATAACACCCTTGACCTTTACTGTTCCTTTACTCATCCAAAAAAAAAAAAAAATGTAGGGCTAAAGATATATCTGAAAGTTTCTGAATGGCTTTAATAATAACATCCCCAGAGACCAGACAGGCGGGTATGAGTAGTGAACCAGCTTTCACAGCCTTTTCTTGCTGAGCATCTACCACTCTCTCCTCCATTTTACTTGTGACATAACCTGGAAAAGACAATATTGGATCCTACCCTGATCGATTCTTCTAGAAATGGCAATGGTGGATTTAAAAAGAAGGGCCATCCACAATTTCTGGACATCTGTATTTTCTGAGAAGTTGCTGCAATGTTCTTCTATTAATACTGTCAAAGGCCTGCAATTCTATCGGAAAGAGCCATGTACCACAGATGGTATTTTTCACATGCCTTTTTCTGGAGCTTATGGAGAGTAAAGATCAAGTTCGCGGCAACACTTCCTTCTCTGCAGCCATGCGGGCTCTCTGGTAGAAGTGCATTTTAGCACTTGAGGAAGCAGCCAGTTGAGAAAGATTCTTGCCAGAGCATTATCAAAAGTAGATTGACAGGAGATCTCCTAAGCAATTCTCACACTCCAATCTGCCACCTTTGTCTCGTGTAGAGGCATTATAATTGCAGCTTTGAAGCCATTTGGCAGGATTTTATCCCCCAAGAGACACAAATAATTGTTAAAGACCCTCAGGATTTAAAAGAAATATAACATCTAGGTGGTAATCTGGTCTCACCCCTCTGATTTCAGGCAGGTCAGCCTACCATAGCTAAGACGGCTCTTCTGTATCCTACTTTTTGGTTATCTCTGACCCACTTCCACGGGACATTGGGTAACCTATACAACTAATTCTGCCCTTTAAAAAATAAGAAAATAAAGTTGTTCTTTATGCCATTCTAGTTGTTTTAATATAGCTTATAAACCTATAGTTTAGATTGTTTACTAGAAGAGAAAACCTGGTATCCTTTTCATTTACCTTCCCTATGGGAATTGTGAGAATGATTCTAATTCTTTTTAATTTCTTCCATTCCTTTGCCAATTTAGAAATTACTCATTTAATAAAGACAGCAATTAATAATAACAAATCTAGCACTAGTAATAGCTTATAATTACCAAATGTTCGTTATTCCAAGTTTTATGGTAATCGCTTTACATGTATTTTCACATTTTTAAGCCATACAGAACCCTAGGGAATCTCCTGAAGATCAGAGGGTTAAAAATCACCCAAGGTCATAAGCACTAAGTAGCCAAGCAGGATTTAGAGGTAAGTGGTTTGAATTGAACCCTCTTAACCACTATGATTTACTGCTGATTAATAGCATAATATTTCCCATAAACCAAACACCTTACAACTATTACAACAGTTTATGATTCTTTTCTTTATTAAAAGTGCTCCATGTTCTCGTGGATATTTGTCTCGCTCTGCTATATATGTCTTTCCTTACATTGAACCTATGTGCCCTCTATTTTTAAAATTTTTCTTCTCTATGTTATATTTGTCACCTAGGCAACTCTCCAGAGAAATCAAAGATTTCGTATTTTACCATTTTATAGCCATAATGACTTCTACACTATGTGTAGAATGCATAAAATTTTTATTTAAAGAATGGAAAGAGTGATAGAAGGATAAATTCATGAATTTATAAGTACTACTTTAATTATTCCATTCAAAATCAAACATGTTGGGCGCCTGGGTGGCTCAGTTGGTTAAGCGACTGCCTTCGGCTCAGGTCATGATCCTGGAGTCCCAGGATCGAGTCCCACATCAGGCTCCCTGCTCAGCAGGGAGGCTGCTTCTCCCTCTGACCCTCTTCCCTCTCGTGCTCTCTATCTCTCATTCTCTCTCTCTCAAATAAATAAATAAAATCTTTTAAAAAAATCAAACATGTTGTGAAATCTTTGTTTTGTTAAGTAAGCTTGAATTAGTGTTTTCACAAGTAAAACAAAATTTGCAGGGTCTTGATTCCTTTATTAAGTTATTGGGAGAGAAATTAAATAATTCTTGTTCTAGGATATTAGAAGATGTGTTTCCTGTCAATATGAACACAGACCTCTAGATATTTAAATATACTTACAGCAATATAATCATGCAACTTTTTTCTATACACTTCTCCATCACAAATAGAAACATGAGCATGACTATCATATAAGAAGATTATTTGTGTTTGATTTGGAATTCTTTTAAATATCTATGTTTATTATTCATTGGTACTAGTGTGGGGCTCTAAAATTATTTTTTTATCCATCTCTCTCAAAAAATACCTTATTGTACCCTCTACATATGTGTGTTTGTGGAAATCCCTGGTCAGAACTTAACTTGATTTTAAGAGCAAAGAGCAGAAATGGGCTAGAACCGAGGAATGTGAGAATCCAGACCACAGAGGTTAGGAGTATCGGAATCAAAGTCAAAATCTGTAAATGGCATCTATACATTAAGCTCTTTCTAAAAGATGAGAACTATGATAGTATTTTGCAAGGTTTTGGATATTGTTTTTGTCCTCTGTGAATTTTCAGAGAGAATGACTGGTGCGTTTGTGATAGAAAGCTTTGGATCCTTAGATAATTACATCAGCCACACTTTCTAGGCATGTTATCAAATTCATGCTGACTGTAATACAGGCTTTTTCCCCCCTCTAAGTATTTCTAAAATGAAACATCTCCTGGTCTTCTAGCTATTGCAATATATGTTAGAATTGGCATTTCATCCCCCCGCTTCCTAACCTTTTTTTTTTAAATAAAAATGTTAAGAAAAATTAAAGTGAAAAAATGGGATACCAGAAAGTTCAGACAATTTGATAATTTTTACAATATACAATTACATTATTATGATTATGCTTCTTTTAATTCTTGGATATTACATTAGCCACTTGAAGATTTTTTCCTTTTCTTTAAAATTTTATTTATTTATTTATTTTTAAGATTTTATTTACTTATTTGACAGAGAGAGAGACAGCAAGAGCAGGACACAAGCAGGGGGAGTGGGAAAGGGAGAAGCAGGCTTCCCGCCGAGCAGGGATCCAATGCGGGGCTGGATCCCAGGACCCTGGAATCATGACCCAAGCTGAAGGCAGACGCTTAACGACTGAGCCACCCAGACACCCCTAAAATTTTATTTTTAATAAACTATTATTTATATATAATTGGCATTCAGTCAAATGTGCCCATCTTTAATGTATATAATTCAATGACATTTGACAAATGCATGTACTTGTGTAACCACTAGCAGGAAGTATGAAAACATCACTCAACAACATTTCCTCATGCCTTTTTGCAGTTAGTCCTTCCCTCCACCTTGGTCTTTGGAAACCACTGATCTGCTCTCTGTCATCATGGATTAGATTTCCCTTTTACAGAATTTTATATAAATGGGATAAAAAGAATGCACTTTTTTATCTCTGGCTTTTGTTCTGCATGTTTTGTTTTTTATTTTTATTACATGTAATCGGTAGCTCGTTTCTTTCAATAGCTAGCTGAGTAGTACTATGGTTTATGGATATACCACAATTTGCTTACCCATTCATCTCTTGATGGATAGTTATTTCCAATTTTTGGCTAATACAAATGAAGCACCTGTGAATATTTTAATACATCTTACAAATATGCACCTGTGCTACTAGATCCTGTGCTACTTTCTTAAGATCCTGATCCAATTTGATCCAGATTCCCAGGAGAAAATCTGAAATCCATTGTATGAACATATATTTTTCATTTACTTTGAGTAATGACCTAGAAGTGAATTGCTGACTTACTTATGAGTATATGCTTAATTTAGGAAGATCTTGACAAATTGTTTCCCAAATTTGTTTTAATATTTTACATTCTCATCAGCAATGCATGAGAGTTCCAGTTGCTCTACATCCTCTACAAAACACTGTACTGCCAATCCTTTTAAATTTAGTCATTCCAGTGGGTGGGTAGTGGCATCTCAATTTTAATTTGTTTTTCCATGATGATTAATGATACTGAGTATCTTTTGATGTGCTTATTGGCCATTCGTATATCTTTTTCATGAAATGTCTATTAAAATATTTTGCCTATTTTATATTATTTTGGCTTGTTACTGAGTTGTAAGTGTTCCTTATTTTAAAAAATTTTGGACATTTTAGAGACTGAATTTTTATGTAAATTTTAAAATCAGTTTGTTAAATTTATACAAAAAATCTAATTAGATTTGTTTGTGATTAAATTCTATCTCTATATCTATATAAAGAAAATTAAAATCTTAAGAATATTTGAATCCATAGACCCATGAACAAACTGTCTCTATTTTACTTGTATATTCTCTAATTTTTCTTTTCAATGTATACAATGCTTGACTATATTTGCTAGATTTATCCTTAAATATTGCACATTTTTGACACTATTGCAAGTTGTATTTTCAAAAATTTCAATGTATAATTGCTTATTGTTAATATAGAGACATGTAATTGATTTTTGTATGATGGCTGTGTATTCTGCAATCTTGTTATCACTTAATAGTTCTAATAGAATTTTTGGATATTTTTTAGGTTTTCTAACACAGTCATGTCATCTGTGGAAATAAAAGGACAGTTTCACTTTTTCCTTTTCAATTTGTATGCCTTTAACTTCCTCTTCCTCCTCTTCATTAGAAGGTTTGGACCTCCAGTACAATGCTGAATAGAAATGCTGAGGGCAAACATCTTTGCTTTGTTCTCTAACTTAAGGGGAAAATATTTAGTCTTCTTCATTAACTGTAATGTTAACACTAGTGTTTGGTAGTCAGCCTTATTTAGGTGGGAAGTTTGTTTGTTACTATTCCTAGTTGGCTGATAATTGTTATCAGGAATAGTTATTCAATTTTGTCAACTGTTTTATCTGTATCTATTGGGATATACATTTTTATTCTTTAGTCTGTTGATAATGGTGAATTACATTGTATGGTTTTTTCAATATTAAGCTAAATTTACATTTCTGGAATAACCCTCACTTGGTCATGGTGTATTTCTGAATTTAACTTTCATTATATTTTGTAAAATATCTTTGCATCAATGTTTATAGGGAATATGGTCTGCAGTTTCATTTTCTTATATTGTCTATAATTTTTGTATTGGGGTAATACTGACCTTACAAAACTCAGAAACAGAAACAGAGCCAAAATGACAGGTGAGGTAATATCAAGCAGTCTATTATATGTGTAATCAAAGTTCCAGAAGGAGAGAAGTAGACAGAAAAAAATTCAAACAAATAAATGACCAAAATTCTTCCAAATTTGATGTTAAGTTTAGACTCACAAATCCCGGAAGCTCAGCAAACTCCAACAGGAGAAAAATGAAGAAAACCATACCCAAGTTGTATCACAATAAAATTTAGTGATAAAGATAAAAGATTTAAAGCTGCTAGAAGATAGAAGATTTAAAGCTGTTTCATGACAAACATGAAAACAGAGACAAAAACAACCCTGTCAATTTTAATTTATTATATATTGAAAATATTTTTCAAAATTAAAATACATCATAAGACAAACAAAACCTGAGAGAATTCATTGCCAGTACATCTGCATTAAAAGAACTGCTAAAGGGAGTTTTACCAGCAGAAGAAAAATGACACCAGGTAGAAAATTAGAGTTACACGAAGGAATAAAGAGAGCCAATAAATGGTAAATATATAAATAAGTATAAAAGATCTTTTCTTATTTTTTAAATATTGTTTTGAATTTCAAAATATGACCCCATGAGAAACTACTTTAAGCACAAAACATAAGACAAGTTGAAGAAAAAGGATAAAAAATAATTATATACCATGTGAACATCAAACAAAACAAAACTGGATGGCAGTATTAATTTTTAAGAAAAAAATTAACAAAAATTCTACAGAGAAAGCTACAACAGCAACAGAAATGATAGAGATAATAGAATTAGCAAAGAGTTGAGAATAATTATTATAAATGTGCTAAAAGAGTTAAAGTAAAACATGAACATAATGAGGGAAGTCAAAGATACAAAAAGGACCCAAATGGAATTTATAGATATGACTATAAAGAAAATTTACAGTTGATGGGATTTACAGCAAATAAAATATTGCAGAATAAAAAAACTTTCTTCTTACCTAGTAGAAACATTTAGCTATAAATTTCTCTCTAAGCACTGACTTAGCTGCATCCTTCAAATTTGCTGTATAGTATTTCCATGCATTCAAATCAAAATATTTTCTACTTTTATTGGCATTTATTCTTTAACCTCTGGATTATTTTAAAGTGAGTTTTTAATTTCCAAATATGTGAGGTTTGTGATATATTTTCTTTTTATTGATTTCTAATTTAATTCAATTTTGATTGGAGGACAAATTATGCATTATTTCAATACTTTCAAAATTATAGAGACTTGTTTTATAGCTCAACATATCTTCTGTCTTGGTGAATGTATTGTGTATACTTGAAAAGAATTTTAGTTTTATGGTTGTTGGATGTACTGTTCTACACATATGGTTTAGCTCAATGTGGTTGCTAGTGTCTTTTATGTCTTTATCATTTTGTGTATGTGTATGGTTGTTCCATCAATTGTCAAAAGAAGTTTATTAAAAATCTCCAACTATGTTTATAAAATTTTCTATCTCTGCCTTAAATTCTGTCAATATTTTCATCATGTGTTTTGAGACTTTATTATAAAGTACATATACATTTATAATTATTATCTCTTCTAGATGTGTTATCTTTTTACCATTATAAATGTTCTTTGTTTTCTTAGGTTTACTACTATATTTTTGTCCATTTATTTATTTTCGACTTGTTTGCTTCTTTGTATTTGAAGTGGGTTTCTTTTAGAAAACAGTCAGTTGGGTTTTGCTTTTTTATCCATTCTTATATCTGCTTTTCAATTGGTATGTTTAGTCCCCTAATATTTAAAATAATTCAGGTTGTGGTTGTATTTTGACCTACCATTCTACTGGCTATTTTGTGTTTATGTCTCCTTTGTTTTTTATTCCTTTGGTCTAGTCCTTTCTTCTTGTAATTTTTTTTTTCATTTTTTAAAATTGAACTTCAATTAATTAACATATAGTGTATTACTAGTTTCAGAGGTAGAGTTCTGTGACTCATCAGTCTTATATAATACCCAATGCTCTTTACATCCTTAATGTCCATCCCCCAGTTACCCCATTTCCATACCCCCTTCCCTCCAGCAAACCCTTAGTTTGTTTCCTATGATTAAGAGTCTCTTATGGTTTGTCTCCCTCTCTGATTTTGTCTTGTTTTATTTTTCCTTCCCTTCCCCTATGATCCTCTGTTTTGTTTCTAAAATCCACATATTAGTGAGACCATATGATAATTGTCTTTCTCTGATTGATCTATTTAACTTAGCATAATACCCTGTAGTTCCATCCATGTTGTTGCAAATGGCAAGATTTCATCTTTTTGATGGCTACAATATTCCATTGTATTATATATACCACATCTTCTTTATGCTTTCATCTGTCGTTGGACAGGTGGGCTCTATCCATAGTTTGGCTATTGTGGACATTGCTGCTATAAACATTGGGGTGCACATACCCCTTCGGATCATCACATTTGTATCTTTGGGGTAAACCCCTAGCAGTGCAACTGCTGGGTCATAAGGTAGCTCTATTTTCAACTTTTTGAGGAACCTGCACACTGTTCTCCAGAGTGGCTGCACCAGCTTGCATTCCCACCAACAGTGTAGGAGGGTTCCCCTTTCTCTGCATTTTTGTCAACATCTGTCGTTTCCTGACTTGTTAATTTTAGCCATTCTGACTAGTGTGGGGTGGTATCTCATTGTGGTTTTGATTTGTATTTCCCTGACCTTTCCTCTTTTATATTAAATATTTTTTTTAGAATTCCATCTTAACTTACTGGTTTTCTAGTTAAACTCTCTTTGCCTTTTTTTTTTTATTGTCTGCTCTAGGGATTAAAATATGTATTCTTACCTTTCCTCAGTTTACTTAGAGTTTAGATTTTAACTCTCCAGATAAAATATGTAAAATGTATAATCACTTATGTCTATTCTCTATGTCCCATCTTTTAAGTAGTTGTCATATGAGGCACAACTACATGCATTATAGTCTCGGTATAGTGATATAATTTTTGCCATAGATAGATATATGTATAAAGCAAACAAAATTTATATTACTGTTCTATTATTTAATTTTTCCTCTCTTCAGTCCTAGCCAAAGTACCTCAGTTTATCAATAATATCAACTAGCACAGACCTTTGACATTTGTTTTTGTAAGACTTTTATTGGAGTAATCTTGAGCTAATTTTGCCATCCTGAGATATAATCTTGTGTGATTCAAGTTTGTTATAATCTTGTTACATTCAAGTTTGTACTATTTAAGTATTCAGTGGTGAGAAGATATACTGGCCAAAAGTTAGGGATTTTTCATTGTTTTGCTCTTCTCTGCTTTTCTCCAACAAGGCACTTCTGTGAATGGATTCAACCAACACTTTTCTGCTATAGGAATAGGTTTTTTGAAGAGTGAGAAAGTAAGTTGGGTTTAACACAACCATGGGTATGGAAAAAAAAAACTAATGGAAAAAAACCCGTATGGCATGTATCATTGAGAGATTACTGTAACAGATTTTGAGAAAGCTAAAAAACAAACAAAACCATTTTTTTTTCCTATTCATGCTGTGGAAGCTCAGTAAAGACAAATCCTGCTCCATTGATTTAATGGACCAGTTGCAGCTGCTGCATCTCACAAAACTATGAGTCCCTGGGTACAAATCTCAAGGCAACCTAAACAGAGAACTTGAGATAGGTAATGGATGAAAGAAGTTCATAAATTCCCCATCCACTCTTCTCATAATTCACAGATATCCTGAACTTTCAGATATCTGGCATAAAATGTAACCCTCATATCCGTGAACTGACCGAAGTGAATTTCATCATTCAACAACTGTTTGGTCTAACCCCTCTTAGAGCTAAGTAGGTGCTATACTATCTTTACTACCACCTCATTATCAGATCTCAGTCTAAATTTTGGCACAGGTACAAATATTTATTAGTAGGTAAGCATGTATGCATGTGTGCATTCCTGCATGCATATTACACATGCATGTACACGCACACACATTTAACTTGATCTTGTAGCTTTAGTTAAGTCTCCACTTGTTTCCTCTCTTCAGGCACTCAAAGTACCTTGAAAAGAAGATTTACTCCAAGGCTGATGATGTGCTGATGTCTGGTCAACCAGTCTTCTGTTTAGTTAGTCTTTGGAGACCTTCTTTTTGTGTATATGTGTACAGCCAAGTGAGGTTGTAGAGCTAATGCTCTGCCTTGAAGATCCATTCAAGGAGAACGGTGTTTGTAAAATTTAGTCAGTCCTGTATCTTTAAAAAGGAACACTTATTCATCAATGAAAAGTTATGTCTAACATCCCTTATACTAATTAACAAAACTACAAATACAGATAAAAGCATCTTCTGTCGCCACCTCTGGATTTCTGATGAGTTGTAACTAACTGCCCCTAGGGTATATATAACAGTTAAATTAAGTGCACATATACGCTTTGTGTTTTTAAGTATTTTAAAGTAAGTAAATGTATTGAAAAAGTAGTACATATTCTACTGTTTTCCTCTTTTGAGAGAAGTAATAGGTATATCCAAGTGAATATTAGACTCCTAATTAGTGGGAAGAAAAAGCAAAAGCTAGCTAGCTTAGACTTTGTTAAAAACAAACAAACAAACACATTTCTCAGCACCAAACCCAGTTCAGGAGCCATCAGTTAGGGGTTTTCATCAGCTGGGGAATTTTTTTTCTTTTAACAATTAAATAACATCTATTTACTTCTATGCAAAGAAACCCCCAACTTACAGATGGATCCAGTAGCTCTTCCCTGAGTATGACAGAGGGAGAGGGAATAGGAAAAAGTAGGGAAAGTCTTCAGACCATGATGTGGAACTGATGTCTGCAAAAGAAGTGAGAGTGGGAAGGAGGATTGGAGAAGAAAGCATCTTGGACAGCAGCACAGTTTTAAGAAGGGGTCAGCCAGGAAAATAAGGAGTTCTCAAGCCAATGTCACCCATTAAGAGAGTATCCCATCCTGCAGGGATCTTAGATTCTCTGCCACATGCAATCTTGGGTAGGAGCAGCCCCTGAGAGGCATGGGCTTGGTACGGTCACAGTGGTGGAGTTAGAATGCAGCAGCTGGGGCTATCAGGAAATTATATCCCTGCAGCAGATATGAGTGGTGTATTCTCTTGACTGTTTCACCTTCTTTGAATGCTTGTGAATTATGTTCCTTTCCTAAAACTAAGCTCGTTGCTTGAGTCAAGTACTTTTTATTAGAAAATCAACAATACCTGTTTTATTTAATGTAATAGTGTTAGTTATCTATGTCATCTGAGCAAAAATAATGTCATGTGTAGGTAAAATCTTAATTTTGGCTTAGAAATTATCATTACAGGAAAATTTAAGAGAATAATAATTATAGGAATCTTTGAAGGACTTGAGAGTTTTGAAGGGAAGTAGAATGGATACTGAACTGGGTGTCACATGTCCTGACCTTGCCTCTTGCTAGTGGTATGACCTCGGGCAGACTTCTTGACACTCTGGTTCTCAATATTTCATAGGTAAAAGGAAGATTTGTTTCTCCCAACTGTAAAATTTCATGACTTTCTAAATGAAAAAAATGTTAGATTATCAAAGAGGTCCATATAAAAAGTAATGGGCTAAAATATAAGATGCATTTTTATGCTCTATGTATATGTGTCTCTGTGTGTGAGTTTAATGATAAGTATATTCATACCCTCCTGTTGATTAAAAGTGTACTTGTTCAAAAGCTTCCCAAAGATTCTAACAAAGATTAGTATACAAGGATGCTTCAACATAGTACTATTTAAAATACTGCAGAATTAAAAATAATTTGAGTGCCTTCCCTGGTGGAATTGTTTTTAAAAAGCCTTAATATGACCATTATATAGACTACTCCAGAGCCATATTGAAGTATGTTTTTGAAGAAAACAATAATATGTAGTAATGTCATATGAGAAAAGAAAAATGAAAGCTATATTCATTACTATCCAAGATTTGTTAGAAAAAAATATGTGTAGACAGACATTGGGAAAAACTTCAAATGCCTGTGAATCATTCCTGCTAGAGATTATGGCTAACATTTTAGTTTCTTCTTTATATCTGCTTTTATTTCCCAAATTCTTGCAAAAAGCAATGATTATTGCTTGAACAATTATTTTCAATAAGCAGTTATATGAATGAATAATGAATATGACCAATAAATATACTTTAAAGATGACATAATTTGTAGAGAAAAAGGAGCTAAAACAAAAAGAGAAGATGATTCAGGAAAGAGATGACACATTTGAATTCTATCTTAAAAGATAATTCAAAACTTCAGAAATAATGAAATAAATGTTATGGACCATTTATGTACTATGAATCTCACATTGTTTTTGCTAGGCACAGTAACAAAAATCTGTTTTCTTTGCCTGGAGTTTGCATTGGAGATTGCTCAAGAGCGGCAATCAAAGTCGAGCCTATTTAACTTGATATTTTTAAAATTTTGTCTCCCAGAGTCAATCTTCCCTTCTGATCATACCAGTCACCATGCTTAAGAGATATCATTTCGTCTACACAGCACCATCCTCTGAATTCTTTGAATTTTATTTTTATTTTATTACTTTTTATTGCAAAATAATTGACATACAATATTGTATTAGTTTTAGGTGTACAACATAGTGATTTGATATGTATATACATTACAAAAAGGTCACCACCGTAAGTCTAGTTACCATCTGTCACCATAGAAAGTTGTTACAGTATTATTAACTATATTCCCTATGGTGTAAATTACATCTCCATGTCTTATTTATTTTATAACTGGAAGATCGTACCTCTTAATCCCCTCCACCTATTTCATCCATTCCTCAACCCCTCTCCCCTCTGGCAACTATTGGTTTGTTCTCTATATCTATGAGTCTGTTTCTGTTTTATTTTGTTTGTTCATTTGTTTTGTTTGGATTCCACAGAAAAGTGAAATCATACAGTGTCTGTCTTTCTCTGTCTGACTTATTGCACCTAATGTAATACCCTCTAGGTCTATGTTGTTGCAAATGGCAAGATTTCATTCTTTTTTATGGCTGAGTAATATTCCATTGTGTGCATATGTGTGTATCACAACATATGATTATATGTTATATATCACACAATTTATATATATATGTGTGTGTGTGTATATATATATACATTTATATGTCACATCTTCTTTATCCATCTACCAATGAACATTCAGGATATTTTTAAATCCTTGATGCCTTATTCTGCATTAATTTGTCAACATCTGATTTCAGGTAGAATATTTTCTAATTGCTAACATTTTGGACATGTCCACTGAAAAAAAGTTTGAGGAGTGTCATATTCACAATAATTTATTTTAAAAATGCAATGTCTCAACTCACCTTATTGAAATGTTTAATGTCCTATTCTCTGCCATTAAAAAACCTAACTTTGCAAACAAATATATTCTTTAAATATTAAAGATCAGGATTTTGTTATGATGAGTAGTAGAAGTTTAGAGAATGAAGTACAGGACTTTTGGGTTTGTGACATCAGGATCCATTGTGGCCGGTGTCACAAATGATATTCTGGCTCTGGAAGTTGGTTGATGATAATTTTCCTGATCTTAGGTTTTTCTTACGGCTGTACTGTGGGACAGCACCATGGAACTATTACTCCCAATGATTTTTCTGCAGCACAAGGACCAAGGAATAATCAATGTGATCAACATCTTGACCTTTAGCTGACTTCCTTTGTTTGTTCCAAATTGGATAGAGGAACGTGTGTTCCCAGCCAAATAACAACCAAATGCTAAATGTCCCAAAATCAAAAAGTAAAAGAGTTTTCTAGCTTCACCCTGTCTCATCTATCCACTAAGGATGTAAAGCTAAAGTGGCCCAGGATTTTCCTTGTGTTAATTCTAAGATTTTAATCAATAGTCAATGATGACTTGTGTATATATAAAGATGAATCATTGTTTCCTAAGCATGTGCTAAAAAAAAATCCAAGAATTTTTATTTCCATGGTATTCAACTGATTCTTAGATGAAATATGCGGAAACTAATATTATTAAATATCCACTATGTGCAAGGCCTCTGCTATGAGTTTTATGTATACTTTCTCATTTACATCTCCAAACAGCCCTATGTGATAATTATTAATGTTCTGACTTTTAACAGTAAGGAAACTATGACTCAGATAGGTTACTTGTTTATAGCCATATACATAATTAATAGCAAAGATAAGATTTGAACCCATGTTTGTCTGTCTGCAAACCCACATCACTTTCAGTGCTGACTTTTTAAAATGTATTATTTATTTGAGAGAGAGAGTGTGTGTGTGTGAGAGAGAGAGAGCGGGGGGAGAACACGAGCAGGGGGGAGGGGCAGAGGGAGAAGCAGACTCTTTGCTGAACAAGGAGCCCAATGTGGGACTTGATCCCAGGACCCTGGGATCATGACCTGAGCGGAAAGCAGACACTTAACTGACTGAGTCACTCAGGCACCCTCAATGCTGATTTTTGTTTTTCATAGCTTTAAATCAAAACTAGAGAATTTGAAATTTCTAATTTATGAAGTCATTTGCACCACAAAAGCAAGTGTTCTCTCCTTCTGATTGAAAAATAATTGCAAATGTAAAGGCAGTGAAGGATAAGAAGCACAGGTTTCTGCATCTTGTTCCTGTCACTTAACTATTTTTTATGATGTACGTCAACTTATTCAACTTTTCTGAGTCTCAGTTCCTCATCAGTTAAATATACATATTACCAAGATTTTCCTCACTTAGCTACTTACATTAACTATGATAATACAAGTACATTGTAAACTGTAAAGCACTACATAAATATTTATATCCTCACTGATTTAGCTTATAGTAAGTGTATTAGTTTCCTAAGGCTGCCATTCCTAAAGTGTCAAAAACTGGGTGCCTTAAAACAACAGAAATTTATTGTCTCACATTTCTAGAGGTAGAAAGTCTGAAGTCAAAGTCTCCACAGAGCCATATTCTCTTTGATATCTCTAGGGGAGAATCATTCCTTGGCTCTTCTATTCTGGTATTTGTTGGCAATTCTTTACATTCCTTGGTTTATATGTATGTCACTCTAGTTACATGCTGTCTTCTCATGTTTCTTCACATGTATGTGTGTTTCGTCTCTTTGTATGTGTCCATCTCTGTGTCCAGTTTTCTCCTGTTTATACAGACTAGGGCCCATCATAATGAACTCATTTTAACTTTTTTCTGTAAACAGCCTATTTCCAAATATAGTCACATGCTACCTTACTGGAAGTTAAGACTTTAACATATCTTTTTGGAGGGACACAATTCAATCCATAGCAATGGAGTCATTCTAAAAGAAGTTGTTAGCAAACAGAATGAAAAAGAAGTAAAAAGGCAGTGAAAACTAGGTGAGATTCTACCCATATCTTTTTATCAGGATAATAAAGGAAAATCCCTATATGACAAACTTCGTTGGTGATCAGGATTCCCACTGCAAGAATATCTATGAGATTTCTGGAAACTGGCACGATCATCAGGCTGAGTGATCAAATGATAAAGATGTGAAGCCTCTGAAGACCCCAGAGTTCTTCCAGATGCATCACAAAGTTACTCAAATAATATGATTTTACCTTTGGACCCCTAACAAAGATGTCCTTAGTAAATGAGGCATATTAGTTGGAGATGGGCTTGCAGTAACTTATCATAATTTAAATCAGTGATTTTCAATGTGTTTCTCAAACCAGTAGCATCAGAATCACCTGGGAACTTACTAGAAATGCATATACTAAGGTCACCCCAGATTCTCTGAATCAAAACTCTGTGGTAGAACCCGGAAATCTAAGTTTGACCAGTTATTCAGGTGATTCTCATGAATCACAGAGATAAGTGCTTCTTAGCCATGCACAGTTGATGCATCTGTAGACTTTGAAAATGTGCATTTGTCCTGTATCTGCCCCAGAGCTTCTGAATTATAAGATCTGAAGTAGGACAGTCAAGTCAAGCCTGAATCAATACTTTTAGTTTTGTTTGTTTGTTCGCTTGCTTGCTTTTGAATCAGTAATTTTGAATGGATTAGAATGAAAAACCAAAGCAGCCCCTTGGAAGCGAAGGTTCATTGGCTCACGTGGTGCTGTCCTTGGTGCTGATTTATCTCTGCCTGATGCATCCTACATAGTCTCCCTGTTTATGGACTCTGTTAAGTTCTGTGCCCTGACACTGAGCCTTTGGTTGGCACTTACCGTGACAGATTTTCTTGACCCTGAGCTTTCACTTCAAACATCTTTGCTGATTCATCCTTGTCTGGGTTAAGTCTGTACGGCATTTACCACAGAAGAGAATTTGAACTAATTTAAATGTAATGGCAGGACATTAAGATGAATACACTGCCAAAAATTACAACTGATAAACACAGAACTTCAGTATGAACAAATGAATAGTGGAGCACATAACAATAACCTGTGGGTATGTAATAACAATTAGACACCCGGGCCATAACCTCAGTGGGGCTAAAGGAGATAAGGTTTTAAAAAATCCAATGAATAATTTTGATGTGCACCACCAGTTAAGAAGTACTGCCTTGGGGTGCCTGGGTGGCTCAGATGGTTAAGCATCTGCCTTCGGCTCAGGTCATGATCTCCAGGTCCTGGGATGGAGCCCCATGTTGGGATCCCCACTCAGTGGGGTATCTGCTTCTCCCTCTCCCTCTCCTCCTGCTTATGTTCTCTCTCTCTCTCTCTCTCTCTCTCTCTCTCTGTATCTCTCTGTCTCAAGTGAATAAATAAAAATGTTTTTTTAAAAAAAGAAGTATTGCCTTAATATTACTAACGGTGACTATAGGTCAACCTTTACTGGAATTTGATACTTGTCTCTTCAGTGCAGAATCCATCTCCTAGGCAAATATGAGACTTCCTTGGGAGTTTTTCAGCAGAGGTGCATATACATTGTTCATTATCTTCTCTTTTCTGGTTGTGTTTGTTTGTTTGTATTTCTGATGAACAATTTTGACAGATAGATTTGGCTCATGCCATTGGGTTGTTAGAAATAAGGAGGACAGAAAATGGCTGAAAGATATCTACTAATTCAGAGCAGGACAATTATCTCTACACAGTTCTCAGCTCCCTTAGCTCTCAAGCAAGGACCCACCTGTCCTGTTATTTTTGGAAACAAAATGTCAACAGTGTTCAGAAAATTAAGTATGATATCATTGTATATTAAATCACACAGCTTTGTTATTAATAAGTATAACAAACATCAGTGCATTGTATGCACTGGGCTTAAATTTCAAATCCCAAAGCTCTTTTGTTGGTTGCAGAGTGATGGAATGGGGATGTGTCCTTGGCTGCCATGGAGATAGGAAATGGCTTGGATCTTTTAAAATCTATTCACTGGAACCCCTATTAAACTGATTAAGCAGTTGCAGACATAGTAGGAAGCTAAACTTTTTTCAAAATATCTCAAATTTTCACCATACAACCTTAGCAGACCTATCTGCAGTTTTACGAAGAGCTACAGCTGCAGCTACATTGAATTTAACAAGGTGTCTCTTTCCAGGAACATCAGTCCCAGTAACTCCTGCTAATCGAAACCAGAATAGAGGAAGTGCTATTAACGATGTAACTCTGAATGCCTGAGAAGTCAGACTAAAAAAGATACCAGAGCTATGTACAGTGTCCAGATTCTGAAATTCCATTGCTTCTCAGTTTCAGAATACAAGAATATGGTATTACCCTCTGCTCTGAAAAGCCATCTAAAAATAATCTCCTTACATTCCAAACACAATGAACTCTAACTGTGGTATTGCCTCAAGGTATCTGAAGGTGTAGAGGGATGGAATCTTGTTGGTTGTTATAAATTCTTCCAGGCTGTTAGAGCAGATGTTTTTGCCTTACCACCTTTCACCTTCTCTACTCTTGCCTGGGTTTTAAACTTATGCAAACATAGTTTAAACTACTAGCTCTGTTTGCAGGATGGCAGTTCTAGTCATTTGCTGCATAAAGGGTGCCAAACTGGGGCTTAGGAAAAGCCTGTTATTTGGTGCAACACTTTCAAGATGGATTCAATATGTAAAAAATAAATGAGGACTGCCTAGGTACAAAATTGGTATTTTGGCATAATCTTATCAAATTACTTGTTTTGTATGCCTTTTCTATACAGATCATGATTTCAGAATGGCTGGATAAGAGAAAGTGCAGTTTTATCATTCAGTAGGGTCTTGTAAATCTGTCATATATTATTGGACTAAAAACCTGTAATTCAATAGCTAAAGTGACCTAAGTAATATTTTTCCTATCCCCTTTCCTCCAGGAAAGTAAAAGGGGAAGGAATAAAGGGACACAGTGAAATGCATTCCTTTCTCTCTCTCTTACCTCAATCTGGTAAGGTGCTCAAAACATTTCTATTTAGTAATATTTGAAATCTGTTTCTTTTAATCCAAACCAGCTGTTTACTCTAAAGAACAGCCTGGAAAAGAAATATTGTTTGGATAATCCTTTCCCAAGCCTGTACATTCTTGAGGTTAGAGCTGACTAAACCCATGAATGATTTACACTCCTGTTTATTCCAAGAGCTTTATAGTTTCCCATTAGTCTCCTCACCAGACCCCAAAGGGTTTCCTGAGCAACAGCACACTCACTGAGCACACAGCTAATTTAATCACATTTGGAATAATGGACATTTTTTAGGACAGAAAAGTTTTTGTAGAACCTTCTCAGTTTCAGATAAAATTGGGGAGAGAAGCCCACAGTAGAGCTTACTATGCATTGCTTATATTTCTATTACATTTAAATGCTCTGATTGTTTCTTCAGAGTGGATCAAATCCCATAATTATAAATAATTAATGTTTCTTTAGAGCAAGAGTAAATCGAGCCATCATTTGGGGATACAAACACACAGTAGCACCTAATAAAACATATGCCTTAATATTATCACCAAATGAAAGCCAAAGTGAAATCTCCAGAGGATTCAGGCCTTAGGAAGATACATGATGTGAGTAGGTGGATTAGAAGGAAGAATAGATGGAATTTTTCTTGTATGGATGTCTCCATGAGACTCACTAATGCATACTCCTCCAATAGCACAGCAAAGTCAAAATCTGTATGAGACTCAAAAATTTATTTAAATAAGTAGCATATTCCATAAGACTTCTGTAGCTTATGGTAATTTTGCATATGGAAAGTTGCAATATATTTCATATTCAACATGGATAAGTTTCCCAGAGCAAGCTATTAAAATTAATCAAACAGTCCATATTCTTGCTTGACAAAGGCCCTTTCTCAATATCTTATGCCTGACCTGCACTTTTCATTCTGAAATACTGATTCATGTAAGGAAAGAGGAACAACAAAGCCATGACCATAACTTCTAGATCTCAAAAATATGTGTGTACTGAAGAGCAAATGACTAGCATCTTTTCTGGTTAAATCAAACAGTGGACAGCTAGAGTTATAAAAAAGGTAATAAGGTTTTTATAACAAGTAATAAATACAGATCTCTGTTAGGACTGATTGAAGAAGACAGTTCTTCATCGTCTATATTTGGTTTATTTCTGACTCCCCTGTCTCCTCCCTGCAATTACATGCAGGAGATGATTTGCTTTGTATTCAGAATGGTGGAGGGCAATTCTGTCAGAGGCTCACTGCTACATGAGGAGTCACTGGCTGCAGCTTTATATTGTAGAGTGGGTTGGAGGAAGATTTTAAAGCTTTTGTGAGTAGTTGTTAAATCTTCCACTTATTTAATAAACTACAGTAAGTATATAACTGTAGGTAAAAGGTCTAGCTCCCGCTCTTCCAGAGCTTAAGGCTTTATTCAGCCATCTGTCTATCCTTTTATCCATCATCCATCCATTCATCCATCCATCCATGCATACACAATTACTAGTTTGTATGAAGCATACTAAGGGCTAGGGAATACCATTAAAGGTGATAGGAACTGAGGAAGATAGGATTTTTTTTTCTGGTGATCCCTGAACTTTAAGTCTATGCTAACTTTATTTCTCACTACTGGCAGCAACAAAATGGTCCATCTGCATGTCTACTTTCCATCTTTGTTGCTCTCCTAAAAGATATTATCCCCTAAAAGTCTGGGCATAGATCTGCATAGACTGCATCCTGAAGCAAGGGAATCAGGGTATACTCCAGTCAGGTGTCCTTTCTGTTCTAGAAAAGCATGTCCTGTTTAGATCCACACACTCAATGACTTTTCTTACTAAGAGCAGAGCATGTTTTGATGCTAGGCCAAGGCTCTAGAAGATGCTTGCAGAAAACTCTAGCGTTCTTTTGAATAACATAAAAACATAAAACATCCTTTGGAAAAAAATGAGACACTCTTTCCTATAATAAATAAATTGAGAAATTCCATTAAAATTCATAAATTTTAGTACTAACACTAGAAGGAGGAGGTCACATATTTTTAATATGCTGATATGTTTAATCTTAAGATAGTTTCTTGCCCAAAGAGATCCAATTTCTTTTCCAATTTTGTTGTTTTGATACAGAAATCATGTATGTCTTGTTTAGAGACTTCTTGATTTCAAAGATAAACCCACTGAAACAATGTTGAACAAAAAAAAATGAAAGTATACTGCAAAAATACAATGGAATTATATAGAATCCAGAAGGTGGACTTTTGACTCAGTCTGTAGAAAGTAATCAGCAACTAGGCTAGTTACTTTTACTCTGTTTTTTCGCTTCTAGCGTCCATGGTGTCTTGTCTCTTTCTGAATGTCCGCTTTTACTTTCTCTCTCTCTCTAGACTGACTGTGTCTCCTTGCCATGTGCTCAGAACACAAAGAACAACACTGTACCTTTACTTGTCCTCTTAGCTCTAACACGTCTGATCAACTGACTAGTGTCTTCATATGCCAATTTCAAATTCCTAGTGAAGACATTCTGATTGACCTAGTTTAGCCTATTGATTGATCCTCCTGAATCAGATACTACCCCATCTCTAATGTTTACAGACAGTATTTTTCCTAGGTCAGTATAACACACAGATTCATTTCCCACTAAAACACTCCCCCCAAAAATAACTTTACAATACCATTTCTTTCTTTGAACTTACTCTCCTTATAGACAATAACTTTTATTTGTATGCAAATATTATCCTATCTGAGTTTATGCAAAGTAGTATGTTCTGAATGAAAAAGAAAGATTAAGTTTTTAAAATACTAGAGTCTGCTGAGTCAATGATAACACATTACTT
Source organism: Callorhinus ursinus (assembly GCF_003265705.2). Classification (NCBI taxonomy): domain Eukaryota; kingdom Metazoa; phylum Chordata; class Mammalia; order Carnivora; family Otariidae; genus Callorhinus; species Callorhinus ursinus. Next base: position 39,185,905 of record NW_027397067.1, on the reverse strand, counting down.
TGAGCAAGTTTTTTTTTCATTGCTGAAATGAAGCATTTTGTTATTATCTACCACCTCATCATTTATCCTGTGAATATCTTTGGTGATGAATTATAACAACACATTCAAGTTCAATGTATTTTTATCAAAAGATTTTCTTTCTGTTTTTATTAGCTTTAATTAATTCGCTTTTAATTAATTTTAAACTTTTGATCAAATAATTTTAAACTTTCATATGATATCTGGTTCATTGAAACCACTCAAGCGGTCAAGAAGGAGTTTGAAGAAATAATTATTCCACTGAATACAGATTAGGTTAATAAATTATCTGATATCTCTCCTTTTATCCTATTACTGGGCTTAATAATTTTCTTTTTCCTTAGTGTTTTCAACTCCAGTTCAGTCTCCACACTTCAGCCAGAGTAATTTTAAAACAGTATCTGCTTATGGCATTCTCTCTCTCTCTCTCAAAAAAAAAAAAATCAGCTTTTTTGCTTATATGAGGAAGCCCAACAAACTTCTTAGCCTGGCACCAAGACTTTTTTTTTCCAGTTGTTAATTTTTTATTAAAGTTTTATGTATATGCAGCATAATGTGCATATATTAAATGTATATTTCTATGAAATATCACAAAGGGAATGCATCTACTTACTACCACCTGGGTCAAGAATATTTTTTTCTGTTTTTATTTATTTTTATTTTATTTTATTTTTTATTTTTTTAAATTTTATTTTATTATGTTATGTTAGTCACCATACAATACATCATTAGTTTTTGATGTAGTGATCCACGATCCATTGTTTTTTTATAACACCCAGTGCTCCATGCACTATGTGCCCTCCTTAATACCCATCACCGGGCTAGCCCATCCCCCCTCCCCCCTCCCCTCTAAAACCCTGTTTGGTTCTCAGAGTCCATAGTCTCTCATGGTTCATCTCTCCCTCCGATTCCCCCCCCTTCATTTTTCCCTTCCTTCTCCTAATGTCCTCCATGCTATTCCTTAAGTTCCACAAATAAGTGAAACCATATGATAATTGACTTTCTCTGCTTATTTCACTTACCATAATCTCCTCCAGTCCCATCCATGTTGATGTAAAAATTGGGTATTCATCCTTTCGACTGGCTGAGATATATTCCATTGTATATATGGACCACATCTTCTTTATCCATTCATCTGTTGAAGGGCATCTCGGCTCTTTCCACAGTTTGTTTATCACAGATATTGCTGCTATGAACACTGGGGGTACATATGGCCCTTCTTTTCACTACATCTGTGTCTTTGGGGTAAATACTCAGTAGTGCAATTGCTGGGTCATAGGGTAGCTCTATTTTTAATTTTTTGAGGAACCTCCACACTGTTTTCCAAAGTGGCTGTACCAACTAGAAATTCCCACCAACAGTGTAAGAGGGTTCCCCTTTCTCCACAACCTCTCCAACATTTGTTGTTTCTTTCCCTGTCCATTTTTACCATTCTAACTGGTATAAGGCAGTATCTCAATGTGGTTTTGATTTGAATTTCCCTGATGGCTAATGATGATGAACATTTTTTCATGTGTCTGTTAGCCATTTGTATCTCTTCTTCAGAGAAGTGTCTTTTCATGTCTTTGCCCGTTTTTTCCATCTATGAAAAACCCACAGCAAATATCATCCTCAATGGGGAAAAGCTAAGGCCTTTCCCTTAAGATCAGGAACACATCAAGGATGCCCACTCTTGCCACTATTGTTCAACATAGTACTAGAAGTCCTAGCAACAGTAATCAGACAACAAAAAGAAATAAAAGGTATTCAAATTGACAAAGAAGTCAAACTCTCTCTTTTCGCAGATGACATGATACTTCATGTGGAAAACCCAAAAGATTCCACCCCCAAATTACTAGAACTCATACAGCAATTCAGTAATGTGGCAGGATACACAATCAATGCACAGAAATCAGTTGCTTTCTTGTACACTAACAATGCAACTGTAGAAAGAGAAATTAGAGAAATGATTCCATTTACAATAGCACCAAAAACCATAAGATACCTTGGAATAAACCTAACCAAAGAGGGAAAGGATCTATACTCTAGGAACTACAGAACACTCATGAAAGAAATTGAAAAAGACACAAAAAGATGGAAAAACATTCCATGCTCATGGATCGGAAGAATAAACATTGTTAAAATGTCTATGCTACCCAGGGCAATCTATACCTTCAATGTCATCCCGATCAAAATTCCAATGACATTTTTCAAAGTGCTGGAACAAACAATCCTAAAATTTGTATGGAATCAGAAAAGACCCCAAATCACCAAGGAAATGTTGAAAAATAAAAACAAAGCCGGGGGCGTCACGTTGCCTGATTTCAAGCTATATTACAAAGCTGTGATCACCAAGACAGCATGGTACTGGCACAAAAACAGACATATAGACCAATGGACAGAATAGAGAGCCCAGATATGGACCCTCAACTCTATGGTCAAATAATCTTTGACAAAGCAGGAAAAAATATGCAATGGAAAAAAGACAGTCTCTTCAATAAATGGTGCTGGGAAAATTGGACAGCCACATGCAGAAGAATGAAACTCGACCATTCTCTGGCACCAAGACTCTTAAAGCCTATTCCCAAACTAATCTTGTAACCTTCTCTTTCATTGTTTCTATTCCTCAGATTTATAATACAGCCAGATTATTATTTTCCTGACATTTTACTTTATTTTATATTTTGCCTGATGTAGCCTTTCTTCTAACCTAACCCACCCAGTGAACATGCTGCCTGCCCACTTCCTCTCTCTCTCGGCATGCCCTTATCTGTCAAAGCCTAGCTAAGATGTCAATTCTGAGCTTTCCTGATTGCCTCAGGTAGAATTATTCCCCTCCCAATTAAAGCAATAGTAAACTTGTGTATCATAATTGATTGGTTATATGCCATAATTAGTTGTTTATAGACCCCCACAAAACTGCAATCTACCTTGAGGGCAGTGACCTGGTTGGAAGCATTTCATCTTACCATCAAGCACAGAGTACACATGTGCTCCATAAGTGTTAACCCAAATGTGTGCATAAATGGAGAAATGAATGAATGAATGAATGACTCTATTACAAATCACTTAGTGTGTTTTGTCAAGTTACCTAGATTTTTTGAAGCATTCTGATTTCTAATGGGTAAAGCAGTTATTATTCTATTCTTACTGCTATTCCTACAATATGGCCCTTGATGTATTGATATTTTCCTCATAAAGTTATTAGAATAAGCTTTAGGATAAAGCTTTTCAATATCTTTGTCAGCTTCCCATTTAATTATTTGGTTTGTCATTTTACTTTCTTTGCTGTAATTGAAAAGAAATTGAGTTCCTTTAGTCCATCCATGTTCTATAAAATAGTACTTGTATTAATAGTATAGCCCTATTTAATAATTTCTTAAACATTTCTGATTCTTAAGAATTCAGAAGTAGTTTCCTTTTAAAAATGTGTATATGACTTCAAAAACTAAGAGTCCCCAGACTTATTTTAATGTTTAATCCTAGGTGATTTCTTAGCTGTTTAAATGATAGAGTACAATTCACCACATTCTCAAAATCACCATGAAAAATTTGTCCATGAAAATTTATTCCACGTGTCTTTATTTTAGTCCATTCTTAGCTTTGAGTGATGTAAGCTGGTGGCCTTTGCAATGGTTCAAGTCAGAACATAGTTCAGTATTAATGTCAGTCATGAAGTCAATTGGATAACTTTGCAATGTGTACAGGACATCATGATGATCCAGTGACCTTATTAGTTCATTTATTTCAGCAAGTGACTATTGTTTCAGATGGTTATTTCAAAATATCATTGCTAACTAATCCACAATATTTTGATTAGAGTCAAAAATAATTATGGAACATTTCTAATCATATATATATATATATATATATATATTCCACCAATTTTCAACTCCTTTTTATTCAGCTTTAGTTTTCATAAGGATCTGCTAATCCTGACTAAATGAACTTTTAAAATATTCAAGGAATTTTTCACATCATCTCTTCCTGCCATTACTGAATTTCTGTGCCAGAATTTTAATGACAAAAATTATGCACCATTTCCCATTCTGGAGCGTGTAAGCAAAGATGGTTGGTTATAAGAGGTCAATCCTGACATCAGATACTTCACAAGTTACTTGAGGAAATGGAACAGCACCAAAACACCATGATATCCTTATAAGGGAGAATAAAACAATGGCCCATGAAACCACAGAGAAAGAAAAGAATTCTAGTTCTAACAAATAAGGTAGTCTTCATGGCACAGACAGGAGCTACACATATTAAATATTTACTAAGTGCCTGTCATAAAAAGAACATTCTACATAAATCAGTATATTCATTCTCCAAATCCTATGGAGTAAGAGTTATTCAGAGAAGTTAAGCAATCCATTGCAGATCACAAAATGTATAAGACAGAACTGGATTTGAATTCACATCCATACGATTCTCAAACCTCCAAGGCCATGGAGGACAGACCTGAGAGAAGGGGCACTACTTCATCTGGCAGGGGTAGCAGTTGGGCAAGCCAAATTCTGACACACTCACATGTATTCCTAATTATCTAGAGGCTTTACTCTTTGACTTCCTGGAGGCAGAATGGCATAGAAACTAGGAGCGTGAAGTTTGGGGTTATATCATCTGAGCTCAAACTGTGGTTTTACTACAGACTAATATTTGAATTCAAGGCACCTTACATGTTTTGAATCTCAAGTTCTACCTAGATAAAATAGCAATAGAGTTGTGTTGAGGATTAAATGAAATGTTAGCACAATGTTTGTAAAATGGTATTTGCTCAACAAGTAGTTATTATTAGTAGTATTGTTATTAATTTCAGGGAACAAGCTAAATTTTAAATATAGTGATCATGGTTGCGTGGCCATGGAAATATGGTTAAACCTTGATTTCCTGTGACCCATTTTTCATTCAGTGACCTATATAGTCAGAACACACACAATTTATTGAAATCTAATGTAACTTATATTTATAATTCACTTACAAGAAACAGTTGCCTCATTGGTTTCTCTTCTCTCCTAAATATACAAAACAGAAAAATAAAATGTGTGTGTGTGTGTGTATGTGAGAGAGAGAGAGAGAGAAAGAGAGAGAGAGAGATTTTGTTTATTTGGGTTGTTTCCACATTTGGCTATTGAGACTAATGCTGCACTGAACATAGATCATGTTTTTGAAGAGTTTAAGCACATAGGCTCTCAGTCATAAAGCAAGAAAAAAAGACAAAAATCTACACATGACAGATTTGCACCTATATGCCTATATTTATATGCAGAGATGCATGTGATTCAAAAGATCAAAAGGTGGTGAAAGAGTTTTCCACAGAGGAGACACTTGAAGTAAATCAAATATATATATGTTTTGGTGCAGTTAATTATTATTAATTAGTTTTGGTGCAGTTAAACTACCAAATTATTTTGTTACATAAATTGAAATTTTTCCTTCCCCTTCTTCTTCTTCTTCTTCTTCTTTTCTTTTTGACTGTAAAACTTTCATGCAAAGCATTTAATCCAATGTCATAGCTTATACCCTCATAATATCCTAAGGTAATGCCAGTAATCTTAACTGACTGAGCCACCCAGGTGCCCCCAGTAATGCCAGTAATCTGAATAGCTCAATCCACTCAAACACTTACCTCTCTGTGTATGCATGGGTACGTGTGTGTGTACGTGTGTGTGTGTGTACACATATATACATGCTCAGAACATTCTCAAATGGACTCTTTGGACTTTGGGGGCTTCTAATCATGTTTCTGAGACAATTCTAACTGAGGCTGCCCTTCCAGGCATTTTGCCTTAATTAGCCACTCCCTGTATAAATCACAGCTTTCTGCCTGTCATTTTTCAAGGCCCTGCTGTGAATCCAAACCAGGTGACTATGTGGATACTTTGGAAGGCAAAGTGACAGAACACACCTGAGCTTCCATTTTGCTCAGGGCAGTGATTATTAATGTGAGAAATCCGGAGTGATGTGAAGTGGCCAGAGTTTCAGCACAATTTATTGCTTACAGCTTTGGGGTCCCCTGGCCTTTACCAGCTGTTCCACACCTGGACGTGGAGAACAGAAACATCCCTCTTCAATTTATCTTTCCTGGACTTGTTGCTTATGGGACTCAGATGCCAGGTGACAGGGCTGGGAAGTAGCAGTGAGAGTCTCCACCTGCACAACCCTGAATTCCCCAAAGAGCCCTTGTTCTGACTCTGGTATAGACACCAGCTTTTAACAGTGTGTAAGCTTTAAGTCTGGGGGGAGAGCGAACTTATATATAAACTCAATTTTTTTTTTTTTTTTAGTGTATGATCCTTAGTCTAATCTGGGACAAATTGATTAAGTGAGCAGGAGACTAGAGTCTCCTGACGGGTTCAAGGACTCAGCTTCCATGGAACAAAAGCAGTTCTTTTTCTGAAGGTCTTTTGTTGGATTTCTTCAAATCTGGAGGAGTTTCCTATGCCCTGAAATGCTGTGAGCTGCATGAAGGTAATGACTATTGTATTCTCCAAATCATTCTACTGACTGGCACACATTAGGCACTAAGGAAAGATTGTTCACTGAATGAATGCAATAATGAATGAATGAACACAATATCACCTTTCTGAGATCTAAGTGGCACTATAGTTCAGTGGCTAAGATCATAGGCTTTGGAGGGAAAGGATCCAGCTTCTAAACATGGTTCTGCCATTTATTTGCTTATGTTACTTCAGGGAAATCCCTTAAACTCTCTGAGTCTCAGTTTTATCATCAATATATGAGGATAATAACAATAACTCTTTTGAGGATTATATGCATCATATAACTGTTTGGAGGACTAGATGACAATATAGATATAGCAGGGTGGATTTCATCCCCCTCCAAACCTGAGGACTGACATTTACCTAGGCTAAAACAAATCAGAATAGTGAGTGACTCCTTTTCCATAACAGGACACAGGAGATATGCCGGGTGGAGGCTAACATTGGCAGCATTAAAGATCACATTTTCATTTCCATAATAAACCATGGCCAGCCTATACTGAGAGGTCTTCCTTCTCTTCTCTTCCACTCTCAAGATCTGAAGTCCCATTCAGAGGAAAGTTCACAGAAATGAATGACCATAGTGTTTTGGGTCCCCAAGACAATCCCTTTTAAGAGCACTTCAAGAAGTAACTCTGTGGTTAAGATTCTTTCTTAATTTGGTTTTAAGACTGTGACCTTTTTCTTTTAAAGAATTAAAACTTAAAGGACAATCATCCAGTTTCTTTATAATGCAAAACTAATGCAGTGTCAGAAAGGAGGAAGATTTGGCTTTTTGCAATGTAATTATAAGAATTGGAAGACTGCCCTGATGCTTGGCTGCTCTTGCAAAAATTTGGACTTTGCCCAGGTAGTCCTACAAAGGAAAGAGCCCATGACAGCCGAGGAGACAGGACACACACTCCAGTCACTATTCTTGCTGTTATACCTGCTGGTACCTGCTGGAAGAATTTTGTTTCTTCTTCCCCAGAGGAGATGGATGCAGCACTTCTCAGAGACACACAGGGACTGGGATAATGTCCACTCACCTTCTCCTGTTATCAGTGGTCTTTCTGAAAACCTGTACTCTTCCTTGGGGTATGAATCCTCTCCTTTCCTACCTGCTGAGAGGAGATACAGTGGTAAGTAGCATCCAGGCTACCATTTGTTTTATTCCTTGTTTATGGGTTGTGTTCTCTGAGGAAAGAACCATGTGCTTAGATAGAATACAACCAGTTCCTAATTCCACCACTGGAACTAGGAAGTGAGACTTCCACCAGAGGATTATAAAGACTGATAACTTGTATAGGAGGTTGAGTCTAAGAAAATTTGATACCCATTGGCATGCAGAGGGAAGAAGGAGAGAGAAATGCAGTAAAGCAGCCCAACAGACCCTGAATGAGAAGAAAGTATGGTCCAATACAGAGATTCTGTATTGAAATAGAGAAAGTGTAAGGAAACCATTCTGGAATTTTTATGCTACTGTATATTCCGTACGGTTGGAATATATCACACAAATTCCTGCAAAATGTAACATTCTTTCCTTCCTTCCTTCTTCCTCTGTCTTCTCTCTTTGTTCTCTCTCTCTTTCAAAACATGCACATACTAACACACACTCAAAACCCAACCACACACAAGATGTATGTATAATCGATAGTGATTGTTTCAAGAGGAGACCTTGAAGCCTCAGGCAGTGCACTCTGTTAATGCTAACTGCCTCAACTTGCTTCCTGGCTAAGCAAGGGGATGTTTGACACAAGCCAAGTTCACTATGGAACAACTTTCTGGACACCTCAGCCAGCTGGAAAGCTTTTTGTCCTCATAATTGATTTTAAGCACCATTGCTTCTTACTGGCAACACAATTACTCCCTGCTGAAACATGTGAAAAGAAAATCATACACCTAATCAGTTGTATTTAGGGCACTGCTTCTCCTCACCTCAACTGTGACTTTGTAGCCTGGAGAGGATCACAGAAGAGGTTGGGGGAGGTGACCTGGAGTCTTCCCCATATACTCAGTTGTCCAACATTTTTTTTTTAACCTAGCAAAATGATGACTTAGACATAGCATCAATAATATATTTCTAAAGATTTAGTTTCTGTGGCATTAAAATGGCATATTTTGTACTGCTTTACCATGAAGATGCAGAGCCTTGGTTAAAATTTAGCTTTTTTTTCCACAGTTTGGCTATTGTGGACATTGCTGCTATAAACATTGGGGTGCATGTACCCCTTCAGAACTGGAGGGTATTATGCTGAGTGAAATAAGTCAATCAGAGAAAGACATGTATAGTATGACCTCACTGATATGAGGAATTCTTTATCTCAGGAAACAAACTGAGGGTTGCTGGAGTGGTGGGGGGTGGGAGGGATGGGGTGGCTGGGTGATAGACATTGGGGAGGGTATGTGCTATGGTGAGCACTGTGAATTGTGTAAGACTGTTGAATCACAGACCTGTACCTCTGAAACAAATAATACATTATATGTTAAAAAAAAGAAAAAAGAAAAAGAAGATAGCAGGAGGGGAAGAATGAAGGGGGGGAATTGGAGGGGGAGACCAACCATGAGAGACTATGGACTCTGAGAAAAAAACTGAGGGTTCTAGAGGGGAGGGGGGTGGCAGGATGGGTTAGCCTGGTGATGGGTATTAAAGAGGGCACGTACTGCATGGAGCACTGGGTGTTATAGGCAAATAATGAATCACGGAACACTACATCAAAAACTAATGATGTAATGTGTGGTGATTAACATAACATAATAAAAAAATTTAGCTTCTCTTGTAGATAAGGTATAAAGTGATCTGTCTCTCTTCCACTACTGAAATCAATATTTAAAACTCAATATGTCTTTTCATTTTTAGCATTACAATTTTGCATTTAACAGGAACTTCCTGGTGATACAATGATTTTTCCTGAAGCAAGATGGAAATCTGGAAGAATACAGAATACCTCGAATTCTGGGGGAAAAGCTGTGAGTTCTCCCTCAGTGATAGGATTACCTTTATTATTCTGTTCTTTTCCTTCCCTTTAGATAATGGTGAGATTAAAGATAGATAATTAATTAATCAACCACATCTGAAAATATTTTCTGATTCAAATTAAAACAAGGGTAAATTATTCCTATATTTTATGAATTCATTGAATTAGTAATGAAATAGGCTTAATTTAGACTTATGCAAACTTCTTTTCCACAGAATGTCTATTTCAGCACTGCAAGCTTCTTGGTTATGAAAAGCATGATTTAAGAAAAGATCCATATTCTGGGAGTAGGGGGTGTGGTCTTTGGACTGAATTGGACCTTGAGTATGTCAAAGCTTAATCTCAGTGTGCTTTAATAAGATCAATCAAAAAGATAGAACTCACTATCCAAACAAAATGGATCTCAGATTAAAAGACATTTTCCCTTGTTCTCATCTTAAAAATAACTGAAATTTTGTACTCACCCAAAGTAAAACCAAATGTGCCATATATTCCTTTATGGAATCAAAAGGTCAAGAGAGAATCATAGTAATGGAAGGCATCTCAAATCGCTTATAAGCAAAGAGGCTGCCAAGTTTACTGAGAAAATATTAGACTATCAGCAGGAAGACCAGATTCTGCATACCCCCTTCATGATTAAACTCCTTTCTGGTATGATGATAGAAATCCCTCCTCCACCAATTATATGGGGTAGGAAGTCCCACAAAATCTGTGTTTGCTCACCTTGGTATTCCATCCTTCAGTACCTAGCATTGTGCCTGTACAGAGTAGATGTTCAATGAATGGCTTACTAAGTGATTAAATAAATCAAAGTAGAGAGTCACACAAAGATCGTTTCCCTTCCCCCATCTTTACTTCTGAGATTTCAAGCTGAAACAATTTCTTCTTGCCTGAAGTCATACTGTTTCAGATCTCTGTGGCTTTGCTCTCTTTATTGTAGAGATAACATTTCTGCTTTTCTCTCTGTGATGCAAAATGCTAGTTACCCCCCATGATTTGACTCATTTCACTACTTCCATGAAGTGTTACCTCTCAACTCTATTAGTTGAGATTTCTTTCATTTATAGATTTCATTGCACTTTCAATTAGGGGAACATATGATTTACCTGTATTTTAATTTTTTCTTGCCCAGCTGAGTTGGAAGCTTCTACTTATTTTTTTTTAAATCCTCATCACCAGGGGCACCTGGGTGGCTCAGTCATTAAGCGTCTGTCTTCAGCTCAGGTCATGATCCCAGAGTCCTGGGATCGAGCCCCGCATCAGGCTCTCTGCTCAGCGAGAAGCCTGCTTCTCCCTCTCCCAATCCCCTGCTTGTGTTCCCTCTCTTGGTGTGTCAAATAAATAAATAAATAAATAAATAAATAAATAAATAAATATCTTTAAATCCTCATCACCATACACAACACCTTGAAGATGATAGGACACTTTTAAGTGCTTAAATAATAAGCACTCACGTAAAAGTTGTTGATTAGTCTTTGATATATCTTATGAAATGTCATTCATTCACTAATTCTTGCATATACTTATTTATTCTTTTAAAATACAAACACAATAATGGGTGTAACTTTGTCCTTATTGTATCTTCAGGATCTCGAAAAATCTTTGTCACAATAGTAGGTGCTCAATAATTAAATATTGATCAAATTAACTATTGAGAGTTTCAACATGGGTCCAGTTCCTAGGGAGTTTGCTGTCCGGTGGGGGATACAGACAAGTAAGCATGTACTTAAAGTATGATATGATGAGTGTTACCATGAAGGAAGTAGAGAATCCATGGAAGATTTAGAATGACCTCTAAATAAGGGGAGGCAGGCATCAGGGAAGGCCGAAAGTAGGACCACTGTCCTGAGATCTGAACTAACACAAAGAATGATGCAAAGGGGAAAGATGATAAGAAAAATATTCTGGGTAGCTCTATTTTTAATGTTGGCTAATTGAATTTAAATTAAAAAAATATTCTGGACAGAAAAGACAGAATGTGAAAATGTAAGAGATCATGGTACATTTGAGAAACTAAAAGTAGCTCATCATGGCTGAAATACAGATTGAGTTGAAGGGGAGTTGTAAAAACAAGGAGAAATGAAGGGACCAGATTATGAAGGGGCTCATGACATTTATTAGTAAGTTCAGACTTCATCTTAAGGGCAATGGGAAAGACTGAATGATTTTAAACACCGGAAATAGTGGCTACCATTCCCCTTTCCAGAAATAGAGATACAGTAATTCTCTTAGTTTTCCATGGAAATGTATTATGATTCTGGCATTTTGTATAACTGAATTTCCATACTGAAATTTAAATTCTTTCTATATACTGTGCAGATTTTTTAAAATTACTCCTTTACATCACTTTAAGTATCATCAAATGCTGCAACTCATTTATTGAGGACTATTTTGTTATTGAAGAGGTTTTTTTAAAATATCTTCTTAGTTTTTCTGTATAACATATTCTGCTCTATTTTGGCCTCAGTTTGGACTAAGTGGGTTCTACAAAGGGTATCCAACTTCCTTGTACCTCTCTTATTTCTAGCCTGCCTTCCCAACAGATCCTTCCCACTAAGATCTAAGCTTTCCATAAATTTTATTGTTGCTTTTAAATCTTTCCTACCTCTTTCTTTCATTACTTAGCTCTTGAATGTCACCTTCTTATGAATTTTTATATATTCTCAACAAGTTTCTCCCTATAATAACAAAAATAAGGAAGATATCCACCATGAATGATTCTTTTATTGTCTTTACTAAATTAAAAAAAAAAGAGTTGGGTCAAACACATTTCTAAAATAACTCAAGAAGCTGAAAACAGATGAAATATTTATCAAGACTAAACTAGAGGCACCTGGGTGCCTCAGTTGGTTAAGTGTCTGACTCTTGATTTTGGTTCAGGTTGTGATTTCAGGGTTGTGAGATTGAGCCCCCACCCCTCCACCCCAACCCCAGCCCCATCCAGCTCTGCACTGAGCATGGAGCCTGCTTAAGATTCTCTCTCTCCCTCTGCCCCTCTCCCAACTCCCTCTTAAAAAAAAAAAAAAAAAAGACTAACTTCTTACCAGGTTTATTTTACCTTTTAAAATATGTCTAGCCAATTTGCAATAGAATGTGTGGCAATGAGGTTCTCTATTCTCTTATGTCAATCCATTCTAACATTCTCACCTTCCTGAATCTTCATACTTCTTTTCAGTTCAATTTGTCAGTTCAGATAGCTCCACCTTCCTAACTATAAGTCAACATTGAATCCAACTTCAAAGAGCCAACACAATAGTGTATCAGAATCACCTCTAGGAATTCTTGGCCACACCACAGGACATTGGACTCCCAGCTAATACGTGAGTGCTCACTTGTCAATAAATGATTCCCTACCTAGCTTTATATTATACCATTCAGTTTAACAATCTCCAGATGCACTTCCGTGTGTATATCCTGGGTTCCTACTAACACATATTAATAGGTCCTATAATTCCTTCAGTATATAAGTTATTTAGTCCCATAATCAGAACTGTTTTTTGTTTTGTTTTGTTTTGTTTTGTTTCGTTTTGTTTTCTCATTTGGTGGAAACCCTGGTTATCAGTCTGGAGGCAATGATGGGTAGTGGGATTAGATTGAAAGAAAGATAAGCATCATCATGTGAGGCATCTGTATCTGGCGAGGTCTATCTGGCAGAGTCTCCTCAACAAGGGAGAAAAGACTTCCTTTTTTTCTAGGGAAATCTGGGGTTTTAAGATTTTAAGTCTCATTGACCTAAATGTCTTCATCTTAGGTCTCAAGGTCCTATTCTTGACATGACACTGACTAGGAGACCTCTTGTGGTTGTGCACTCACTCTCCTTTGCTGCTCACAATTAGATTCTGGGATGGCTTTTCAGCAAAATTATTTCTGCAGCTGCAGAAATAAGTGTTTTCTTAAATGTTGGCATAGAGTCCCTCTGGCTTTCAGAGTGCTTTGAGTTAATAGTTTGTTGACCAGAGTATGTCATTTTCTTTTTTTAGATTTATTTACTTATTTTAGAGGTGGGGGAGGGGCAGAGGGAGAGAGACAGTCTCAAGCAGTCTCTGCACTGAGCGCAGAGCCCCATGCAGGGCTCCATCTCCTGACCCTGATATCATGACCTGAGCAGAAACTGAGAGTCACGGGGCGCCTGGGTGGCTCAGTTGTTGAGCGTCTACCTTCGGCTCAGGTCGTGATCTCAATGTCTTGGGATGGAGCACTGCCTCGGGCTCCCTGTTCAGTGGGGAGCCTGCTCTACCTCTCTCACTCCCCCTGCTTGTGTTCCCTCTCTTGCTGTCTCTCTCTCTCTCTCTGTCAAAAAATAAAATCTTAAAAAAAGAGAGAAAGCGAAAGTCAGATACTTAACTGACTGCACCACCCAGGCACCCTGTGAGCATGTCATTTTCTTATTCAAGTCTTCAAAAGCAGTTAACAAAAGTCAGCCAACTCCGAAATCTTTTTAATCACCACAGTTCCCATATGATCAAGTGACCTAGCTATTGAATAACTTCACACTGACCTGCAATTCATCCTAATCCACCTTTGTGAGGGTCTTAGTACTTGAGACACAGAGTGTTCCACCCCAGCATGCCACTCGCCACTGGGAAGATGTTCCTCATTTCCACCTGATGGTGCATGACCCAGTCCCTAAATCTCATGCTGAGACTGCTTTTAAGGACCATTCCTGCTACCAATAATCTTAGTCTAGGTTCTCACTGAAAATACTTAAATGAAGGGTTTTTATGCTATGAACTTTTGAGTATCTTATGAAGAGAAACATGTATAACTGTTGAGTTGGGGAAAGGACTTGTTAATAGCAGCTACAAAATTGTGCATGAAGTTTCTGTTAGGAAAGCAACTGTCTACACATTGCCACTTAATCTGTCTCTGATAAGGAATCACGTGACGCTGCTCTGCCAAATAGATCTGCAGAGCAAGAGTCGAATTGGAGCGTCTTCAGCCAGAATATGGTCAAGTGACCCAGATCTTACAAGGTGCTATATGTATCCTCATAGTAGGATATAAGTTTAACTGTTAAAATTGGGACTGAGTACTGATATTTATGATATGGACATAGACATTAAATGGCAGAATTTTTTCATTTTCATAACCTTACAGAAAAATGCTTAAGTTTTTGGACCTTTCATCGTTTTCTGATTTAATATTGGTGATGGTTTCTGATGTTGTATGACCGATAATTACAACAAAATAATAAAGCATGAGGTGAAAACTCTTTTACTGGAGGTGTTTAAGGTCTGTCTTTAGGCTGCCTATATATATATATATATATATATATATGAATTAAATATATATAAATGAATATATATTTATATATGAATGAATTAAAGGAAGTTTTATATAAAACTATATATATTCCTATATTTAGGATTATTTATATATATTTATACATTTATATATATTTATATATATAAATTTAAATTCATATATATAATCAATATATGAACATATAAATTCATTTATATATATTTCAGATATAGATATAAGTATATAAAGCTTCCTTTAATTCATTCAATGGGTATGATACTAGTTACATGAGATGATACACATGTTTTGTTCATAGGTCTTCCCATCAATTTGCTTCTCAAAAAGAGCAAGATTCTTCCTTCCATAAAATATTAGAATCATTCATTTCATTTCCTAGATATTCCATTTATTGCCATATTCTTTCTTGAAAAACTTAAAGTTGGTTTTAATAGTCCAGTATTCTACCTGGGGAACACTGGCAATTCTACTGCTGTCTTTAAAAAAAAAGTTATCATTTAATCAAGAAATTAATGAGAATTAATATGAATTTGTTCACATTTCTATGAAAAAGGAATGCTTTTGAGTTCAGTTGTGTGAACTCAATATAGACGGCCCAGCTGTTAATTCTTAGGACTTGCATTATAGATCTCTGAAGGAAAGTAAGGTTGATAAAGATGGCTTCACATATCACCTAACAAAATGAAATAAGTAAAAAGGGAATTGTATTTACTCTGTGTTTTCTGTATTTTCACTTGTATCTTAATGATTTGAAACTACCTTTAGATAAACTGAATATAAGTCTCCCAATAAGTTCCCCCCCCCCGGGCTAATAACACAATTTACTTGTCATGAACCAGAAGTAGCTTCAACATAGTCCCACTATTTAGTTACCATCAGAAGGAATGACTTAAGCTAAAGTATTCCAAGATTCAAATCATCATTTTGGGCAGATGTCATACATTTAACTGGCTTATGTTAAACAATTCTAAACTGCAGGTCAGCCCATGTTGTTACTTATGGGTTCATTTTACAACTAATTTATCCCAGAGGGTTTACCATGAAGTTACTGTGCTTAAAATATCTCCTGGGCACATAATTGGGATTTCTTTTTGGCGGGAGTGTGCAAGTGGTGATAACTATTTTGCACATTTTCCAGGTAAAATGATCATAGAAATACTCCAAATATTAAAAGGTGGGACCTCAGCAGCCCATTCTATATTCGGGCTTTGAGAGAAACCCAGAACTCTTTTTAGAAAGAAAACTTACCATTTTCTGTAGATACTACTTTGGTGCATCTTGATCTGGTATTTAGTTAGACACAAATTCTCATTCAAATCCTGAATCAAAATTCTTCATTACTAAAATATATAAAACTATTAATTGGAAACTGAACAATATTTTAGGTTTATCATTAGAGAATATAATCTCAAACTTTGTGGTACTCCTCTCTCATAAGAAAAAAACATAAAGTTAATGTAATAACCCTGAATGTTATAATGTCCATAGTGGCCATCTCTAGATGCTAGAATTACAAGTTCACATATCACCTAACAAAATGAAATAAGTAAAAAGGGAATTGTAGTGTTTATGTATGAATTCTTTTGGGCTAGGCTGTTCTCCTACTTGAGGTGTGTCCCTTACTTAATCCCCCTCATACTCACAAATAAAGAGGCTTTGATTTTCTCTTTCCTTGCTCCCTGGTAACCATATGCTAATATGACTTGGAACCTGCCCAGTTGAAGTGGGAATTTAAATCTTGAAGAGATCCAATGCCTAAGGGACTGTTGGGATTCATTCTGTAACTTATGGTACAGGAGGTTATGCTATCTGCTATCTTGCTACTCAAAGTCTGTTTGAGCCAACAGTATCAACATCACCTGGAACTTCTCAGCAATGAAGACTCTGACCTCACACCAGCCCTGTGAATTAGAACCTGTTGTGAGAAACCCTACCTCACTGGTGTCCTGAAGCAGGGCAGCACCATCTAGCCAGGCTATTTCAGCCACAAATAGTATTGTTTCCTTTTCCAAGCGCTTGGATCAGCCCTTGTTCCTGCCCATTTTTAGCCTGGTCATGTTGATTCTCTGAGTTCTTGATATTCTTCCAAATAATATTTTTTTTAGCTTAAGATAGAGTCAGTTTCTATTACTTAAAATTGAAAGTCCTAGCTGATGCACAGATTATTTTAATTTTCTTTTAAAAGTATCTCCAGCATTTCTATGTTTTCCTCAATATCCATGTACTACTTTTATAATCAGTAAAACAAACAAGTTATTTAAAAATGTACGCCTGCTTGAAACCAGACAGCTGTATATTTAGACCACATTGCTTTGGTCTTTCATATTTAGAGACTTTTTTTTTTTTTAGGAAAACTATATTGTGCTTTGTTGTTATGCCCTCTGCCTACACTGAGAGATAAACCAGAAGCATCTGGGTCACATTTACCATTGTTTTTGAAAGGATTGTTTTTGAGGATAGTGTTCATGAATCTTATAGTATCTCCTTTCTGGGGACCCACTGAAACATTTCTTATGCCTCAGTGCCAAAAAAAGTTAAACAACTCCTGAGAACTAATGTTGTACACTCAAATGCTGTGAATTAATTCATATTCTGTGAATAAAATTGTAAATTCTGAAAACCAAAGATTTCTCCAAATTTCTAAATCATTAGATCAGATATAGATCTAGATCTAGTAAATCACTAGAATTACCTGGATTGTTTGGTTTTGCAATGCACTAGATTTGCAATGCACTAGATCAATATCCAAGAGAGGAACCTGGTGATTTCCTTGACCAAGTAATTGTTTCTTTTATGTTTTCAGTGGTTTGAAATTCTGGCTATACATTAGCCTTACCTGGGAAGCCACACCTGGGCCCCACACCAGTTCAATTATATCACAATCACCGAGAATGGAATTTTGTAAAAGTGAAGCAAAATAAAATAAATAAAATGTAATGTGCAATCTTAACATATGGTCAAGCTTTAAAAACATTCCTCTGGCTGAATTTGTAGCACATTCAATTTTTTTGGCCTTACAATATGCATTTTAAAATTAAGTTTATCCCTGGGCTTCATTTTACTATCCTGCCACTTTTTCATTTTGTTCTGATTTTTATATCTTGTTCCTATTTCATCATAGGAAGTAGATGAATGAATGAATGTACTGAACAGCCAAAACCAATTATCAAGTTCTATCACATACACCAGAACATAAGGGGATGAAAACAACCACTTTTCCCAAGAAATGTCTCTCCCTGACAACTCTCTAGCCATCCAGTATTAATTGCAAAGGATTGAAGCAAACTGGCAAGAAACAGAGGCAGAAGCCTAAACAAAGCTATGCCTGTTATCTGATTTAGGAACCCAGCGTAGAGTCTGGCGGCTGTGGAATGTGAAAGGGGAAAGCAAGGGTAGACATGGGGGATGGAGAGCATCCTTTCATGGATGTGACCAGCTGTTCCTCCCTGTGGGGAAAATTGACCCTCAATACTGCCACCTGATGTCCCCCAGGATGCTCTGTAATATATCAACACTTGTGACACATGTTCAGGCCAAGGGCATATTCAAGAAGCTTGAAGAATTTCTATGCCCATTCCCAACCTACAAATGCTCATGGGACTTTCTCATGATGGCTCATTGCCAACCTCTGCTATGTCCATTATGGTGATAATGGCTACTCTCCCAGAGCACAATTTATTCCTTGCCTGAATTCTATCAACAAATCCCCACCCTCCACTGATTAAAGATGCTTTCAGAATTCACATTATTCAGCTATAGCATCTCTGAACATGTCTCTAGGTCATGACCCAATTTACCTCTGGTTCCACCTATCGGCATTTTTGCTTTCAAACCAATAGCCACATGGAATAAATCAATAATAATAATAGTTAACATTTACTGAGTACTTATCCTTGGCAAGCATTTTTCATGTATTATCTCATTTGATCGTCACAAAACTACAATGAGGGGCAGGGTAGGTGCTATGATGTTACATTTACTCTTTTTTTAATTTTTATTTAAATTTTAGTTCGTTAACATACAGTGCAATATTGGTTTCAGGAGTAGAATTCAGTGATTTGTCACTTACATACAATACCCAATGCTCATCACAAGTGCCCTCTTTAATACCTTTACTTTTTCAGATGAGGAATGGAGACAGAGAGAGTAAATTGCCCAAGGTTGCATCACAGTGGTAAAATTGCTGGGAGTGGAGCCCCAGAGTCACTTAATCACTTTCCTGTGATCATGTCACTGCTACATATTGTACAGATGACAGCATGGGTTTATTTAACTCACCACCTGGGAATTTGCTTATTGCTTACCATACTTTTTCGACTGGAATTTCACCCTTGCATTGTAACTATGGCTTTCACTCATATTCCTTATTCAAACCACCTCGTCCTCCCTAGCAGAAGGCCAGCAAGATCCTGGGAGAGCCACTGGCTATTCAAGGAGTTCTTAAAAACTCTTTTTAGCATGCCAAAGAGCAGTATAAAGCATACAACGACAGGCACCAGGTCTCAGGAGAGAAAATCTGACAGTGAGATACCATCTGTTTCTACTCCCATCTATACGGACCATCTGCTCTTGCTCAAAATACTGCACGGATGCTACTTAGGGTCATTTAAGGTCAGAAGAATCATCAGCCTTTCAACTGTGTCTATCCATGCACCCAGCTTGTCTTCTACTGCTGCTCTCCGTGCCTAGCTCACCAAAGCCCCACACTTCACTGCCCAGGCCTGCATCCAGCCTTGACAACTAGATGGAGAATGAGAATATGTGGCAGGGGGAATACTGGATTCCCATTAGTATAAAGGCTGACTCCAGAACAGGTAAAATTGAAAATATGACGCTAAAATTTTAGTCAAGGAATCCTTCCTCCCAGAACACAACGCGGGATCAAAACTTTGAATCCCTGGTCTGATCTTGCTTAGGAAGGAGACCTTAAGGGGACCAGGAGGAGTTATGTCTCTCCTACCCCTGGCCATATAAACCTGACCCCCACACGTCACTGACTTTTGCTAACCCACAAATATAACTCAAAATTTAGCTAAAATTCACAGCAATTACCAGGTGCTCCCTTTCCCACATGTCCCTTCCTCTTCACCTGTCCCCAGCCTGTTTTCATTTACTACCTTCCAGCTGCATGCTGATGGATCTGCACCCCAATTCCAGGCACTGTTTCTGGCCTTACCAGGATGTGGTGCTGTCGCAGGTGGGTTCTTTAGAAGCACGTGCCGAGACAGAGTTTACTAGAGATTAACACATATGAAAGGAAGAGGGAGGAAATCGGAGTAGGTTGAAGGAGAACTTGAACCTCATGCAGGTCAGCAAAGCTCCCACCAACTCTGAACTCTGGTGGGACTATTGCCCATCTCAGTTGTCTCTTGTTGGGCCCAAATGGCAGGAATTACCCTTGCCCTGCCCAGTTTGCAATGTGTGCTTCCCCTGAAAAGGCTGTGACTTTTGATGAGGCAGCTCTCTATTGTTGAGGCAGCCCCTAGAGGAGCTGACAACCGGAGGAAGTGCACTGATTGCCCTGTCAGTGGGCATTTCAGCGTCTGCCACAATTGCCCTTCCTGACACTCCTCCTCATGGTGGGACGGTCAAGTTCTTGGTGTGGGATTCTCATTCAGCTTGTGTCTCCAATCCCATGTCACACAGTGGCCAGGGAAGACCCCATGCTCCAGGTCCTGACCTGGAAAATCCCACATCTGGGCAGGAGAGAGATTCAAAACCTGACGATGATAACTCTTTCATAATAAGGTCTATTCTGCTTTTAGAGATTCATCTGTCTGAGCTATTAGAAAGGGCTCCTGGGATTGGTTGTTGTTTCCTAGGCTTTCTCATTTCTCTCCTCTTCACTTAAGGTTTTCTTCATACCTACTTCCTTGAAGAATTCTGGGATTTTCCCCTTTCTAAAGCCTTCCTTTAGTTCTCTCTCCTTAGATGGATCCCCTTTTTAGTTCTGAGATGACTCATTTTTCAAAACTGGTTCAATGCATCTCAAACTTTTCCACCAAAGAATTCCTGACTTCAGAGAAGGAGAATGTGCCCTCCTGGTGGTCCCAGAAGCATAGCTCAGAGCTGCTTTCTCTAGGCATGGAATTTCTTTGAAGTCTCTGTATTTTATCTTAAAAATTCATGTGAATTTACATTCTCCTCTATAAACTATATGTGCTAGTTTTAATATTAAAATAATATTTTAAATTACTTACTGGTAATAAATTTATTCAGGAAGATGTACCAATTTATGCATGGTTTCATGTATCTTCTGAAATATCCTTTCATATATCAGCTTTAAATTCATAAAACTAGGAGGTCATACTTCTGTAGCATAGTATAAATCTCTCACAGAATCTTAGAATAAGAATTTAGAATATATTTTTAAAATAAACTTATATGCACTGAATTGCATTTTTACAATACTCTATATTTTGGTGTGACATTATAAATGAAAAAGATCAACATATTTCTTCTCAGGGAGGAGAGAAAATTTCCCATCAAATCAGAAATTAGGTGCTCAATTCAATTAATATGAATAAATAATCTTGCCAGGTTATAGTGTATAATCCGGTAACATAATTTCAACACAATTCATTAAACTCATTTATATGAGGAAATGAACACAATATATTTTAGGCTTACAGCACTTTGATGATCTGACTTAAGAAAGTAATTTATAGATCCAATCTCTGTACAAATATCTAAAATATCAAGACTTCAGAGTCTGGGAAAATAAATAAAAGGCATATCATTTAGTCCTTTTTCCATTATATTTTTCCAATAAATGGGTTCTTAAAAGAATCAAGCAGCATGCATTCAACAACTGTTTAGTACTGTTGAGTGCCTACTATATCTCAGGTTCTTTAGTAAGTGCTGGAAAAGAGTGAGGAAAAAGGCAGCCTGAGTCATTCTTCCAGGCAGCATATTTTGCAGAAGGGGGATGGGCGAGAATATAGCTGAGAGTTTGAAGCGGTCATCCTTGAAAAGAATCTAGAGTTCAGATATTCCGAGATGGAGAGAAGGCAGATCCATATACTTTTTTTAAAAAAGATTTTATTTATTTATTTGAGAGAGAGAGAGCACAGAGGGAGAGTGAGAGGGAGAAGCAGACTCCCTGCTGAGCAGATCGCACGATGTAAGACTCTATCCCAGCCGAGTCTTGACCTGAGCCAAACGCAAACACTTAACCGTCTGAGCCACCCAGGCGCCCCAGAGCCAAGTACTTGGACCATCATCTGGGTAGAGGGAAGGCTTAACGTTAACTGAGATATATGCTTAAATCAATGACCCCTTCGGCCTTGCACATAAATTATTCAACGACACATCTAAAGGCAGGTCCAGACACTTCTCCAAAGACTATTCTGTGTATTTCTGTTAAGTAAATATTTAGTGTGCATTTATTGTGCAAGCACTCTGGAGGATAGAAGAGGCAAAATGATCCTATCAGTTTGACATTACTGCTCACACACTCCACCTCCCACCCCACCCTCTGTGAAAACTCATCCCTAATGAGTGGTGCAGTGGTGCTCAAATTTTAATGCCTGAACAATCTCTACTATTTTAAGTGGTATTTCATTCATCCAGTTATTTATTCAACAAATGATTCCTGAGGACCTGCTCTGTACTATGTACTGTCCTAGGTGCTTGGTATATAGCAGAGGAGGAAACAAAACACTGTCTCTGCCTTCTCTGGAGTTTATTATTTATAGAAAATAGAACAAATAAATATTTAGAAGATGTAAAAAGCTATGAACAAAACCATAGTGTATTTTGATAGATAACAGTAGCATTGCCCTTTTAGATAGCATGTTCGGGAAAGGTCTTTCCAAGATGGGGATATTTAATATAAGATCTAAGAGAGGAAAAGGAGCTAACCCCTGTGAAGAACAAGGGAAAAAGCATTCAAGTATCAGAAACAGCATGTGCAATTGTCCCCAGTGGGAAATCCCTCAGAATGAAGAAAAGAAAAGAAGGCCAGAGTGACTGGACCATGATGAGTGAGGAAGGAGTGGTACATGATGGGGTAGAAATGAAATTAAGAAGATCTGACTTCATTTTAAGTGTAACAGGATATCATTTAAGGGTGTTAAGCAAGGGAAATTATATAATATATTTTTAAACCATCAATATGATATCTTAATAGAGAATAGATTTAGGGGACCAAATAAGGCCTGGGAAACCCCATTTCAGAAACAGTTCCAAGAGAGGTTTGATTATGACTTAGACCAGGGTAGAGAAAATAAGAATGACTTGGGGGTATATTTGGAAGTATACTTATTGCAATTTGAGATGAATTTGTGAAAGAAAGACTGGTTCCAATATCTTTTAGCTGGGAATCCTTTTAGACGGCACCAAATACTGTGCTGGGAAAGACTACAGGATAATTTGATTGAGAGGAATCCTTCAAATTATTTTTAATCTGTTAAGTTTGTGATATATGGGAAACTACTAAATAGAAATACCAGGTAGAGAATTGTACATAGCGGATCAAAGAAAACCTGGCTTGAAGGTTTAACTTTGGGAATCAGGAGCATAAGCTGATGTCTAAAGCAGTGAGAATAAATGGGATCACCAGAGGGTGGAGAAAGAGCAAGGAAGGGCCCTGAGAAACTGCAATATTTAAGAGTTGAATAGAGAGGGAAGAAGCAGTAAACAATGCTTCCAAGGAGACATGAAAGATGGCAGTAAAGAAATAGAAGTTAATGCTATCACAAAAAAACAGAGGGTCAACCATTTGAGTTAGAAGGGAGTGACCAACACAACTGAGTCCGTCTGGGGGAGATAATAAGGAGTGGCTAGAAAGTGTTCATTGGGTTTATCAACATGGAATTCATTTGTACCTTGATGAGAGCAAATTCAGTGAAGGACACAGGCTGAAGCATCTGAGGGCTGCCTGATGAGTGAATGGGAAGGGAAGAAGTACAAGAGAACAAAGGCTGGAATGCACAAGAGATACCTGTGAACAATGAAGAGCTGACCTGCCTGTTCAGTGTCCATGTACGTTTGGTTTAGCAGCAGGTGACAGAACTGGGCAGGGAAAAGTGACACCAGATTAGGGGAGAATGTGACTGCACATCTGAAGGATTACTGTAAGTAATACTAATTATCAACATATAGTCCCCACTTAGTTACAAAACTCTCCTGCTCCTCCTGAGGTTTGTGACTATGGGGAAATTATGGAGCCTCCCCAAATCTCAGTTTTCTCATCTATAAAATAGAAATTATGAAGAAATCTACCTCAAAGTCTCATTGTGAGGACTGAATGAGATAGTCTATGCAAAGTATTTTGGGCAGTGTCCGGCCTCTATTAAATATTCATGAACCAGAATTATGTTATCCTTATTAGTACTAGTGGTGGTATATACAATTAAAAATGAAATATTTAAGATACTAAAACAAAAGAGTTCACTGCTTAAATTATAGCCATTGGTCAATTTAGCCCTGGCAAGGAAAGAATATTTGAGAGAGGTTCAAAGATGTTAGTTTTTCCATTCCCCTCTCCCGTCAGCCCCCAGTAACTTCAAATCTACTTCCAGTTTCTATGAATTTGCCTGTTGTACCAGGTACAATTTTTAATTAGGTAAAAATTATTTTCAGAGATCTCTCCCCCGACTCTCTACAACTCATAAAATCCAAAATTCTGGAAATGGATAGTGGTGGTGGTTGCACACCACTGTAAATGTACTTTTCACTGAATTTTATACTTAAAAATGATAAACATACAAAATTTTATGCTATATATATTTTGCCACAATAAGACAATATTACCTAGAAAGGAAGATATCAGTTTTAATCTCAATTCTGGCCAGGTGACCGTAGGAAAGTCATTTCAGATTTCTTTGAAATCATTTTACTCAACTACAAAATGACATAAGAATAAGCTATTTCTTTAAATGAGTTTCATTCAACCTCCACATTCTGTGATTATAACAGTCATGAAACTTAGAAAAGTATGAATGAAATAATTGTTGCAGAAAAGACTAGGTATGGCAGGAACATACTTTATTTTAAGTAAAAAACCAAGCACCTCCAATGATATTTTCATGTAAAATATAAATACACATATTCATATATTTGGCTTATTTACAAATCACACAATACAATTATGATTCATAATTGTTCCTGGGATTCAAGCTTATTCCATAGAGCTGATAATAATGGTTGCCACTAGGCATGTGTGACTTTCTAAATTTAAATTAATTAAAATTAAATTAAGTAAAAATTTGGTTCTTCAAGTTATACTAGTTATATTTCAGATACTCAATAGCCACATATGGCTGGTGACAAATATAGAATAGCTATATCATTTCAGAAATTTATGTTGGACACAGCTCATAGATTATTCCCCATCCCTTGTATATTTCTGCACATTTTCCATGGGATATTTCTTTCCTTAGCTTTACCTTTCAAATAGCATCAGCAAATGACCAAACGTGGAACAGATGCTGGAGTATCCTCTGAGAAAACATGCCACCACTAAACTGTCATCTCCTAATATTTGCTTAAGTTTTCTAAGGATACACACCTAAATAGGATCTTTTTAAAGCTGAAATATTCTGAAATGTTATTCTTTGATTTGAAGCAGTTTTTCTATGACTTCCACCATTTATTTTCATTTAATTGCACCTATAAAGCATAACATAAAATCATGAAGTCCACAAGAGGAAATCAGACATGGAAGAAGAACCATTGCTGTGATTCTATACGCCTTCAGAAATAGACTTCATAAGCCAGGGATAAGACATAATCTCATTTGTTTTACGATGTGACAGAAGCCAGTCATGGCTTAATTAATTCAGGGTTGTTTTCATTTTGGTTGCATGGGACAGATCTGTTAATAGAAACAATGTATAAATAAAGAAGATCCAGAAGAGGATGTTGAATATTGGTGGTGCTAAGGGGGAAGGCTGTCAAGAATAAGGTCTGCAAAAAATCATCTTTCCATGAGAGACAAAAACTGGCTGCAGACAGATGCTGCTAAGACCCCAGCTCTTGTTGAAGAGGACAGCTTTATAAATAGATGCACAATAACAGCATCCAGCTGTTCAAAATAATTGCCAGGCGATATTTGGTGATGACAACCTGAAGAAAGTCATCAATGCAATTATTTCACACCAGATCAGTCCACCAGATCTGTTGAACCTTCTTGCCTGTATTGAGTGAGTGAAATACTCATTATTCTTGAAGTGCCAATGTTGCTTGCTCATTTTTTCTGTAATAAACAATGACTTCAACAACAATTATATTGTTGTAACATTATTAATAATTTAATCAGGGACAATTAACTCAGTGGGTTAAAGTTTCAAACATGTGAGGATGAGGTTCAATGCACTTATGCCTGTGGAGGGATGCTCTGTCCCAACATAAAAGCTTATGTTCTTAATGCAAGTTAGGCATTTCAGAAAAGCATACCAGCTGGCTGTAAATCATGACAGTGTCCCATTGTTAATGTCTTGATCATTTTACCATGCCATACATAGAAGAATCTCCCAAGAGTTCTATAAACTCAGTGGTTCCCCAAATGCATTTATTTTATAACTACTAATGCTCATTATCATTCATTCATTTCCTTCCATTACCTCTCAAATGCCTTGAATTTTTCTCTTCTCCTTTTCCCAATCCATTCTCTTCAAAGACCCAGTTTAGTTATGTAGCTATCAGTTTTCTATGGCCCAACCATAGTTTCAAGAACTTTTCAGATCTTCACAGTCAGGGCTTCTGTGTTAAGGTGTTATATTATTTGATTAACATACAAATAACACTTTTCCTGAAATATTTGCAATATAGTGTTTCATGTGAGGTTTAAACAACTACTTAAAGCATATCTGCTTTCTCCTTGAAAGCAATCAGATTTTCATGACACAACATCTTGGGTAAAGCATAAAGGTTATCTATTCAACAAATATTAATTCAGTAATAATTATATGTGTAGTAGTGACAAAGTATGGGATTCCAGTAGGGAGTTTTGCTGGGTGAATAAAATATAATGGTCTTTCAAACTTTATTCAAAAGCAATGGGGTTTTAAAATTTAAATTAATGTTGGGGCACCTGGGTGGTTCAATGGGTTAAGCGTCTGACTCTTGGTTTCAAATCTCAAGAGTCGTGAGATAGAGCCCTGTGTCAGGCTCCATGCTCAGCGGGGAGTCTACTTGAAGACTCTCTCCCTCTGCCCCTGTCCCCTCATGTGTTCTGTCTCTTTCTCAATCTCTCTCTCTCTCTCAAATAAATAAATAAGTCTTGGGGCACTTTGGTGGCTCAGTCATAAATGTATAAATAAATAAATCTTTAAAAAATTTAAATTAATGTTAGAACAATTTATTTACCTGTAGCTTTGGCATATCTTGTTTTTAACCTCATCTCTACTTCTAGATACTTTTTTCCTGAATAAATGTTTTGGTTTGGGGGACATTGATTACATAAATAAATATTTCCTGAACACCCATTGTGTGCAAGAAAATACTGGTGGAGGTAGAGTACAAAGAAGTGAAAATTGGTCTCTTCTGATATTAAATAAGACCTGAAACACTGGAGAGATATACCGTGCTGATAGCTTAGAAGACAATATAGTTAAGATATCAATTCTCCTCAATTTACCTATAGATTTAAAGCAGTCTTAATCAAAACCCAGTAGGTTTTTTAATAGAAATTGACAAGTTGATTCTAAAACTTATATGGAAATGCAAATTATCTAGGGCATACCTATTCTGGATCATTTGCATGTATCTATCTTCATGTATGTATTTCATACATACATAATTATTAAGAGTTATCTCTATAGTCAAAAATATTAAGGTGAGACATAGTTATTTTAATTCTATTTCCAACTGTCAATAACACTTACTTATTCCTGCTATAGTTGATGAAATAATTAGATATGTGTTTTTCTTATCTCTTCTCCCCAACCTCCACATTTTGTTATAGTCTTATTACCTTCACATGGTAGATTTATAACATTTTCATTCTGTACTATAACCATAAAGCCATAGTTGCTTAGTTTTAGTCCTGCATTTAATATGTTTTAGTGTTCTTCAACGATATTTTCACCATGGAGTCTCCTTAACTCAGCTTTCTATTTATTTTGATACATCACTTGGTTGGCTGGATTTCATCCTGGAGTAATTTTTTCAATAAGGTTCATAGGTATTGTACTCCCTGAGCTTTGGAGTACTTGAGAACATTAGTCTGTTGACTTTATATCTAAAGAGGCATGTTGGTGGTCCTAAAATTCTTGGTCACAATTTTGCTTACATCTTTGTGCACATTGTTCACCATCTTCTGGCAATGAATTTGTAGGAATTCATGATTTCTTGTCCTGCTTGTACATGATTTGCTTTTTCTTAATGTTTCTATTAACATATTTATGCATTTATCCTTGAAATTTAGAAATTTCTGTTTAATGCATAACCAGTATGCCTTTCAAGTTATAGATTCAAATGTTTATTTCAGGGCACCTGGGTGGCTCAGTCAGGTAAGCATCTGCCTTCGGCACCTGGGGTCCTGAGATCAAGCCCCATGTTTGTCTCTCTGCTCAGCCAGCAGTTTGCTTCTCCTTCTCTCTCTGCTCCTTCCCCTGCTCATGCACTCTTTCTCTGTCTCCCTCAAATAAAAATAAATAAAATCTTAAAAAAGTTAAAAAAAAACAAATGTTTATTTCAGAAAAGTTTTCTTCTATTATATCTATTTATAACATCTACTTTTGCTTTTCCAGAAATATTTCCTTTGTCACCCAATACCTATCATATCTATATCATATTTATCATATCATATATCTATACCCACTATCTCTATCATACCTATCAAATTCACCTTAATTTTTTTTATAGTTTTTTTTTCAATTTCATATTTTTATTTCCTTCTGCCTCTCCTTTAGGTATTTATTTTTAAATCAGTGCTGCTGTTCTTTTTAAAATTATTATTATTTCAATTTCTTTCCTGAGGTCTACCAGCTCTTTTTGATTCCTACTACTGATATTCTTTTTCTTTCTTCCTCCCTCCCTCCCTCCTTTCTATCCTTCCTTCTTTTCTCTCTTTTTATTTTTGAAGTTTTTGTTAGAAAGATGGTAACTGAAATTTCAAAAAACTGTTTTTATTTATACTGTACCTTCCCCACATTGTTTCCTTTCTACTTACTGCTTATTTTTGAATTAGTATTCAACTCTGAACAGTTTCTTGCCAATGAAAGACAGAGGAGGATTAAATTGATCCAGCTTAGCTGGTACCCAGCACTTAAATCAGGTTTGTGTACTTCAATAGCCTGTCTTTACATTTGTTTTTACTCTATCCTGGATGCCTATCTCCATCCGTTTTTGCCACTCAGAAATTCAGAGTGACCTATAGTGAAGCTCCTTAAGTAGTGTGCTCTCTGAGTTTATAATTTGGTTTTCACTGTTCTCCCTCTCTCCTTTATTTTACCTCTAGCAGATATTTTTGACTAAAATGTTATAAATCCATCACAAAAGAGACATATTGGTATGATTTGTGCTTTAATCCCATCTCTCCTAATACTCTGTTCTATTGAGTTGAACACTGTAGGGACATACTCCTCTTTTCCTATGACCTTCCTACAACTCTCCATTTCATTGCTTTAATCAAAGGTTTAATATATGATCTTCTAAGAATTTGTACTCTTATTTTTTAGAAATCTCCTCCTGTCTAAAATCTGGGAGAGTATATATCAACTTTCAATAGTTTCTTTCTTTGGTCCAAGTTTTACAGTATTTGGCAAATATTCCTTATATTTTTAATATCAGATTATGGATATGTTTTTGTTTCACTGATGATAAAATTTTCTTTTTTCTCTCCCCTTTTTATCTTCCTTGCTTTCTTTCTGTTGTTTTAAATGAAAATTTTTAAAAATAGGGGAAACATGTCATTCTTTTAAAAACAGAAATCTATATTTGAAATACTACACAGTTGATATTCTTCTTTGCATTTACTCCTTCTTGAAGTTATTTTTTTATTATGTTATGTTAGTCACCATACAGTACATAATTATTTGATGTAGTGTTCCATGATTCATTGTTTGCCTTGAAGTGTTTATACTAAAAAGGAAAGTGCTACCTCATGTCTTGTCCTTTTACTAGATTGGAAATATTTTTAAGTATTTAGCATCCTCAACTTTAACTTCTAGTTCCCATCCTGACTTACAGACTCGAGAAGTCCTCCTGCAGCACTTAAAAGCTGATAATCTCTCTGTTTCTTGACTTTTCTCCTGTCCTATTTATTGATTTCCTCTCATTTCTTTGGCCACTAGTGGCTGTTACTTAACCCTGGTATAAAACCAAATTGAGTGGTGAGAGCACTTTTCCAAAATTTGGCTGAAACATCGTATCTTCTACGAAAAATTTCCCAACCCTTCTCTTTAACTCTTCAGGAAGAATCAACCATTTTCTGCATTGTGTACCCCCTCCATGCTTCTGCCATACCACCCATAACCCTTGGTACACAGAAATTTTTATACATATATCTTTCTCCCTCAACTGGAAGGACCTCTCAAAGACAAGAAAACATTGTACTCCAAAACCTGCCTAGTCTTACAAATAAGATAATACATTCTAATTAAGAATTTTTCATAAAGCATTCATTCTATATGAAACTAAATGCTACAAACATTTGATAGAATAACCAGCTTACCATATCTATAAAACCATAGCCCTAGCAATTCTTCTAAGAAACTAAAACAGATTTCCTCTGACTGCTTTTAATAAATATTACCTTTATCACTTCAACCACCACTTCTGCCATCATTTTTAGCTAACTTTGTATTAACTCTTTACATACTAGGCCCCACGCTAGGTATTATCTCACGTAATCCTCATATAAACCTTACAAAGTCTGTTCTATTATACTCCCTAATGCACAGAATGCTTTAGTTAAGGTCAATTTTTAGGTGTCGGGATCCTGAACTCCAAATCACTATATAATGCTGCCTTCTGAAAATTAAAATAATAGCAGGATACTCCACATTTTCCAAAGAACTTTCACATTTATTTCCACTATTTATTTGGTTGTTAAAATATGAATTTTGCTTTAAAGAGGCCAAACAAAGCAAAGTTTCCTTCCTTCCTCCCTTCTTCTTTCCTTCCTTTCTTCCTTCCTTCTTTTCTTTCTTTGGATCTTTCTTTCTTTCTTTTTTCCTTCCTCTTTATAACTTTATTTCTTTTCAGTAATTTGTCAAACACCAGGCATATGTCAAGACCTGTACATAGAAGAAAACACAGATATGACACTTATTCATGTGCCACTCAGAGTCACTTGAAGGAGTTGGGGTGAGGTAGACATCTCTGGAACAATGAATGGGGAGGGGCAGGAAGGTAAAATGGACATTTGAAACTGCCTACCATGTATTAGGATTGTTGCACACGTCAATCTATTTAAACTTCATTGCAAGCCTATGAAATAAGTATGATGGCCACCATTTAACAGGTGTGAATACTGATGTTCAGAGAAGTTAAGTAAATTCTCATTGTCATATAACTATTAAGCAACAGACAATATTAAAATCTAGATTTGGTTGAGTCCAAAGTTGTGCTCTATTTATTACACATTCCAGTCTCCTAGGAGATAGAAATATTTCTAAGATACGCAGCATTTACTCATCCTTCCATCTTTCCTTCCAATAAAGAATGATGCAATAAATGACAAAAGAGACTGTATTTGCCTAGAGATGTGGAGAAAGTCTTCTCCATGGAGAAACAAGCCAAACTGAGCTTTGAAGAACAAGTAGTTTTTCACTAGATAGAAGATCAGGACATGGCATCCCAGGCAACTGGCACAGTATAGTAAAAGGCATGGATGCAGGGCCCTGCAGGAAAAAGGAGGAGTCTGAAAGGGGGACCATAATTAGTACTAACCTACTAATTTAGGTTAGTAATAACTTAGGTCAGAGTATCTTGAAGGATCATGGTAAAAAGCATTATGAAGGACTCTTTATTAGGCAGGAGTCTTGGGAAAGAAGACTCACTGACAAGCGTTCTTTACTGACTTCTCATAAGTGTCCAAGCACAACAAAACCTAATCATTAAAATCACCTGGGATTAAAAACAAATGAATTCCCAAACCAGAAACCAAACAAGTGTCAATTATTTTAACTCTAGAGGAGAGGTAGCTTTTAAGCACAGATAGAAATCATGGAATTTCATAAATGTCCAATAAAATTTTGTTAATTTAAAACTATAGTATCAGCAGTTGCACAGAATAATGTTTTCATGAACTGGCAGTAAAATTAAAAACCCCTGGGAAAACAAGTAAGATCTTATACTATCATCAGTAGCTGCTTCCAACCCATTACAAATCAGCATGGTGTGAAAAATGTGGCCTTTAAGAAATCTGGTTGATGCCACTGTCTGTTCCAGGCTGAAATTCTTGTCATCAGTTGTTTTTCTTAACCCAATCATAATCACACTACTTTGGAAGCTTTATGGAAATGTCTAGAACTGCCACAATTTTCATTATTGACTTACCATTATTCTCTATGTGAATTTTCAGAGAACTGAGGTAAGTATTTTATTGGTTATATATGACAGTCACACATAAATACATCTCTTTTGGTGAAACGTTGAGTGGAATGCAGTACTGGGCTCCTTTTATATTCATAACAGCCTTGGCCGAGTGGGTGCAGACTTTCTACTCCATGTTCATGAAATCCATAACTGTTCAAGGATGGGATTCAGGGGATCAATAAATGTCCCGAAATTGCATGTGAAGTATTTGTACATTTTTCCAAGGAGTCCATAGTTTTCATTGAGTATTCATAGGGGTCTTGACACCCTTCTTCCTCAATTTAAGAACCATTAGCATAGAGAAAAGAGTGCCTGGGATTTATTTATTCCTGTCTCAAACACAGTGGAAGGAGGACAGCAGCTAGCCATGCATCTTGAATGCCTTATGTGAAAAATAGTCCTTAACTTAATGGTAAAACCTAGATGCTGTGAAAGGAATGTGTGCTCAGCTAAATATCTATAAGCCTCTTTCCCTCTCCGTGTGGAATGGATATTCTTAAAACTCCCAAGGAACTACCTCTGGCAGAAGTGATTGCTGTTTCAGAGAAGATGACAAGTGACAAATGTGTTTTCCTGATATCCGTTTAAAAATTGATGTGGGACAATGTGTATATGCATAAGAGGATAAATAAATATATGCATATGTGTGTGTGTATATATATATTCATATATATATATGGAAATGTGGTAGATACTATCTTACTTTAGAGTGAAGAAGAAAAAGTAGCAACGTTTTAATCTATTCATGTATTTCACAACACACCGTGGTATTAGCTGACCAAAATATCACTGTTTTTCCCTGAAAAACAAGCTGGCACACTTCCTATTTTGCATTGTCCTTATTAACATCTGTTTAGAGTTGTCTTGAGCTCTACTCTGAATTCCAGCTACATGAGCGATCCATTAACTTTATTTTGTTCGGGAATGTCTAAATGTTTTTGTTATAAATTCCTGCAGTTCACTTAACCTTTGTAGGATGCCAGTGCTCTTTTGAAAGGCCTTTTTATGTGGAAGCCCCATTATGATAAACAGACTCAAATGTTATCAGGATTCTTCTTGATACTATTCTATCTTTTGAATGACTCTGCATATATACAAGCTCTGGATTTACTAAATTGTCTAGAGTTATTTTAGTTTCTGACATTTATGACAAATTCTGGAAACCTAACTATTGGTGTTTGGTTGCAGAGAATACTATGTTCAATGCACTGGCATGATATTATATATATTAGACATTTTGTAATTCTATCTCACCTTGGTTCAGCATGTTAGATTTTTATAGTATTACTGATGATGTCAGCTACTAACAAATCAACATTAAGCAAACACTACTACTGTTTCCTTTAAATATTAAATTATAACATTTTGGTAAATTAAAAACTTTTTTATATCAATTTTGTAGCCTATTTTATAAATACATCAGCATGACGTTTGATACGTTTTTGTATTTTGAACTTTTTTATTTGTGGTCATGCTAATGTTTCTCTACTTTTGCTCTGATCATTTATACATATCATGGAGTGTGGTCTGGTAGTCATGTCAGTTTTCTCTTTCTGTCTCTTTTGTGGGTTTGTTTCTCACATGCAGAATGAAACACAAAGCTAGGCTATGGTTTTGAACATCTTTCTTCAGATAGACCAAATTTCTGGAATTAATGTATTTGCATTACATTAAGCATATTTTTAGAATGCCTTGCTGCAAATTATGGGCACAGTGTTCTTTCTCATCTAAACATAAAAACTTTGTAAATTTCCTTGCTAAAATGGTCCTGGGAAGAAAAGTACAAGGGGACCCATGGTGTGCCAGAAAACAAAGAAATGTTTTATTCTAATACAGGTGTGTCAAAAGGAAACAGAAACAGAAACAAAAGGGGCTCCCACTAGCTAAATTTGGGATAATGTGTGCATGAATAAGAATTTTGACTTTAATAATTATAAATAATAGAACGAATAAAAATCCATGAGTCTAAAAGAAAAGAAAAGGGAGAGGGAGCTCATTTGCTTCCATTGGAGGTGATGATTACAGCAATCTCTAACTTTGAAAACTGGTAATAGAAGGAAAAGAGTAAGTATTTATTTTGCCTTTTTCAGAGGAAATAGAGTTCATTCTGGTTGATGAAATGAAGTTTTCCTTTATAGAAGAATGCCAGGAAATAATTCTAGCTAGAAGGAATGATAGAATTAGAAAAATCAACATTTTGTAACTCCCAATACAATAATTAATTCAGCAAGAATCATCAGTGGATGCTAAAATCATTACGGGAAAGGCAATCAAGGGAATAGATAATTCACACTCTGCCAAAGTGTCAGTTCACAGACTACTTGCCAACTGCAATGGGAAAATAATATACCTTTACAATGGAGACATCTGGCTTTCTCCACCCTAACCAAGTTTTCAAATGTGGGACAAACCTGATATTATGTGCCGCCTGATGTGAGGTGATTTGAGGTACACATCACCATCTATGAATCATTGTCTTAAACATGTTTAATGAGAATCTAATCAATATTTTAAACATAGCTTATAATTTCACATTACTTATAATTTATAGGAAAGAAAGAGAGAGAGAGAGAGAGAGACATAGGGAGGGAGGGAGAGAAGAAAGAAGGGAGGGTGGGAGGGAGGGAGGGAAAATAAATGAGAGCACAAGAAAATATTCAGACAAATCCAGAATGTAACACATCCTACAGGAGAATAAGCCCTACTTGGTTGTGCATGGGCATAAAAAACAGGTAGCAGGACTATTGTAAATGAAAAAAAAAATGTACTATTTAAAACTTCATTGAGCCTAGATTTTTCTTAAAGCCATAAAATACATTTGAGGAACAACTGGGAGAAATTTAATTATGGACAACTGTTTAGATGATACTCTGTAATTGTTAGTTTCTTAGGTATAATAATGGCATATTATAGCTATACATGAAAATGTCCTCATTCTTAGGAGATACATGCTGGAGCATCTTCATGTCTTTCACATAGTTCATTTTTTTAAAAAAGAAATATTCACACATTTATAGCTACATTAAGCAAATGTGGCAAAAGTTAACAATTATTGAATTTAGATGTTGGGCATATGGATGTTCATTATTCATTTAAACATTT
The DNA here is from genome assembly GCF_003265705.2 of Callorhinus ursinus. NCBI lineage: Eukaryota > Metazoa > Chordata > Mammalia > Carnivora > Otariidae > Callorhinus > Callorhinus ursinus. The sequence goes on along the minus strand of NW_027397067.1, from coordinate 39,150,597 downwards.
CAGAGTTTTTAAATGTATACTAAAATTTGGAAACAAAAATAATATCATATGTGTTTTGTATGTGTGATTTTATTTGTGTATATATATGTAATTTAATCCCTATAATTTCAATAAAAATCTTTTGTCTCAAGATTCTTTGTATGTTCATATGATGCTACTTTTAGGGGGCAGGTGGGCCCCCACATCAACTTGTGAAGTAATGTCAGCTCAGTTTGCATGGAAGTGTCCTCCCTTCCTCTAAAATCTGTAACGTATGCACAGAATTTATGTGGTGTCAGCAGAGTGATGGATGTTTCCAATACTATGAAGGAATTATAGACATATGTTGCAATCATAACTATATAGACTGCCATGAAATGAGAAAGAACAGGGCATGGCAGTGAAACCTGGGATGAAAGTAGAGATCAGAAATCTAAGAGCAGGGAAAACTTGTCAAAGTGTATATAAAGGAGAGTATGAGAATGGTGAGCATAAGGAGGCAAGATGTATGGAAGCCATGTGGCATAAGAACGTGCCATATGGTGTTGGAAGGTGGCAAAGAAAGGGCAAGTGCCCTGAAGAGATGATGAAGGTAAAATCGCCCTGACGAGGACCAGACGGAGGTCAGCACAGCATAAGTGGGTGGCATTCCTATCACAGTGATGGGAAGCTGAGAAACAATTCAAAGCTAGCAGGATAGTGAAAATAAAGGAATCAACTTGAGCCGGTGAGTGGGGGATTTTGAGGTCAGGAAAAGTCAAGTGATTTGAAGTCAAGTCAGCTTGGAAGAGTGAAAACAGTATGAGCTTTGGAATTGGGTAAATCTAATTTTATAATCTGGCTCTGTTGTTTTCTACCTGTGTGACCTTGGGCAAATCACTTGGGGCCTCAATTTCCTCTCTTAAAACTCAGGTCAGAATTTTGAATAAAGACAGTAGGTGAACCATGAGCTTTTAATTTTATCCATAGAATCAATCAATCAGATATGATATGATATTATATAATACATAATTAATTTGATTATGTACATCACGATCACATAAATATAATAGCGATTTAGAAAGGATTGTATCTACTCGGAGTTTTGATATTATTATTAGCACTCTGTGACCAAGGTGAGGGTATAAAACAAAGGACGCTCACTGGTTGAAGACCCTTGAACTGACCTCATTCATCTTTCATATTGATTCAACAAATATTTATTGAAGACATGCTATACTCATCAGGCATTATGCTAGGTTTGTACTGAATGGACAGGATATCTGTCCCTCAGGGACTTAAAACATGTTATTCTTTATTTATTCATATATTCTTTCAACAAACACTTCTCGAGCATTTTCTATATACTTCTATTGGGTGTTTCTTATGTACCATATTCCTAAAACTGTTCACATGTATGCTTTTTTTCTTAGGTTTTTCTTTGATGGAACCTAGGCTAAGAAAGTGCTAGAAACTGTGCTGCATAGAAAATATGAAGATGAATAAATTCTGTTAATATTATTCAAAAAGCTCACAACCTGAAAAATAGGGAAGGATACACAAAAATGACAAATGCATGATAAAATATGGTATTCCAGAATAGTCACAAATAAAGCTCAATAAAAGGAGAAATAGAATAAACCACTTATTTTGGAGAAGAAGTAGGAAAAAATCTTTTTTTTTTGAGGAGTAGATACTTTCATTTTCAAAATAACTCTTCACAAAATACTTGATATTTATAACGGGAAAATATTTACAGAGGACAAGCCTGCCAGATATGTATCGACTTTAATCAAGTGACAAAGTGAACATCACCTAGAAAAGGACAAATGGAAATCATATACCATCTTTGCTGTAAAAAATGTAATCTGAAAGTTATAGTGAAAAAATATGAGGCAAATGGAAATAAAGAACATTCTACAAAATCACTGCCCTGCAAACTTTCAAAAACATTAGTGTCATGAAAGTCGAGGGGAAACAGGAACCACTCTAGACTTAGAAGATAACTACCGAATGCAAGACATGGTTCTCAACTGGATCCTTTTTTTTTTTTTTAAGATTTTACTTATTTATTTAAGAGAGAGACAGAGATAGCAAGAGAGAGCATGAGCGGGGAGGAGAGGGAGAAGCAGACTCCCCACTGAGCTGGGAGCCAGACACGGGACTTAATTCCAGGAATCTGGGATCACGACCTGAGCCCAAGGTGGATGCTTAACCAACGGAGCCAACCAGGTGCCCCTCAACTGGATCCTTTTACTGTAAAGGTCATTATTGGGACAACCTATAAAGCTTGAATGAGAGCTAAGGATTAGATGGTAGTAGTATATCAGTACTAATTTTCTGGTTTCAATTGTTGTATTGTTGGTTTTGTAGAAAAATATTGTCCTTGTTTGTAGGAAATGTCCACTAAAGTATTATAGTTGTTTGGTATGCCTGCCATAACAACGTACCTCAGACTAAGTGACTTAAACAACAGAAATGCGTTGTCTCACAGCTCTGGAGACTGACAGTCCAAAATCAAGGTATCAGCAGTCAGGTTCCTTCTGAGAGCTGTGAGGGAAGGGTCTGTTCCAGGCCTTAGCTTGTAGATAGCTATCTTCTCCCTGTTTAATCATATCATCTTTCCTTTGTATCATCTCTGTGCCCAAAATTGCCCTGTGGTAGGAAAAATTTTGATGGGGAAAAAAATGGCATTTAAGATTGTAATGACTGAATAGAATCTCAAAAGATTAAGATGGTTATATTAATTTCTCCAGGCTCCTGAAGCAAATTACCCCAAAGTGGGTCCTTTAAAACAACAGAAATATGTTCTGTCAATTTCAGGAGACAGAAGTCTGAAATCAAGGTGCCAAGCAGGTTTGCTTCTTTCTGGAGGCTCTGAAAGAGAATCTGTGCATGCCTCCTAGTTTCCAGGGATTGTTGGCAATCTTTGGTGTTCCTTGGTGCATAGCTGTGTCACTCCAATCTCTGTCTCCATCTTCATGGGGCCATCTTCTCAGTATAACTCTGGGTGCCCTCACACCTTTTTGTAGGGGTGCCAATCATTGGATTTAGGGCCCACCCTAAATCCAGGATGATTTCATTTTGAGATCACCAATAAATTACATCTGCAAAAACCCTATTTCCAAATAAGGTCACATTCTGAGTTTTTTGAATGAACATGAGTTTTTTAGAGGATACTATTCAACTGGTACAAATGGGAAAGGAGGTCTTCTTGGTAAAGAGAAAAAGCATGATCAAATGTACTTTAGGGATGTGTTTACAGAGAAGAAAGTCATCTGGTCTGTCTGGAAAGTGTACAAAATGTGAGAAAAGAGTGAGTGATACGGCCTAAGGAAACCCTTTTCTATCCTTTAATACTCAAAGCCAGTGACATTTTATGTTAACTCACCTGAACAATCCTTTTCCCATCCGCCAAGAAAGTTAGTTTCTTCTTTGATGTCGTCCCAATATATTTTATCCTTAGCTCTATTATAGCACTCATCACATTGCATTATAACTTTACATACACATATCTAATTTTACTAGACTGACTGAGGGTGCAACTATGTTATTTGGCTTAGTATTCCCAAGGCCTAACATAGTGCTGAACATATAATAATGAATCTGTGAGTACTTGTGGAAAGGTAAAAGAAGAACCAAAGAAAGAAGGAAACAAAGAAGGAGGGGTGGAATGGATGGATGGATAGTAAAGCTTGCCTTAGCCGACAGAGGATCCCAAATGCCAGATTAAGGGTTCTGTGTTTTATTCTATAGATAATAGGCAGTCTATGCAGGTTTCTGTAGGAGAATAATAAACTATAACTATGCTTTAAATGAAATATCTGATAATGGTATTTAATGTAAATTAAAAAGAAAAGGAAAAGCTCAAAAGAAAAATCAAGTTCAGAGATAATTGTTATAAAACAAAGATAGGAATTGAGGCCCTGATACAGCCCCTGTGCATTAGGGATAGAAAGAAGAAAAAAATTGGAGATAAAATGAACAAGCTTAGTGATCGAACTGTTGTAGTTTCATTAACATAAACTTTTGTGTGTAAATGATTAATTCACTTTGGGATGTTTTAAAAGTTTAGGTAGATCATTCCAGAATCGAGATTCTGCCATTCAACTAGACATTCAGGTGTAACTTTGAAGGGACCAAGCTTGAAGTTTAGGATTATAAGTCATTTAAAAAGGGGAAAGATTTTCAGCATGGCTGAGACTGCTTATGAAGAGGATTAAAAAGGAGAAAAGAACTGGGTTGAGGAGAGAAATTTAAATGGTATTGGTGTTTAGGGAAATTGAGAAGGAAGAAGAATGTGTAAAAGAATTAGAGAAGAAGGGAGTAAATTCTGTGTATCTGATAAAGTATAATATACTCATTCTGGATTTCAATTTTTTTCAATATGGCCACCTAAAATTATGAACAACAAACTATCTGTAGATTGGCACCCTACATAATTTTTTTCTTTGTGACTGATAGGCTCTGGGAAGTAAGTGCTGCTATGTCTCCTTTGACACTTTTTAATTTTGCTTTTGGAAAGAAAAGATTTCATTTGAATAAGTGTTTGAGGTAGACATTCAGGGCTAAATCACAACAAAAAATGCAAAATTGTGGCACATTAAAGCTTTGTATCTAGAGTCTCTTCTACTTTGGAATTTTCCATCCTTATAAACTTCTCTACCTCATGTAGCTAAGGATCTCTCCTGACACTGAGCATGTAAAGGAGACTGACCAGCACATTTATACAAGGGGGCTACCAGATGTAGTTCGCAAATATGCATGTTTGCCAGCACTTTCGCATCTTGTGCCCATGGCGGACATCATTAATCAATCTTGGCCAGTATTCTTGGAATCCAGCCAAATGTAGCTTTCCAGGTCATCAATACCAATTAATGGGGAGGGGGAGTAGAAGTGATAAGGGGCATCTGTAATCTTATTAAACAATCAAGGATTATACATAAAATAAAGAGAAAACATGAACAGACATTGATCCAAAAGAAGAACGTGTTAATATTAGAATTTCAGGAATAATGGAAGAATTTTCCTGACCATTATCCCTCACATCAAATGACATCAGTGAGTAATTATCTTGTGGGGTAAGATTTAAGGTGAGGTGAAAGGGGAAATTATAAAATATCAGTTTGGGCAACAGTCATGTTTAAACATGAACCAGGAAAAGCTGCCTTGGGGTAAAAGAATTTGGGAATATTGAAGTCAGAAAGACAAAGATCTTAAGGGAAAAATAGAAAAATCAGGGTGTAACTGAAAGAAGTAAGACAGGTAGAGAAACAGAATCTTTGGCTCTAGAGGAAGGAAGACGTCAATGTTTCTGAGGTGCATGAAACATATTTGGCCATGTACTCATACTCGGCTCTTTGAAAAAGCTTGGGTGATCCCAACTTAAGGCAGCCTTAATTTTTTTTAAGATTTTTATTTATTTATTTGAGAGAGAGAGAGAGAGAGCACAAGTGGGGATAGGGGCAGAGGGAGAGGGGGAGAGAGAATCCTGAGCAGAATCCATGCCCAGGTGGAGCCCAATGTGGGGCTCGATCCAAAACCCTGAGATCATGACCTGTGCTGAAATCGAGAGTTGGATGCTTAACCAACTGAGCCACCCAGGCACCCTAAAGCAGCCTTAATTTTGAAGTGCACAAAAAAATATATTCGTCCATCTGGCCACACATGGGACTGGAAATTGGTTTTTGTGTTTAAAAAAAATTAAAAAGCAAAACTGTTTCTTAATTGGTTTTATTTAGGCCTTACTTTTAGGTAAATTATCTAAAGCTGACACTATTTTTTTCTTGGTGGAGGAGAATTCTACAAATTATAGTATTCCCATAAATTATGATGTGTTTTATCCTATGTTGGTTCTTCTTAAATATTGAACTCCCACAACTTGTCAGGCATGTGTTAGTCATCCTCTCCCCTTTGCTAAAGCAAAAAATGGCCGTTTGGTTTTTGGTTTGGGATCCATTTATATTGGGGAAGGGCAGGTAGGAAGGTTGAAAGTTCAACAGCATCCTAGTATTTCTCAACATCTTTTTCATTTCCTATTGTAAAAAGATCTCAAATTCAATTATTACTATCTTTCAACCCCCTTACCCCATGAAAAAAATATCTAAAAACTGTATCCTGATGTAGTTCGAAAGAAAGTATGGTACAGATTCTTTCCCTTTTCTGACTGTGTTGTCAACCTACCACTACTGCGTTCAAGCAAAACTCCAAAGGCGCTCTGTGCTCTGAGACTTAATGGAAGAATTTAACAATTCAGTCTGCTGTCCTGGTGTTTTCTTCTTGCTCAGGGCTGGTTGTCAGCAGCTCATTTGGCAACCCGGTAGGAGAGGTTAATTAGCAGGGAGAGTTGAAGAGTGCTACCCAGAGGGAGCAGGAGTTCTGTGCCCACTGGGAGCCTGGAAGACAAACAAAGAAGTTGGGAAGTATTTATTTTCTCTGTTGGGGAATCTTTTTCTCCACGGGACTTGAGTTCAAACAGGGGCCAGCACCTTGTTGCCTCCACATGAGAGACACAGAATCAAAGTGCCCTGAAAATGAATGATGGTTAGAATGGGGATCAGAGACTTGACTTGCAGTCAGGAAGCCGAAAAGGTTTTGTTGCTCTCCATAGTGAAAGGCTATTGATTGCTGCACGTGAGAGCTCGCTGTTCCCTGAAGTTTAAGTTTATTCAGTCTTTTGCCCTTTGAGAGTCCCTTGCTGTTAAGAACTACTATGGAATTTAGCACTTGTTTAATATAAAATGAATGATTTGTGATCAGCCATGACTGTTCTTGCAGGCTATAAGTCCGCTGTCAAGGTGACAGTGAAGGACACTTTACATAACGTAGATTTTACTGAGTGGCCATCTTTGATGAGATCTCAGCACAGCACATCCTGGCATGCTGAACACTGTGTCCTACCTTCAAAACTGATGGAATCGGTGCTTGAATACTAGAATCTTTCAAAAATTTTCCCACTACTATGCAAGAAAATACCGTGGTTGTTTTAAGCTGGAAAAATAGAAACAGCTGTACCAGAAAACTAATGTCTTCTAAACAGATAGCTGCAATTAGGTTTGCAATCATTGATCCATGTCCTAGTGTGATATCAGAGAGGAGAGTTAATTATGCCTGTGTCTACCCAGTTCTTGGCTCTAAGATCTCTTTAGTAAGAGTCTGAACATTCATAGCATAACCAGTAAGGGCCACAGAGGCTGTGGCTTATCCTCTTTCTAGCTTACAGGATAGTAATTTTTCTGAAATGATACGTGGTTTTTTTTTTCCAGATTACAAAATAGTACCTAGTGATAAATAGCATTAATATCTTTTAAAGACTTTATTTGTTAGAACAGTTTCAGGTTTACAACAAAACGGAGAGGAAGGTATAGAGATCTCCCAAAACTCCCTACTGCCACACATGTATGGCCACCCCCATTACCAACATCGCTCACCAGAATTGTACTTTTTTTTTATATCAAGGATGAACCTACATTGACACATCATTATCACCCAAAGTCCATAATTTACCTTTAGGATTCATTCTTTGTGTGGTACATTGTATAGATTTGGACAAATATATAATGACACATATCCATCCTTATAATATTATACAGAATATGTTTACTTCCCTAAAGATCTGGAAATCACTTGGAAGCCCCCTGGAACCACCCCCTGGAAACCACCAACCTTTTTATAGTCTCCATAATTTTGTCTTTTCCAGAATGTCATATAGTTGGAATTATATAGTATTTAGTCTTCTTAGATTGGCTTTGTTCATTAGTAATACCTATGCATTTAAGGTCCCTCCATGCCTTTTCCTGACTTGATAGCTCATTTCTTTTTAACACTGAATAATATTCCATTGTCTGGATCTACCACAATTCATTTTTGTATTTGTCTACTGACGGACATTATGGTTGTTTCCAAGCTTTGGAAGGTGTGAATAAAGCTGTTATAAACATCCATGTACAGGTTTTTGTGTGTACATGTTTTCAACTCCTCTGGGTAATAATAAATATATATACATAAACATACATAATAAAATACATTGTTGCTATTATTATTTTGAACAAACTATTATCTTTTAGATCAATTAAGAATATGAGAAATAATTTTTTTTACTTTCACTTATTCCTTCTTTGATGCATTTCCTTTTTTTATGTAGATCCCAGTCTCTGACCTATATTATTTTCCTTCTCTCTAAAGAACTTCTTTCAACATTTCTTGCAAGGCAGTTCTACTGGTAACAAATTCTTTCAATTTTCATTTGTCTGAGAAAGTCTTTATCTCTCCTTAAGTTTTGAAGGAAAATTCCACAGGGCACAGAATTCTAGGTTGGTGAAGGTTTTTTTTTTCCACACTGTAAATATTTTACTCCACTTCTTCCTTGCTTGCTTGTTTTCTGAAGTGAAGTCAGATGTAATTCTTATCTTTGTTCCTCTATAGTTGAAGTGGTTTTTTTCCTCTGGATTCTCTTAGGAATTTTTTCTTTATCTTTGATTTTCTGTTTTTTGTCAATGATATGCTGAAGTATAGTTTGGGGGCCATTTTTCCTGTTTGGTGTTTTCTGAGCTTTCTGGATGTATGGTGGAAATTCTAAGTCATTACTGTCTCAAATATTTCTTCTGTTCTTTTCCCTCTGTCTTCTTCCGGTATTCCTATCATGGGTATGTTACACCTTTTATAGTTGTCCTGCGGCCCTTGGATATTTTGTTCTGTTTTATTGTCTTTGTTCTCCGCTTTTCTGTTTTCAGAGAGTCTATTGCTATATCTTCTATCTCAGATTCTTTCCTCAGACATAACCTGTCTACTAATAAACCCCTCAAAGGCATTCTTCATTTGTATTAGCTTTTGTCTATAGCATTTCTTTTTGGTTCTTCAAAAAACTTTCTCTCTCTCTCTGCTTACATTGTTTTGTGTACTATCTACTTTAACTATTAAGACCTTCAGCATATTTATCATTGCTGTTTAAAATTCCCAGACTGATAATCCCAACATCCCTGCCATGTCGGGTTCTGATGCTTGCTTTGTGCTTTCAAATTGTCTTCTTTGTCTTTTATTATGCCTTGTAATTGTTTTTTTTTTTTTGATAGCCAGACATGATGTATTGGGTAAAAAGAAATACCAAAAACCGTCCTTTTGTAATAAGGTCGTGAGATGAGGAAGTGGGGGTGGGAGGATATTCTATAGTCCTGTGATTAGGTCTCAGTCTTTGAGTGAGCCTGTGCCTCTGGTTTGTGAGCTTCATAAGTGCTTCTAAGGTTTTTCTCCACTCTTAGGTGGGACAGATTTGGCTAGAATGGGTTGGAGTTGGGCATTTCCCTTCCCAATGTCAATTATAGGTTTTGACAATAACCCAGGTAGGTTAAGCTCTGGGTAACTGGTTTCCACTAAGGGCATTCCTTATTCCGGAGAACATGGTGCTCTGGTATACTCCAAATGGTTCCTCCCCCTCATCCCCCAACTGATAGCCCAAGGGGATTTTTCTTTGATATTTACTATGGAAACTTGCTCAAGTTCCTGGAGGTAAACTGAACAATACTGTGGGCCCCAACTCCACCCCATGACCCTCTCCCCCTGGAGTTTTTAACTCTCAATGTGGTCCACACTAAGCTTCCAGCAATTCATCCATCACAGTCCAGTTTTCTACCCCCAGTCTGGTTCCCATGGAAGTTTCCACTCACTAGTCTCTGCTCTGTGCAGCTACCACTCCCTGCATTTGCCTTTTGGTCTCCAATCTTGGAACAACATTTTGCTCTGTGTCCTCCCCTTTTACAGATTGAAGAAGGGTTGTTGATGTTTCAGTATTTGTAGCTTTTTCCTTGTTAGGACAATGCAGTGATGTCCATGCTCATTCACATGCAGAGCTAGACTGAACTACTTTTTGAAAACCTGGAAAGTTCAAAAACATTAATATTTTGACAATGTATTTCCTTTACATATTTTTCTTAGTTTTTGATTTTCATTTTACCAGATTGAAGTAAATGCTTTTATTCTATCAGTCTATTTATAATTTAAAAGAAGTTAAGCCAGTTCTATAATCATAATGAGTTAGGCTTCCATCCTGTGTGAGATGAGAAATTTTATTCCCATCACTTTCCTTACATCCACTAATTCTCCATTTTTTATTTATAGAATATAGGATTTAGACCAGATCATGATTACAAAATTAATGATTTGATGCAATCTATTATCTCTTCTAGAATAATATCTGATATTCACATTAAGCTTTAATACTGTATTAAAAATAATCATTTGGACTTAACTGTTTATCCAGTTGCACTGTTCGTTTTTAATCTCATATAATAACTTTCCCATTTTTAAAAATTCTTTTATTTTTTCTTCTGTTAGTCAGCTGGAAAATATCTTCAATTAACTGTTTCAGGAGATGTATGTGGGTGGTATACTTTCTGAGTCCTTGCATGTCTGAGAATGTCTTTCTGCTGCCTTATTATAGAAACTGTTGGGGAGAGGCGTCTGGGTGACTCAGTCGTTAAGCGTCTGCCTTCGGCTCAGGTCACGATCCTGGGGTCCTGGGATTGAGCCCCGCATCAGGCTCCTTGCTCAACTGGGAGCCTGCTTCTCCCTCTCCCACTCCCCCTGCTTGTGTTCCCTCTCTAGCTGTCTCTCTCTGTCAAAGAAATAAAATCTTTAAAAAAAAAAAAAGAAAGAAACCGCTGGGGACAGAATTCTTGTATCAAACCTGTTTTGCTCAGAGCACTATGGATGACTATTACCTTGAGCAATGCTCTAGGGAAAACTAAGAATAGCCTGTTTTTGGTGTTTAACAGTAACTCTAATTTTCTTCTATGTCAATACTTGTAACATATTGTTTTATTCTTGAAAAATAAATCAGCATATGCCAAAGCTCTTTTTGTTTCCATGAAACCTTTCCTTAGGTTTATATCTGTGACTGAATACTTTTTTTCATCTCAGCAAACTTTTCTTCTACTTTTTCCTTGACTATTACTCAGCACCATATGATCTGTTATTTCTTTATGAGATTATTATTTTGCACAGATTGAATTTCCTAAATCTGTATTTTGGGGCTTATAGTTTTCATCATTTTGCCTGCCAGTAAATTTTGGAAACAGTTTTTTTTTAAGATTTTATTTATTCATTTGACAGACAGAGAGAGAGCACAAGCAGCAGGGAGTAGCAGGCAGAGGGATCAGTAGAAGCAGGCACCCCACCAAGCAAGAAGCCCCATGTGGACTTTGATCGATCCCAGGACCCTGGGATCACGACCTGAGCCAAAAGCAGATGCTTAACTGACTGAGCCACCCAGGCACCCCTGGAAATACTTTTTAAATTCATCTTCTGCTTCACTAATTTGATTTTCTCCAGTATTAATTCTGCTATTGACCAACTCATCATGAAATTCAGTCATTATTCAAAATGGACTTCAGTGTTTTAGTTTTGTTTATTTTCATTTTTATAGGAGGAGGTCTATGGTTACCCAGTATCGACTCGTGGAAAAGTAGAAGTTAAGAGATTCTGCCAACTATTGGTTCACATGACTGCCGGAAACCTTAATATCTAGGTGAAGGCAAATTATATTTACTGTAAAATTACAGTAATTGTTCAGAGAACCTGCAGTCTTGGAGAAAGGGAGGGAATTGAGGCAAAAGACAGCTTCAGCAGGGAGCCCCTCCTCTGGGCAAACACATTGCTCCTTTGTTCTTTTCTGTTCTGACATGGCCACCTACTCAGGGGCAAACTGAAGTAGTGTCCATCCTCTGTCTTTCTTTGGTGCCTGGGTGTCCTTCTTAGGTGCTTGTGGTGTCCCATGGGGAGGGCTGCCTGATTTGGCAAATAAAAACACAGCATGATCAGGTAAGTTTGACTTTCAGTAAAACAGTAGAACTTTTTTTTTTTTGCATATCTCATAAATATTGTGTGAGGCATACTTATACTGAATGAATGAATGAATGAATAAATAAATAAGTAAAATTTGTTCTTTACCTAAAAGTCAGATTTAACTGGGCATCCTGTATTTTATCTGGCAACCCTATCCATGAGCCACAGTCCACTTTTGCCCTTTTTGAGGAAAGGAAGTGTTAGAAGGGGGGCCCTTCCAGGACTCCATCTAAATCCTAAAAATGCTGTTCTTTCAGAGGATTACATGATACTGCCCTCTGGGTCTTCCTTCACTCAGGCCCTAATCTGCATTCTACCTGGTAGAAATCCCTTGATATTTCATATCAATGTCAGATGTATGTAACATATTATAGATTCCAGAACTAAACTGATGCAGGTTTTCCACTGCTTTTATACTGCAGTGGTAACTTTGGAACAGGGGTGTGTGTACATGAGGGGAGCAGAAAATCTGACGGATAAAGGGGAAGTTAAATACCTGTGCTTACACTGTCATTGTACTAAAAAGTTTTGTCATGTCTAATTCAACTTTCCAGAGCTCCTGTGCCTAGCCGTTAAGTGTCCCATTAAAAAATGCTTGTTAAATCGAATTGAACAGAATGAGTTATGTGGTTGGATATAAGGGGCCATCTTAGGCTGTAACCAATTTAACAGACTGAGAAGAATAGCTTTTCCCAAACTATCCCTTTAGAGATTTATTTTCCCATCCCTTCACTCTATTCTCTGTTTACTACCTTACCACTTGAGCTCATCTTCCCCTCTGGGAAGTTAATAAACCAAAAGAAGATAAATGTTCTATGTGAAACTGCCTATCAATAGAAAGTAATCATACTAACGTTTATTGAATATTTAATATATACCAGGGCACCAGCCTAAATGTTTTATACATATTACTCCATTTAGTCCTCTCTACACTCTATGGAATAGTTATTGACCCTCCTTCTCCAAGGGAGGAAACACATATCCAGAGAGGTTGGCAGACTTGTTACACAGTGAGGCCACACACTGAGGTTTAGTGTATTATTATTATTATTATTATTATTATTATTTTATGTATCATTTCAGGTCTTTATTCTCAAATGTCCCTTGTAGAAGCAGTTGAGATTTTGTTTTGGCTAATTCATCAGTTATTTTCTACTTTAATTTTTCAGAGAGAAATAACTGAGCTTGGGGATTAGTATATGCTGCTGATTTCCATTAGCCATATCTTTATGCATATCACCCCTGAAACCATGCACAGATAGCCATCAAAAGCAACTTTCTCTTTCCTGTAGTTGCTAATGTGTTGTTCCCATTTGCAGAGGTTCTTTTATCCATCCAGCAACTGACAAAGCATCAAATAGTAACTTTATGACCTCAAAAACGTATTGAAATGTAGAATTCAGAAGGAAATATAGAGCTAGAGTATGGCAAGGAGCCAGTACCCAAAGCAAAGTGGATCAAAGGAAAATCCCTAGTACCTGCTCATGGCTGGAAAAATCATAATTGTCTCGCTTATTTACTTTGTGCTCTGGTGGTTCATGTTAATTATAGAAGATCTCCTGCAATTTCCCACTAGGTGTATCAATGGCCCACAATGTCTCTAGTTATTTCCACCGGAAAGAAATGACTTTCCAATGCAGTCACTGTGTGCACCATGCAATACTATCGTCACATTAGCTTGTAATAAGACAGAGTATTTAATTCACACTACCACAGTGCATTCCAGTGTAGCCTGCTCACTATAAAAATTTCTGACCATAACTTCTGCTCATTATTAAAATGAAAGGTCATGAGTAGTACTACCTAGAACCAATAAATGCTATGTAAATATTACTCATATAATTTCACCAAACCATTTCACTTTTGATACTTCTCTCTGGGCCATCCCCTAGCTGGAATCTCAATCTTGTATGGACGAATGGTCTTCTATGTGATTGTTTTGTGAAGAAGACAAAGTTTCAGAGAAGACAGTACAAAAATGAGAAACAAAAATTACTAATTGAGAGCCTACTACATGCTTAATGCTTTCCATGTGTTATTCAGTGCCCAAATAGACCTACAAATCATGTTCCATTGCTCCCTTTTACCAAATCCAGGACTGGAAGATCAGAGAACCTGTATTATTTGCTGAAAGTAACGCAACATATCACAGATTATCTAACTCAAAGTTAATCTACCTTTAAAATTTTAAGTTTTTCCACTTTAACCACAAACAACTCTGATTTCATTATCTACAAAACTTGTGTTTTCAAAAGTAAACTGCCAGTTTCATATATGACTATTTAGTGTCTTGCATTCATATTAATCATTTTTAATCTTAATTTAAAAATATTTATTGGATTAGTTGCCTCTGACACGGATACACTTGTAAACATAAAGGAACCACTTTCTGCAATTTACTCTTTGCATGGTCAGGCAAAAATCAAGCAGAAATCTATCTAACAAGTGCAATTTGTTACACTGAATTTTATAAATGCTAAGTTACTTAGACTCAAACTTGGTTTAATAGTAGTAGAGATCCGACTTAGAGCTAGATCAACAATCAACCACACACAAATGAAAATACCCAAGGGAATAAAAACCATGAAGAGTGTAAATAAAGGACAGAGGAAAAGCTCAAATTATTTTTTAGTTCTGTATCTGTGGCCAGAATTATTTCCCCAGTGGCCAAAAAAAGAAAAGAATTCAAGGTTCATCATGTTTTCCTTGAAACAGGGAGACCACAAGAGACTGAGATGAGCAGATGTCCATTCCTAAAACTCAAATGAACCTTCTCAGAAATTAGACTCCTTGTCTTCTGTGGGAGGTGGAGAGCAGTTAGCCAAACCTTAAAGTTGATGTCACAGAAATGCTACATGTAAATACACATTTGGGGAGACATTCAAAGCAAAACAAATGCAATTTTAGCAGAAATGACTAAACTATAAACCAAGGTGGAACAAGTCCATAAACTCAACAGTTTTGTTTTCTAATCCACATTTCATGTTTTTCTTTGGTTCTATATGTATAATACATAGTTTTTATACAGAGAATGGGATTCTCAACCAACAGACATAAAATATTTGTAATTTAAGTAGAAAGCAGTATCAATTAGTCAATAATAACACAACAGTCTCTTTCACCTAGGAAGTCTTTAAACACTCAAATAAAAATAGCAGCTAATATTTATTAAGCACTTAAAATGAATGGGGCCTGGCCCAGTGTGAAATGCTTTGCATGCCTTCCAGGGCACTCCTACTGTGGGCTAGCCACCATTTCAGGATTAATGCGAAGACAATGTTCTGTTTTAAAGCCAGCAAACTGAGAAAGGCAGCCAGCACACCTGGGCCCAGGAGCGCCTCCCTGTGGGTGGAGTAGCAGGGTATCAACACTTGCTGGAGCAGCCCCAGGCTTGTACTACTGGGCTTAATAATAGCAAATTGTCCAATTCAAAAAGTGGGTGTCTTAACGGGTCAGAGACAGTGTATGAAACAGAGCCAAACCAGAACTTAGGGTCTGATTCACGATTAGAGATTCTGTTCATGTGTTAACCTGCCCATTCCCTCACTCACACATTCAATAGGCATCTGGTGAGCAGCTTCTACCTACCAAATGTTGAGTTAGGTGATGAGGATACAAAGATAAATATGCCACAATTTCTGTTCCCAAGGAGCTCCCAGGCGAGTTAGTGGAAAAAACAAACACTGTATCAGCAAGGCCCAATAACTCATAGTGAGAAAAGGTACAGGGGTACCAGGTAGGAGGAAGGAGTTCTCAATGGCAAGGTATGTCAACGGAAGGCAGAACTGTGTAGGTAGACAAGGTAGAAAATATTATTGCAGGCAAATGAATCAGCATTCACAAAGTACTCGGACGTGAGCCAGCATGGTACAGTTTGAAGTCTCTAAATAATTTGGGTGAAGAAGGCAGTATGAGCCGACTGTGAAGTGACGTGTAGGTATTTAGAGAGCTTAGATTGTTCCTGTGGGAAATAGAGAGTTAATGTAAAACTAAGTGAAATAGAATCATACTCCACTTTGTATCCCAGAAAGTAAATTCTGGTGACAACATGGAAAATGAATTATATAAGGACAGTGCAACATATTGTGATAATTGTTATATCAAGTAGTTGGACAATGAAAGAAAAGTTTGCAATGCTGCCTGTCAATGAATTATGTCATGTAACATCTTTATTTGATCTACTTTTGAGGTCTTAACTCTGTTATGCATGTTTATGTGGATGTGGGTAGACTTTTCCAGAGAAGTTCTTTTCCAGAAACCTTTCAATCAAAAAATCGAAATTAACAAATTCTTCTCCCACCAGACCTTGTAAACAAGACATCTCAAATTTAACTGTGATTAAAACAATTCTGGCTTCTTTATTTCTATTAAATATAGTAACTGTTTCACTATACAATAGTATATATCTTTGAAGGTGACGGCTGTTGATTCAGTCTGAGGGGCTGGATCTTTGGGTACATTTTTACCTCTGGAATTGATGACAGGCTCCACTGACTCACTAACCCCTTCTGTGAGCAGCGACAATTGTTTGCCTGCTTTGATGTGAGAAATAAACTGGGGTCCTTGGAATTAAACTTTTTTTGTCCTGAGTACACTGTGTAGATTCATAAGGGGCAGAAGTTGGGACCTCATATTTTATCCTATAGGATAGACTGATCTAGTCCAACCCACACTTTCATATTAATATAATGCTTGACTCTTTAACAGGCCTAAGATTAAAATATCTGAATTTTGTTGTATAAATGATTCCACAAACATTCTGTGCAAAGGATACTGGTCTGAGGAACACAGCAGGTCCTGAGCCTCAAGATGGGAAGTCTTTAAAACAGGCATGCTGCTGCCCGCCCCCGCACTGTATAGTCCTCATAAGCTTTCCCAGTATTCCTAGAACTATCATAGTCTTTACATCTGGCTTTATGCATAGGAGAGTATAAATTAGACAGAGGAAATAAAGCTCTACTTCATTTGAAATCAAATTGTTACATAAACCTCCTTCCTCAATATCATCAGCTTTCTCATCTGTAAAATGGAGACATTAAGAATGCCCATCGACAGATGAATGGATAAAGAAGATGTGGTATATATACACAATGGAATATTATGCAGCCATCAAAAGGAATGAGATCTTGCCATTTGCAACGACGTGGATGGAACTGGAGGGTGTTATGCTGAGTGAAATAAGTCAATCAGAGAAAGACATGTATCACATGACCTCACTGATATGAGGAATTCTTAATCTCAGGAAACAAACTGAGTGTTACTGGAGTGGTTGGGGGTGGGAGGGATGGGATGGCTGGGTGATAGACATTGGGGAGGGTATGTGCTACGGTGAGCGCTGTGAATTGTGTAAGACTGTTGAATCACAGATCTGTACTTCTGAAACAAATAACGCAACATATTATAAGAAAAAAGGAAAAGAAGAAGATAACAGGAGAGGAAGAAAAGGGGAGTATGTCAGAGGGGGAGACGAACCATGAGAGATGATGGACTCTGAAAAACAAACTGAGGGTTCTAGAGGGGAGGGGGGTGGGGGGATGGGTTATCCTGGTGATGGGTATTGAGGAGGGCACGTTCTGCATGGAGCACTGGGTGTTATGAACAAACAATGAATCATGGAACACTGCATCAAAAACTAATGATGTAATATATGGTGATTAACATAACAATAAAAAAATTAAAAAAAAAAGAATACCTACTCTGCATATCTCATAGAAATGCTTTGAATATCCAATGAGCTAATAGATACAAGAACACTCTCAGTGTAAAGGGCTCTATTTAGACAGGATAGTTGTTTTACAGTGGAAGAAGAAGGTCCTGGGCGAAAATTGTTTCCTTCTCCAAATAGAAAAAGGGTTTTGGTGCATGTGAAGGGACAGTTAGATAATAGAGGTTAAATGACATACAGCAGAGGACTCCCAACAGCATCACCAAAGCTTTTCTCCTTTACATCTGAAGGTAAAGTAAGAATGAGGAGCCCCTTGCCTCAAGGTCATCCCCTTCTACTGGGGAATATACCTGACTGGAGAAAAAGAATGCTTGGCCTTTGATCAACAGAGATTTGTGAGCACTGGAGAGATACCTGAGCCCAAGGGCACAGTGAGCTCTGGGAAGGCATGAGTGTCCTGTCTGCTCAGCCCAGACCCATCTTTCCACGAGAAAGAGTTGAAACAATTTTCTCCCAAGTGCATGCATTAGAATTGTGGGAGTGTTTTTATTAAATATGCAGAGGTCCAGGCCCAATCTGCACATATTACAAACAGCTACGTGGCCTTGAACAGTTACTGAACTTTTCTTCTTGACTATCCTCCTCTGAAAAATGGAGATAGTTATACTACCTGTTAGAGGTTTGTTTAAGAATTAAACAGATTTCTTCTTCTTTGTCTTCTTCAGGTTATGCTTATTTGTATAAAGTTCCTTTTGAGCTATTAAATTTTAAAAATGGACTTTAAAAATCTTATTATCATTTATTTTATTTAAATTCTGAAGAGTAGAGACTTTCAATTTCCAGTATTTGCTTACATACAACATGGAGGCTGTTGGTTTGTCTTTCCCTGTCTAGTATTTTAAATCTTAAATACAAATCACGGGACCATGTTTAGAAGTTGTTTTAAGATCATTCTCGGTCAAGTTGCAGTTCCCTCGAGACCAGCAGCCCGTCTCCCTGCCACACCTCAGATGCGTGCTGTATCTCTCTGGGTAATCACAGGTCAGGCTGTGCAATGTGACCTGTGCAGGGCTGGAATGTATCCCTGAGAAGTCATAGGTAATTTGACCTAATTTGGCTTGAGCCCCTCATGAACTGAGATGAGATTACCAATTGAGTACAATTACGGAGGGTGATTTGGTGCTGCTGACCTACAGTCAGCTGGAGGTTCAAGTTGGATCATCTCACCTATGAAATTTCCCCGAGGTCGTCCAGATGATGATTTTAAATGCTAATTACTACATGTAGTCAATGCTCTGATAAAATTGAGAGCATTTTGATTTATGATGGATATTAAGTAAGAGCAAGAACAAAACCCAGTAGGTTTAAAGGGTTTAAGCATGCGCAGAAGGTTTTGGCACAAAAAGAAAACTGCAGAGTCCTTCCCTTTCAATTGTGGTATTTATTTCGGCTCAGACATATTTTCTCCTTATTATTGCCAATGATGCTATGGTAGAAATTGATCTGATTCTGTCTAAATCTACAACCTTTTTATTTAGAAAAAAACCCATCTTCTTTGACAGGCAGAGGCAGGGCTGGCTCCTACACAGGAGCTTTGAGTATTTAGGGAGGTCCAGTGCTGAGCTACATAGAATTTGAAAGGCAGGGCCAGTCTCAGGATAGCTCTTCCTGGGTCTATCAAGCTGAAAGCACACGAAAGAGGATCCAGGGGTAGAAACCGAGAGTTTCCAGCCTTAGATTCACCCTGCCCCAAGTCTGACCCTTTAGATCATGTATTCAAATATCAGAGATGGAGCACATCCCTGTGACATGAACCTGGACATGGATGTCAAGCCAAACTGAGTTCAATAAAAGCTCTGACCTTTATTTGCCCCGTAAATGTGGTCAATAACTTAATTGCTCTAAATTTCAGCTTTTGTAAAAGTGATAATTAAAGCATTAATTTCTCATACAATTGTTATAAGCACTGAGTTAAGCATCTAGCACAAAGTGAGTGCTCAATGTGTGCAAAGAAAACCATTCTTCTTTTAATATGATTCAAGAGACCTGGGTTTGAGTATTGGTTTTGCCGTTTTGTACTCTTGAGCAATAACTTTTCAACCTCTGGGCCACATTTTCCTTGTCTTCAAAACGGGATGGGAAAGCTACATTAGTATTTTTCTTTCTCTCTTTATTTTTTTAGAGCGAGAGCACAAGTGGGGCAGATGGGAGGGGAGTGGAGAGGGATGGAGAGACAGAGAAAGGAGAGAGAGATTCCCTAAGTAGGCTCCATGCTCAGAGCAGCATGGAGCCCCACGTGGGACTTGATCTCACACCCAGATATCATGACGATCATGACCTGAGTTGAAATCGAGTCGCTTAACTGACTGAGCCACCCAGGCTCCCCACGTTAGGATTTTTCGAACTGTTTTAAGGAACTGTTGTACTCCACAAAACTGCTCAAAGGGTTTGACTCAGGTTTTCTTTCAAAATATATTTTTTAAAACTGTAATAGAGAAGCATGTATATATGTGTGTGGGTTATAATTCCATGTTGTACCATATTGATGGAACCTAATAATGTGTAGATGGTCTACTTTGAACCTGTAAATTTGATTTATCTAGTGCCCATCCTAAATAATGGGGGTCCCCATCAGGTTGCATTTGAAATAAGGATACATTGTACTACTAAAACATTTTGAATGCCACAAAGCTCATGCACTCTGAGGATCCATGTGGTCTATGACTCTAAATAATTGGTTCTCTTAAATTCAATGGAAGAAAAACAAATAAAACTGTTCCTTAGCATTCCTTTGACATGCTAGGTGTCTCGGTGTACCAGAAGACATTCAAAAGTTGTCATCTTCAGTATCTATCCCAGATGTAAAATAAATGCTCCACCGGATTACCTTGGCTGGCTGTTTGGCTTTTTAGTCATATAGAATAGATGTGACATGGTAATTAATGCAGCAACACCTTCACAATTAGAAATTGGAGATAAGTGTGGATTTTGGATGCTTTTTCCTGCCTTATTAAAAATTAATAATATTAGGGGCACCTGGGTGGATCAGGCAGTTGAACATCCAACTCTTGGTTTCTGCTCAGGTCATGATCTCAGGGTAGTGAGATCAAGCTCCACTGTGCATGGAGCCTGCTTGGGATTCTCTCCTCTCTCTCCCTCTCCCGCTGCCCCTCCCCCCCCCCCCCCCCCCCCCCCCGCTCGCGCATGTACACTCTCTCTCTCTCAAATAATACAAATAAAATCTTTAAAAACTTTTGATAATAATAATATGAGGGCCCAGGTTCAATCCCCAGCACCTGCACCAAAAAGTAAATAAATAAAAATCATCATCATCATCATCATCTGGTGATGACAGCATCATCACTATCCTGTGGAAACTGCAGTGTGAGCTTCAGAGCAGGAATTATTTTTAAAAATCTCTGGCCCAGGCTTTCTGGGTGATAGTGATTATTGCCGTGTTCCATGTGCACATGAAGGACAAAGGGTTTGCATGACTGTACCCAGCCAGTTGCTTAACTAGTACAAAAGGCAAAAAGGATTGACATTGGGTTTTTTGTTGTTGTTGTTGTTGTTGTTGTTGTTTTTAGTGGAAATTCTTTAAGAATGAAGTTAGGCTTTCTCTTAGGGACTATTTTCATAAATCAATCTGTAGTTGAGTCCCTATGGAAAACATATTTCTTTTATGAACTTTTTTCTACATTTTTTTGTTTGAAGACAAATGTGATTGATTTTATAAGACCGATTGTTTGATCAGAATAGTTTATTGGATTAGTCTTCTAAGATCACTATGATTTATTTGTTTTCCATGAAGTATTTATGTAAGTAGTTTATTGTTGTTTATCCTTGCACAATTTTGGAAGGTTGAAGGAAGCATGTTAGTATACAAGTCAATATTTAATTATGACCTTGGGGGAAGACCATATAAATTATATGAGAAAGACAGCATTAATTCTTACACTTAATAGGGCACATCATGGACCTTTTAAAGTAGTGGAGCCTTAATGAGAAATAAGGTGAATTGTATTATGTACTGACCTATTCAATAAAGTGAAATTCATGAGGGGGACATTGAGTTCCCCAATTTAAAAGTAATATGCATTTTTTTCCATTGCTTGGGTTTTACATTTAAGCCAGCAAAATTCTCCACTGACCTAAAAGGTAATAATTTGATTAAAACTTCTGGTTCAAAGGTCAAGGAAATCAAATTTAGTTTCAATCAGACACTCATTAAGATTAAGCTAGTTACAGTGTATATTGTGAAAGAATTGTCCATGATGTGTTTAGAAGGTAAAGATTAAGAATTTTAATTTTTTGTATTTCTCTAGGAAGAAAGCTAACTTCCAAGGTTTAAGTTGGATTTGTATAACATTTTGAGGATGCATCGTGTACAAATACAGGGATTATTTGCACTAAACATTAGCTTCAAAGAGGCAGAAACCAAGTCTGTCTTGTTCCCTGCTTTATTTTCTCTACCTTCTGCAGACCTAACCATCAGGACCCATAACTGCTTTTGGGGTGATTGGGGAGAGGAGGCTGAGCCGAGTGGTATGGCAGCAGAAGGGTAAAGACTGTGCATTTAGGAGACGGAAGAGCTGTGTAGAAATTCTGACTCTACCACTATGAGCTCTTTGACTTTAAGCAAATGACTTGGCTTTTCTAAGTTCATGTAACTTATTTGTAAAATGAGGCTGATGATACCTATTTCTGAAGACTGTTAAGGATGAAACGAGAAAGCCACAATAAAGATGCTAGCCAATGCTTTGTACATGGTGGATGCTCAACCAATGCTAGTTCTCACTGGTCCCAGAATGTTCTCCAGGTAATGGAGCTGCCATCATTTATCATGTTTTCTGGTTTCCTAATACCTTTTGCATTTTAAAATTATAAAAATGAACTAGTCACATTGTTCTAGGCCCAACAGAATTCTCTCCTTTCATTTTCAAAAGTCTGCTGATGATGCATGTCTAATAATATGCTAATATGATAATAATGTGTAGTTAAATACCAGGTACTCCTCATTCCACAAGCTTTCTAGTTTCCTTAAAATGTGAGGATCATTTGAACGTCATGCATTCAAATGAATAAATGTTTCCAAGGATATAACAAACATACTAAGTATCAAAATATGTAAACAAACCCATAAATCTAGAATACTCTTATCATGAAGGCCCAGAGTTAACGCAAGTGTGTGACTCAAGGTTGAACAGCTATGGAGACAATACTAGGTGTTTTCTGCTTCTGGGGATATGGTGAGATCCAGGATGGAAGAGGGAAAAA
The DNA here is from genome assembly GCF_003265705.2 of Callorhinus ursinus. Lineage (NCBI taxonomy): Eukaryota > Metazoa > Chordata > Mammalia > Carnivora > Otariidae > Callorhinus > Callorhinus ursinus. The sequence continues at coordinate 39,127,859 of NW_027397067.1, read as the reverse complement.
TTGAAGGATGGACCCATTCCAGAGAAAAATAAAGTAGAATAATGGATTCAGCCAAAGATGCTACAGGATACTGCCATTCTCTCCCCAGGTTCTTCTACTTGCCAGGAAGTTTCTTCTGGGGGACACATGAGACTCTAAGAGCCCCTGCTGTTGAGAAGATTTCCAACAATGGTGAACAGAGCAACTCTATCAGAATCTCCAACTTGAGCAGAGCAAATCCATCAGAATCTCCAACTTGAGTTCCATAGGCCAGGCATGACCAAATGATGAAAACATTATTCTAAAGATAAATAACTTACTTGAGGTAACCATCTGTCTCAGTTTGCCTAGGACCATCTTGGTGCTAGCACTGCAAATCCCACGTCCCTGGACACCCATTATTTTTAGCCAGACCAGACAGTTGGTCACTGCCCTCCATGCGTTTCTGCCTGGACCTGCCTTTCAACATGATCACAGAATGCTGGGCCTACCCCTTCCCAACCATGCTTGCCCTTGGACTGATACCTTCACATGCACACAGATGGATTGGAGCAAATAAATACATACAGGACTGCACATTTGTGGTGCAAGATTTGATAGCATAACAGAAGGAAGGGATTTATTTGGAATTTAAGAAAAGCAGACACTTGCAGATTGGGGAATGGTCTGATCTGGGCCTCATTCTCTACTCATAGGAAGTATACCTCAGGGACACATTGGGGAGCCAAAGCTGGATATTTTCGTATATGTACATGCACATATGACATTTGATCTAAAATGCATCTAATGATCTAAAATGATCTAAAACCTTTACATCATCAGTACACAATAAAGACATAATTTTACAAATGTGATATTTAAAGTATATTACTGTAAAACTTTATAATGTAATGTTCTAATCTGGAGCGCTGGCCACATTTTCTGACTAAACATGCTGCTTATTGCCACTTAAATGATTTAGTGGCAACGCCTTTGTCTTCTTGGATGAAATCTGTATACAATTTCCTGGCAAAGAGGATAGAATTAGCATGGAGATGGATCTTTGATCAAAAAAAACATCTGGAGAAATTGCAGAGACTAGTGAGTAAACAAGCAAGGCTATTCTCAGATGTGGCGTCAAGGAACTAATGAATCGGATTTTTTAGTTGCCACAATGATCAGACCCCATCCTGTGAAGGGGTTTAGGTGAATGCTGCTTTAGCAAACTGGACACAGTTTTAGTTTCACACTGTTCTTTTTTTTTCTTTTTTTTTTTTTAAAATTTTTTTTTTTTTTTTTCGAGGGAGAGACACAGCGAGAGAGGGAACGCAAGCGGCGGGGGGGGGGGGGCGGGAGAGGGAGAAGCAGGCTTCCCGCTGAGCAGGGAGCCCAATGCAGGGCTCAATCCCAGGACCCTGGGACCATGACCTGAGCCGAAGGCAGACGCTTAAGGACTGAGCCACCCAGGCGCCCCTCACACTGTTCTTTTCTGAAGGTTGTCCTCATTCTCATATGCTTACAATTTTATTATATGTAATACCACTCAAGAATGTTAACGGACTCTCATTACTAGAACCACATTTTGGTGATGTGATTTAACATGTAGCACTGGGCTGAAGAAATTTGATTATAAGGTATACAAGAATTATTCAGTCAATCAATTACGCCTAAATTGTGTGCAGTATGAAGCTCCAAATTACACACAATGCATACCAATCACTTCCAGTAAGCTCACTACAAAATATAAATATTAATGATTTTGGTGGAAGGTTACCCACTTTCATATGGTGGGACCCTCTTGAAGAATATACAAATTTATATATGTCATGCTCTTTAGTGGTGTTGTCTTTCTCAAAGAGGAGGATTTATACAAAATGACAGGGTTCTGGGACTTTTCTGACTCAAATGCCGGTGGTGTACAACTCCCCTTCAGAAAGATAATGTTAGCTACCATGCAATATTCATTTTGCACTTTCTAAAATGCTGGAAAATCTGTGCAACATACAAGCAGCACAGGAAGTAGCGGGAGGCAAATTTCACGAAATAACAAGACCACACATGAAATAGACTATGAGATAATCATTCACTTGTTTATTCATTTCACAGCATATATAAAGCATCTATTACATGCTTGGTACAGTACAACACACTAGGATGATCAGAAAATATTTCTGCCTTAAACAGCTTGTGTTTTAACAGAGGAGATAGAATTTTTTTATGATAAATGATTTAAAAAAGACATAGATTAGTTTCTATTGCTTATTAGATATTAAAGAGGAATTTTTCCTTCCTCTCTCCCAACCTCCCACCTGACTTTCCTTCCTCCCTCCCTGCCTTCCTTCCTGCCTTCCTTCCTTCCTTCCTTCCTTCCTTCCTTCCTTCCTTTTCATGTTCAGGGTTTCAGGGAAGGTTTATTAGAAAATTTCAGTTCTGTGATGGTAAAACAAAGTTGTATATATGGTAAAACATTCAGAATAAAAAAGATATACAATGAAAATAAGTTTTAAGTTTCCTTCCCTAGAAGCACCTCTCTTTGCCAGATTTTTGTGTATCCCATCAGATATTCAATGCAGGGACAAACATTTGTACACATTCCTTCTTTTTCTTATTACATACATAAAACCATTATATATACATGGTTTTGCCCTTGCTTTTTAAAAACTTAATCTTAATATATTGAAAACTTTAATTATATTTAATTAATATAATTTTAGTACAGAGAAATTAGTCCTTTTGCCATATGTGCTGCAAATATTTTCCCAGTTTATCATCTGTCTTTTGACTTTGTTTAGATATTTTTACCATGCAAAATTTAAAATATTTTACTTGGTTGAACTTATCGATTTTTTAAATGATTTTTGCATTTTTTGGGGAGTCTTTTTTGTAAAGCTTTCTCAAACCAGAAGTGAAAAATGGCTCCTCCCATGTGCTCTTCAAACGCTTTTAGAATTTTACGTTTTTTTCCAAGTTAAACCTTTCCTCCATCTAGAATTCATTTTGATGTAAGATTCATTTGGGTCCAATGGCTTAGCCACTGGACCCAATATCAATTATGGAATAACTGATCTCTCTTTTATTTCCTGATATGAAGTGCCAAGAATGGTAGTTTGGGATTTTCAGAGAAGGAAAGGACAAAACCTCAGGAAGAGGGAATAATGTGATGCAAGGAAGTCTGCATTAGTATTCTGACCCCTCACTCTATATCCACTGCTCTATCTCAATCTTTTCAAAAGAAACTGCCTCTGAAAATAGGGACCACTACCACTACTCCGGCCACTATAGCACTGAGTCAGTCCTCCTTATCTTCCAGACACTGGTCAACATTTTTTTCAGGCATTATCACACTCAGTCCTCCTATCAGCTAGGTAATGTAACTGTCTCTAATGTCAGGGTAAAGAACCGAAAGGAGTGAAAGGTTAAGTAACTCTCCCAAGACCACACATCCAGTAGATACTGCAACATATGCCTGAACTAAGCAGGCAGTTTGATACCAGATTCTGTGCTCTTAAGCCCCAGTGTGTAACACATTTCTATGGCCTCACCTGAACAGAAACCCAGGCTTCCCCTGAGAACATTTGCTTCCATTATGTCCTTTTAAGGGATGAGTGCTCATTTTCCAATATGGCAGGTGGAGGAAGATGGAATTCAAGACTGGAGGCTGAGAGATGATTTGGAAGGCTGCTTCAGGAGTTCAAAAGATAATGTTCAATGTCTGAACCAGACTAGAGGACATGCTTCTGAAATATGTAGAGGATAAAAGAAACCAGACTAATGGTTGAGTAGATGTAAAAAGGAGAAAGAGAAGTCAACGATGACACTTATATTTTTAACTTGTTTGACCAGATAGATGATGTTGACATCAATTCAGAGAGAATTCTAAAGGTTAATCTGGATTTCAAGGAAAAAAGGTGAAGGTGAGTTTAGTTTTTGACTGGAAATAACAAGCAGTTTCATATTCAGCTTTACATAACTGTGAGACCTAAAGTAGATACTGAGTCTGGAGAATGAAGCTTGGGAAATCATTAGTAAGTAGGTATAAGTTGAGATTTGGGAAGTGAGTGAGAGAGAATGAAGTTCAAGAAGAGCTGTAAGACAAAGAACCTTGGTGAACATCAGCATTCAAAGCCTGGGTGGATCCTTTCAAAATGGATAGAGAGAAAAACAGAAGAAACTAGAGATTCTAGTGTCAAGAAAAGTAAGACCCATAGGATCAAATGCAACTGAATTCAATTGTTTAAATGGAAAATATCCTTTGGATGCAATTATGAGGTCACTGGTGACTTTGTTAAGAATAATTTCAAGAGAGTGGAGTTGAACTATTTATGAAAAGTGATGTTGAGGTGACAATATGGGTTACTCTTTTAAGAATTCTGAGAGACAGGGGTGCCTGGGTGGCTCAGTTGGTTAAGCATCTGCCTTTGGCTCAGGTCATGATCCCAGGGTCCTGGAATCAAGCTCTGCATCGGGCTTCCTGCTCAGTGGGGAGCCTGCTTCTCCCTCTCCCTCTGCTCCTCCCCTCTTGTGCTTTCTCTCTCAAATAAATAAATAAAATCTTAAAAAAAAAGAGAGAGAGACAAACAAATAGAATGGTAACTCAAGGGGAATGTGAGATCTGGAGCTTTTCTTAGGGTAGGAGATACTGGAGCATGAGTATTAGCTGAAAGAAAAGAGCTAGCATAGAGATATAAGAAAGAGAGAATCTAATCATAGAAGACAGAAGAGAGAAGGGCCAAAGATGCAGATGGTATGGGGAGACTGGCTTCCTCCTTTAAGATGGAAGGAAATGATACCCTGGTGGGTGAAAGGTAGATAAATTTGTATACAGGGCAATAGGTGACTTGAGGGAAATTGGAAGAATTCACCCCTAACGGCCTTGATGTTCTGTTGCTCGCTACCAGATTATTTTTTGTTGTTGTTATATTGTGATTCTGTTTTTTAAGTATTCTTCTTCAATGTGGTAGCTTTAAAACACAGTTAAGTCAAATACCTCTCTCCTTGTAGCTGGCCTGTTGTAACTGACTTGATCCTAATGAATAGAAAGTGGTGAAATTGTGCTGTATAACTTCTGAAACCAAGTTGTGTAAGGAGATACAGCTTCCATCTGGTTCAGGATTTCTTAAGAAGATTGCTCTTGGAACCCAGCTGCCATGCCCTAAGTAAGCTCAGGCCACATAGAGAGGCTACTTCAAGAGTTCCAACTGATAGCCTCAGCTGTGGCCCCAGTTGTTAGCCAGTGTCAACTCCCAAGTGTGAGTGAGGAAGGCATTTAGATGATGCTATATCGAGCCACCACCTGACTGCAACCACATTAGAGACCTTAAATGAGAGGCATCTAGCTGAGTCAAGTCACCTCCATCACTATTATAGAAAATAATAGTAAGTGATTATTGTTTTATACCACTGCAGTTTGGGGCAGTTTGTCCTGTAGCTATAATCAGAACACTCAACAATTGAATTAAGCTTCACAGCTGTATGGTCAGTAGTTATTTAGGTGTAACATATTTTATTGATTTATTTGATTAATCATAGTCCCCCATGTTACCCTTTCCCTCATGTTCTTTCTTCACTCTGATGGAATACATACTGAAGTTTCTTTCCTCCCAGAATGAAATGTGTATCTCTGGATAACCTGGAAAATACTTGAGAAGCAGGTTTGGACTTTTATAAAATCCTAGACTCAAAGTTATTTTCTCTCTTCATTTTCTAGTATACAATTTTGCAAATGAGAGTTCTGATTCCAACATTATTCTTACTCCGGAGTAGTTGATGTGTTTCCTCTATTTTTTTTTTTTTTAAGCCTTGACATTTGGGAACTTCACCAGGACACGTATAGATATTCCTTCTGCTTGGGATGCTCTCCTCCCAGATCTTTTCATGGCTAACTCTTTCTTGATGCTCAGACTTTACAGCAAATGTCACCTCCTCAGAGATACCTCTGCTGACATCCCAGTATAAAGTAGTTTCACTCAGTCATTGTTTATCTCATTATCCATATAACTTTGTTCAGAGATTGTATTGCTTTTAAATTTTTGTTTGTTAATTTGTTAATTTTGTCTCTTCTTTTTATTTTTTTATTTTTTATTTTTATTTTTTAAAGATTTTATTTATTTGACAGAGAGAGAGACAGCGAGAGAGGGAACACAAGCAGGGGGAGTGGGAGAGGGAGAAGCAGGCCTCCTGCCGAGCAGGGAACCCGATGCGGGGCTCGATCCCAGGACCCTGGGATCATGACGTGAGCCGAAGGCAGATGCTCAACGACTGAGCCACCCAGGCGCCCTCTCAATACCTTTATATGTCTGGTGCACCCTAGGTGATGGGGTGTTTTATATTCTCTTTGCCCAGTATTCTGTATGACTCTACTGTACTTCAGAGTTGGTCGATAAGCATCCCAGTGAAGAACGAGAATCCATTCTGGTCCAGTTTATGTCTTTGAGTGCACTTGGATTAAACTGGAAGGGCAGGTGAAGATGTCCAGGTGTTCTAATTTAATTCCAGTTGGCAAGGCCAGGGCCATGAACCCTGCCATACTTGGAGCCCAGTGGGCAGATCAGTTGGTCTTGCTTTATAAGAAGCTCTTCCTTCTGTTATAGGAAGATCAGGGTTACTTGGCACTAAGACTCGTAGACTCCATTCACTGGAAATTGTGTTACTGATTTCCCGAGCATTAGGCTGTAAATCTCACAACCAGCTAGCCTGGTCGCCGAGTTTTGCCTTTCCTGCTGGGAATAGTGGCAAAACGGGAGCTCACAGATATAGGAAGAATGGTTTGAGAAGCCCTACCCCATCCTTGGCTACTACACAGGGCAGCAGGGACCGGACCTGGCCTGCTGTTATTCCCCAGGGGAGCAGTGTTGAGGACCTTGGGTGCAGCCGAACCTGCCATGACCTTTGCAGAGGAGATGGCAGTTGAAGCCCTCTTCCCTTTGACCGTTGAAGTGCTTAAACTGCCGCCACACAAGGTGTAGGGAGGAGAATGCAGAAAAGGGGAAAGCCATTTCCTGTTTCGCGTTAACGATGCAAGTCTGGTTCTTTTTTTTCTTTCATTTTAAAGATTTATTTATTTGTCTGTTTGACAGACAGAGAGAGAGACACAGCGAGAGAGGGAACACAAGCAGGGGGAGTGGGAGAGGGAGAAGCAGGCTTCCCGTTGAGCAGGGAGCCCGATGCAGGGCTCGATCCCAGGACCCTGGGATCGTGACCTGAGCCGAAGGCAGATGCGTAATGACTGAGCCACCCAGGCGCCCTGATACAAGTCTGGTTTTAATAGTGATCTTAAACCTTTTCTTCTAGGGTTTACACTGTGACTTTGCCTGCCTGATGTTCAAACACCTGGTCCACAAACCTTCCGAGCAGAGAGTGAAGGAAATAATTATTAATGCCGTTCGGATAGAGCAGGTGGGTGTTGCATCAGGGTCTCTCGTGCCAGCTAGAAGGTGTCTTGATGCTTCCATTTTATTGAGAAGCTCTGTTTTGGTCTCTAGGAGTTCCTCACGGAGGCCTTGCCTGTGAAGCTCATTGGGATGAATTGCACGTTAATGAAGCAGTATATTGAGTTCGTGGCAGACCGACTTATGCTGGAGCTAGGTTTTGGCAAGGTAAAGTATTGTTTATAGCCTTCTGGTTCTTCTGATACTGGTGTTCTGTATTTAAATTTTCCTGTGAACCTTTTCAGGTTTTCAAAGTAGAAAATCCATTTGACTTTATGGAGAATATTTCACTGGAAGGGAAGACTAACTTCTTTGAGAAGAGAGTAGGCGAGTATCAGAGGATGGGAGTGATGTCAAGTCCAACAGAGAATTCTTTTACCTTGGATGCTGACTTCTAAAGTAAATCCAGATTATGTGGTTCTTACACTTGTGCAACACAAAAGTGAATAAACTGTTTTGCCTCGCATGTCAGGTGCAGGTGGAAGTCGGAAGTCGATTTCAGGATTCGGCCTCCCCGTTAGTGCATTAATGGAAGGATTCATTTTTGCCAACTCCAATTCAGTTTCCTGATCTTGTATATCCTGCTACTTTCGATATGCAGGTATCTGTGACGACCAGCTGCCGGGCAGGCACCGTTCTGAGGTGTTGGAGGTGCGGCTGGGGGCCTAGCCGTCCCTGTGCAGCTTACGTTCTCAAGGAGGGAGCTGATGCATGAGTGAACGGTTCTGGAGGCTGGAAATCTGAGATCAAGCTGTGGGCAGGGTTGGTTTCTCCCGAGGCCTCTCTGCGTGGCTTGCAGACGGCCGTCTCTTGTGTCCTCACACGGTCGCCCCTCTGTCTTTCTGTCCTTATCGCCTCTCTCTTCTTTTTAGAACATAAGATCCATGAAGGGAGAAGCTGGTCTATCTTGGTTATGATGGTATCTCTAATGTATCTGGCATATAGTAAATATTGAATAAAATATTTGATAAAGAATGAGTGAGTAGGTGTATTTGCTTTATTTCATTTTACTACTAAATAGGCTTTTCAATCTGAAGACTTGAATCTTTTTCAGCCCAACCTTTTTAAAAAGCTATCTTTTTTTTTTCATTTTCTATTTATTTCTTTGAAAGAGAGAGAGAGAGAGAACATGAGGGGGGAGGGGCAGAGGGAGAGAGAGAAAGAGAGAGAGAAGCAGACTCCCTGCTGAGCAGGAAGCCTTGGGGGGGCAGTGCTCAATCCCAGGATCCTGGAGCTCACGACCTGAGGCGAAGGCAGACGCTTAACTGACTGAGCCACCCAGGTGCCCCTAAAAAGCTATCTTTTGATTGTTTACTCTTCTCATTGCTCTTCTCTCCTAGAATATGGATACTGGACACAGTGGAATTCTCCTCCATATCTCCTAAAAGTTTTTCCCTATATTTTTCATTTCTTTTACTCTAATATAGGTACTAAAATATTTTCTTGACTCTACGTTCTTTAGAAATGTCCACCAGCATATTCAGTCCTTTTATTCATTTTAAAAACTTTAGCACTTATTTCCAAAAGTCCTTTATTTTTTCTGATTGCTATCTTTTATTGAATCTTATTTTTGCTTTATGAATTTGGTGTCTTTTGAATCTCTCTGAAATTACTAAAAAAATTTAAGTTCTCTTTTTGGTATGTCTGTTTCCCCAAATTATTTTTAGCTTTCTCTTTCATATTATCTGTCTTGGATGTCTGGTGGTCTTTGTTCTTTGTGTGTGAACTGGAAGGTGAAGGAGGAAGTTGATTAGTTTAATTGACTGGGTTGTATTTCCTCCAAAGTTGTTTAGCTCCACGCCCCAAACAGATCTTTCCCATGAATGAACCCTTGCCACCACCCCGCTCTTTGTATATGTGCTTCTTAGGTTTGAGTTGCTGAGAAGCTTCACTTAGACAAATGGGTTCTACACAGTTGGGATATTCTATGACCGATTTGTGCCATGGTTTTATTCTGCTTAATACATCTAATTCAATCTACTTTCCCTCATATACCTCAAATGCCTTTTGTCTGCAAATGACAGTGCTCTATATCAGTAGATATACATACATACATTAAAATTAAAAAAACATATTTAAACATATTTTCTGTCAACTTTGATAATACATTAAACCCGGTAACTTTCCTCCCAAATGCTTTTGAGTTTGTTTTAGTATTTTTCAGCACTGTGGTAATTTTTTCTCTTATATATCTTTTCTGTAATTTCGATGCACATTGGGAAGGAGGGCGGGGAAAACATTTGCCAAGTCAACCATCTCTATCTGAACACTACAACTTCCAGATTTGCACTCATATTCTAAATTTCAACAGCCTTCATGTGTCCTAAACTTATTTCAATCTGGTTTCTACCCCCAATTGTTTACTGAGGCTGCTCTCCCTACCATCCCTAGAACTGACTGATCATCAAAATCTGTGTCAATGTGCTATTCTCCAAGTCATGCTTTTCCTACTTTTAAAACTCTTCCTTGTCTAGGATTTTGTGGCATTATTTTCTTTTGCTATTTTCCTAGCCTTTCTTTCTCTATTTTACTGACTCCTCTTGTCCACTACTTAACTCGTGGATGGCGTGAAGTCATGGAACAAGTCTAAATGCCTCCGCTGATGAGTCATTCAAACTACTCACCCTCAACTCTCCTCACCGATCTGCATACAAATCCTGCCTGTTCTGCGTGGTCTCCTTATAGTCCCCTAAGTCTGCCATGTGTATTCCAACTCCACATTGGCTTGTATCATGCATCTGGCATGAAATGCCTGCCACCTTGACTACCATTCCTACCTAATCTTACCCCTCCGAATATTATGCAGTCATCAAAAGGAATGAAATCTTGCCATTTGCAACGACGTGGATGGAACTGGAGGGTATTTATGCTGAGCGAAATAAGTCAATCAGAGAAAGACATGTATCATATGACCTCACTGATATGAGGCATTCTTAATCTCAGGAAACAAACTGAGGGTTGCTGGAGTGGTGGGGGGTGGGAGGGATGGGGTGGCTTGGTGACAGACATTGGGGAGGGTATGTGCTATGGTGAGTGCTGTGAATTGTGTAAGACTTGAATCACAGACCTGTACCTCTGAAACAAATAATACATTATATGTTAAAAAAAAAAAAAAAAAGAAGAAGAAGAAGATAGCAGGAAGAGAAAAATGAAGGGGGGATTCGGAGGGGGAGACGAACCATGAGAGACTATGGACTCTGAGAAACAAACTGAGGGTTCTAGAGGGGAGTGGGGTGGGGGGATGGGTTAGCCTGGTGATGGGTATTAAAGAGGGCACGTTCTGCATGGAGCACTGGGTGTTATGCACAAACAATGAATCATGGAACACTACATCAAAAACTAATGTATGGTGATTAACATAACATAATAAAATAAAATAAAATAAAATAAATAAATTTAAAAAAGGGAGCCCAATTCTCCACCCTCCAGGAAGCATTTCCTGGCAAACCCAATACAGTATCTTTGAATTCTTTTAGCTTCTCTAGTTGAATAGTCTTATTATTATTTTTATTTTTATTTACCATAAACACCCATTTATCATTAATTACCTCTAAATTTATGTTTCACTTCCTTGGTTAATTTCTTGAAGAGCAGAGTTTGTGACTTATACAGTATTTAAAATTCTCTTCCTCCATACATAATCTAGTAATTTGAAGAGAGAAAGAACATTGCCATTGAAATAATAAGCAAGAAATCAATTGATCTGTAACTAGGGCTAATTACTTCGGTGCTAGGACAAAAGAGGTGAAAATTTTAGAGTTAAGGATTAGGTCCACCTTTAATGGCTGCAGGTGAAAAGTGTTAATAGCATTTTAATAATGATCTAATAGGGAAAGCACATTAGTCTAGTTAACAGGGTTTTAAACAGTTAACATCTGGATGGTTTTTCTGTTTTCTGTTTTTTGGGTTTTTTTTTTTAGGTTCTTACTTTCCTATGGAGCATTGGAGTATCAGAAAAACGCTTCTGCTTATTTGACACAGCTGGTTCCAAGAGCGATGCCTATGACCCAAACTTAATGAGGATTTCATAGCTTCATAAAATTGTATTGAAAAGGAAAACACCTGTCAGGTCAGCTACCTCAGATAAGAATACTTCCACGCACACTCTCCGGGAGATAAGTTGCTATGAGAACTTGTTGATTCTGGGCATAATGTTTAAAAAGGATCAAGATTTTTTAAACTCCTTTTAAAAAATTTTTTGGTTTCTTAGCTTATAAAACAACAAATCCTCTGCAAAATGGATTGAGAAGTTAGAAATCCTTTTCTAACTTTTAACTCTGGTTTATCTATTTTCCAATATAACTTTCTAGAATTTAGACATACGAAAATTGTGTTTATATTATCAGGTTAGATATTAAGTGAGGGAAAATTCATATAATTTCTAGATAATATCTTTGTAAAAAATGAAATTATTTGTCATTGAACTGAACTCTATTTTCAGGCTTTCTAAGATGCTATGGTCCAGACATTAGAAAAGTCTGGTTGGATATCTTGTTTGGAAGCTGGACGCATGTGGCTAAAGGTACCTAATGGACTTGATGCAATAAAATAAGGGTTTCAGCAGAAAGTGCCACACAAATAGGTATTTTCTTTTTTTTTTTTTTTGAAGATTTTGTTTATTTATTTGACAGAGAGAGACACAGCGAGAGGGAACACAAGCAGGGGGAGTGGGAGAGGGAGAAGCGGGCTCCCCTGTGAGCAGTGAGCCCAATGTGGGCCTCGATCCCAGGGTCCTGGAATCATGACCTGAGCTGAAGGCAAACACTTAACGACTGAGCCACCAGGTACCCCAGGCATCTTCAAAACAACTTCTTCTACTTAATAAGTTCTCCATATTCATTCTGTGGAATTGCTAAAAATGCCAATTGTTTTCAGTGGAAGAATATTTGTGTCAGGGTCTTCCTGAAATTTGCGTAATGGTGTTTGCTCTTGTTTATGTTCCTGAAATCTACTCAAACACTCATTGCCAAGAGTAAAAGCTTTAAAGAGATTATCACAAATTCTTGGAAAGAACTTATTTTTCTTTCTACAATTGTAACAACTCAGAAATGTCATTTACTAGCGAGATGATATTATAGTGAGATACAGTGAAATATCTTGATGCAAATATTTGTTCCTGCCTCCGTTCTTTGGAGCGAGATGAGTGTAATGTAGGCCTCCTTCACACTGAAGTTTGGTTAACAATATTGATATGGAAACCTCAGTTTCACCCTGTGTTATCAGTGGACAAGAGTTCCATATTTGCTTTAGTTATCTGAAAAAATCAGGTAAGGCCTTAAGCACCAAAATTGCCTTCAGTAATTTTCTCTAATTCATGGTTTTCATTCAACAGAAAACACTGAACAAAATTTAAATTTATTTATCATAATCCATCAATGTAAGCAACAGTTTGTGTAGTCAGAATGTTCATCATCTAAAATGGGTAGGCAAACTATGCCCCAGGGCCAAATCTGGCCTCTTGACTGTTTTTGTAAATAAAGTTTTATTGGAACAGAGTCAAGCCCATTCATTTACATGTTGCCTATGACTGACTGCACTCTGGCCTGGCAAAGTTGGATAGTTGTGACAGAGATGTATGTCCCCTAAGTCCCAAAATATTTATTATCTGGCCCTTTATAGAAAAAGTGTTCAAGCCCTGACCTAAAACATGATTCTCTTTTGCCGTTCCTTGGGATATTAGATGGTCCCTGGAAGTCATTTTTGGTAATTTCTTTTCCCAGACCCCCATTTATAGTTCCAAAAATAAAGTGCTTCTAAATGTCTCTTGTTTACTTTCTAAACAAGCATTTACCTTCTAAATGCTTTTATTTTTTAAGATTTTATTTATTTGACAGAGAGAGACACAGTGAGAGAGGGAACACAAGCAGGAGGAATGAGAGAGGGAGAAGCAGGCTTCCCACTGAGCAGAGAGCCTGATGTGGGGCTCGATCCCAGGACCCTGGGATTATGGCCTAAACTGAAGGCAGAAACTTAACGACTGAACCATCCAGGTGCCCTCTAAATGCTTTTAAATTTTTCCACTTCTGTCCATTTCCACTGTCAGCTTTCAGTACATCCACCCTCATCTCCAACTATACTACTATAGTAACCTTCTCATTGATTTTCCTGCAGCTAATCTTGCCCCAACTAAATCCATTCTTTATACCATAGCCAGAGTGATGTGTTTTTAAACACATCATTATCTCACTCCCATACTAAAAAGACTTCACTAGCTTCCCTGTGTTTGTTAAGACAAAAACAGTGTTCCTAACACCCTGCATCTACTAGTCACATATCCTTCTGCACAATCTACCACCAGCCGCTTTAACTCATCTCATTTTATTACTCTCTTTACAGTGGCCTTCTTTCATTTCCTCAGCTTCCCCCCACCTCAGGGCCTTTGCACAAGTTTTATCTTCTGAAACATTTTTATGCCCCTCATCTATCTACACTTCTATCTTCTAAGACATTAGTTACCTTCTATATATCCTTCAGTCTCAGATAAAATTCTTTCCTCAGAGAGGTTTTTTAAAAAATATTTTTCAAATTTTCACAAACCCCATAATTTTCTTTCCTACTATTTATCAAAATATCAAACAATTTTTTTTTTTTTTTGCATAGCACTTACATTAGAATATGCCTCCTACCTTAGCCTATAAACTTTAGAATGGCCTATACCCAGGGCCTGGTGTATGGTAGAGCCTGATAAATGTCTGATGACCGAATTCAGGTTTAAGTAGTGCCCTCTGCAGTTGCTTTGGAGCCTTTGCCCCTCACAGCAGGCTCTTTTAATTTGCCTGACTCCTTTCCATATATGGTGTCTTTCTTGCTGAGGTCTGGGGAAACTGGCATTTAAATTTGATAAACAAGTATCTAAAGGAAGAATAAACAGGGAAGGTTAATGATTATCTGAGAGGCAGTTTTGTGAGTAAACCTGTGAACATTAGCAGGTTTATTTGTGTCTTCTTTGGGAGTTATTTACAGAACACTTCTTTTTTTTTTTCTGTGATTTTTTTTTAATTTTATTATGTTATGTTAATCACCATATATTACTTCATTAACACTTCTACCTACAGGTTCACCAGAGATTTCTCTACTGCTGAGTATTTGGATAAGAAACATCCAGGTAAAACGTGCTACTATAATATTATGCCATACATCACCCTTTGCCTTCCTGATCAGAAAGCAAATGTGAGATTTCTCATAGTTTTTCATACTGTCTCTGAAAGAAAGGAGCCCACCCATAGACTGACTTCCAAAGGCATGCATTTCTGAGATAATATATTACCCTTCACAGTTACGCCAGTGTTTTCCCAGCAGATGATGGAGTCAAACGCCTGTCTTTGTGGAACCTTGGAAATTAGGACAAAGAACATAGATTTTTGTGTTAAGTTCTCATCTTACTGTGGTAATTGAGAAATTAGAATAATAAAGCTTAGAATCAGAAGAGGTCATTTAATCAATCTTTCTACTTTGAAGGCATTTGTACTTAAATTGACAGAAAGAAGGAAAGAAAGAAGAAATAAAGAAAGAGAGAGAGAGAGAGAGAGAGAGAGGGTGGGAAGAAGGAGGGGGAGGGAAAGAATGAAGGAAGGAAAAAAATAAAAGGAAAGGAAAAAAAAAGAACCATAGAGGACTATGGGGCTGAGGTAAGAGAGAGTTAAAGAAAACAAAACTGTGCTCTGGGCAAAGAAAATATTTATCTAAAACGAAAATGCTGTCTTTTCATTTTACCCACATTTACTGTATCTCCAGATATATTTCATAAGCAGAATATCATCTAATAACAATTCTTAAGCAAATATTCATTGTTTCTACAAAAAAAGAAAAGTGGCCTACACTATCTGAGACAGAGAATAGCCTCTCCCATTCCCAAACTTTTTATAATTCAACAGTGAGGGTTTTACAATGCCCCTTGATACTCCGTTTTACAGAATATCACCCCGCAAACCTAAAGCTCTCTTCCTTATGCCGAACATAATCTCTTTGGTTATAATTTAATCCCATCCCTCTACTCTCAGCAGAGAGGAGAGCAGAGGCAACAGCCTCCTTCTTAGTAACCAACCACAGAATTACAGACCATCAGTCACCAATCCTCAGCTTTTCCTCGGCTCGGAATGTTTTCTTAAACCTTTCCCCACAGGGCATATATTCCGTTCTTTGATATTTTTTATAGGCCACACTTGTCTATGATATCTATTTTTAGTATAATTTTATTTTTCTTAATGTTTCTTTTTGTTCAATAAGCAATGCTATGGGAAACAAGCCTCTTGTACATTAAAAAAACGAGACTAAAATTTTCAAATGGCAGATACTAGATATAAAAATCCTATTTAGGGTTGCTTGGGTCTAAAAGGCAACCTAATTGCATTGGTAACTAGGGCAGAACCAAAGAGAATTTGGCCTCATTTCGACAAGCGACTGCTGGTTTGTTTAAAAATTTAATTCACTGTGATTATTACCCAGCAGTAATGTGAAGTCACGTGAGAGAAGGTGGAGAGGATGATTGTTGTCCATACTTCTGAGAGATCTGGCAAGAAGAGAAAGATTTGGACCTTGAGAGAGAGACAGAGAGAGAGAGAGAGAGAAGGGTGAGGGAATCACTGGGGAGTGCAAAGCTCGAGCAGAGTTTGTGGGGAAAGAACAGGTAAGAAATAAGAAAGGAGAGGAAAAAGAGAAATAAAGGAGAGAAAGCAAGAAAGGGTAACTGATGCAATGAGCTGCTAAAAGAGATTGGGGGAGAGTGAGAAGCAAAGGTGGAATGTGATGGGTCTAGACATCTATTTTTTTTTTTTTTTTTTGACAGAGAGAGAGAGAGAGAGAGCAAGTAGGCAGAGCTGCAGGCAGAGGGAGAGGGAGAAGCAGGCTCCCTGCTAGGCAAAGAGCCTGATGCAGGACTCGATCCCAGGACCCTGGGATCATGACCTGAGCTGAAGGCAGATGCTTAACCGACTGAGCCACCCAGGCGTCCCCAGACTTCCTCTGGATGAACAAAATTCTGCTGTGTTGCTCTGACTTATAATACTATTCTGTTTCTCAATTATTCTCTAATGTTCATGTGGAATGCTAATGTCTTAGCTATCTTTGGGGGATAAAAACAAACCCTTATATTTTCTTCTTGAAGTAGTGATTCACTACATTCTTCTGACAATTGCTTTTAGGTAATATCTGGACCAGACATAGACTCTTTTCCCTTCTCAAATCCCTTGATTAGCTTAGAATTTAACTACTTTCTATTTTATTTGAATTTTGGTTATTTTATTTTATTTTTCCCCAGTTTTATTGAGAAATAACTTACATACATTGCTGTATAAGGTTAACATGTTCAGCATTATGGCTTGATTGTGAAACTATTAGCGCACTAGGTTCAGCGAGCATCCATCTTCTCATACAGATACAATAAAAAGAAAAGAAAGGAAAAAATATTTTCTCTTCTGATGAGAACTCTTAGGATTTGCTTTCTTAACAACTTCCCTATGCATCATAGAGTGGTGTTAGCTCTAGTCATCATGTTGTACATTACATTCCTCATACATATTTATCTTCTACCTGGAAGTTTGTGCCTCTTGACCACCTTCCTCGAGTTCCCCCACCTCTGCCCCCTACCCCTGCTAACCACAAATGTGATCTCTTTTTCTATGAGTTTTTTGTTTTTTTGTTTTTCAGATTCTACAAATAAGTAGGATCATACAGCATTTGTCTTAATCTGACTTATTTCACCTAGCATAATGCCATCAAGGTCCATCCATGTTGTCACAAACTAAACTGCTTTTTATTTTATTTTATTTTATTTTATTCTATTTTTTCTCTAATCTTTAATGTCTATTAAGCAAGTAGAATTTATTTAAATGTAAGATGTGACAAAAAGAAATTAAATGAGGCCAAAGAGGACTATTCTTTTCTGGGTATATTAATTTTATGAGGAACTAGAATATAATCTGTTTCATTAAAAATGAAGAGCCATCCATCTCTGTGTCCTATACATTCACCTTGACCTCCCACCTTCTGACCCCTAAGCCGAGGATGTTGGCTTTTGTAATTTTATTTTTTTAATTAAAGAATAATTGACATATGGTGTTGTATTCATTTCAGTGTACAACATAATAATTTGATATTTATATACGTTTGAAATGGTCATCACAACAAGTCTAGTTAGCATCTGTCACCATACAAAGTTGTTACAGCATTATCAACTATATTCCCTATGCTGTACCTTACATACCATGTCTTATTTTACAACTGGAATATTATACCTCTTAATCCTCCTCATCTATTTTGTCCATCCCCCAAGGCCCCTCCACTCTGGCAACCAACAGATTGTTCTCTGTATCTATGAGTCTCTTTCTGTTTTGTTTGCTCATTTGTTTTTTAGGTTCACATACAAGTGAAACCACATAGTATATTTCTGTCTCTGTCTGACTTACTCCACTTAGCATAATACTCTCTGCCTTTCCATGTTGTTGCAAATGACAAGATTTCACATCTTTTTTTATCCATTCTTCCTTTGATGGTCACTTATGTTGCTTCCATATCTTGGCTATTTTAAAAAGTGTTGTGATCAACATAGGAGTACATGTGTCTTTTTGAATTAGTGTTTTTGTTTTCTTCGGACAAATACAACTAGAATTGCTGGATTGTATGGTAGTTTTATTTTTAATTTGTTGAGGAAACTCCATACTGTTTTCCATAGTGGCTCCACCAATTTACATTCCCAACAGTGCACCAGGGTCCCCTTTTCTCCACATCCTCACTGATACTTGTTGTTTCTTCTCTTTTTGATAGTAGCCATTCTGACAGGTGTGAGGTGATATCTCATTGTGGTTTTGATTTGCATTTCCCTGATGGTTAGTGATGTTGAACATCTTTCCATGTGCCTTTTGGTCATTTGTATGAGTTATATGAGTTCTTTATATATTTTGAATGTTAACCCTTTATTTGAATATATCATTTGTAAATATCATCTCTCATTCAGTAGGTTGCTTTTTTGTTTTGTTGATGGTTTCCTTTGCTGTACAGAAGCTTTTTAGTTTTATGTAGTCCCACATTTATTTTTGCTTTTGCTTCCCTTGCCTAAGGAGATGGAACCAAAAAAATATCGTGAAGACTGATGTCAAAGAGCTTACTGCCTATGTTGTTTTCTAGGAGTTTTACGGTTTCCGGTCTCACATTTAATTCATTTGCAGTATATTTTTGTATATGATGTAAGATAGTGATCCAGTTTCATTCTTTTGCATGTATCTGTCTAATTTCCCCAATACCATTTATTAAAGATGCTATCTTTTCCCCATTATGTATTCTTGACTCCTTTGTTGTATAAGCCACATTTTTACATCTCTGTGTCCTATACATTCTGATTTTTTGACTGCTCCATATTTAAATCATTTTATTATTATAACTGTATTAGCACTAAGTTTTA